>NC_081426.1:88985242-89285242 GCF_949786415.1 Peromyscus eremicus
TTAAGAGCACTGGCTGCTCTTCCAAAAGACAAAGGTTCAATTCCCAGCACCCACATGGCAGCTCATAGCTAACTGCCTATAACTCAAGATTTAGGGGATCTGACACCTTCATGCAGACATATATGCAGGCAAAACATGAATGCACATGAAATAAAAATAAATTATTTTTAAAAACTATATGGAAATGCTGTGGATATTGCTCTATATAAATAAAGCACTGATTGGCCAGTGACCAGGCAGGAAGTATAGGCGGGACAAGGAGAGAGGAGAATTAAGGAAGGAGGAAGGAAAGGGAGACTGGCTGGAACCACTGCCAAGACAAGGAAGATGTAAAGTACCAGTAAGCCACGAGCCACGTGGCAAAGTAAAGATTAATAGAAATGGGCTGAATATAAGAGTGAGAGCTAGACAATGATAGGCCTGAGCTAATGGCCAAGCAGTTTAAATAATGTAAGAGTCTGTGTGTTTATTTTATAAGTGGGCTCCGGGACTGGCGGGACTTGGTGGTGGGAGCTGGAGAAAAATTCTCCAACTACATGGAAATCCCATATAGCCTTATTATCCCTTCCATTAATGACATGACTACAGACCAAATCTGTAAGACCTCGACTACAGCTCTCCATTTTCCCTGTGAACAGTCGCTCTCTCCTCCCTCCATCACTCCTGGATTCCTATTACCTCATTTAGTGAGAAGCACGTGTGTGGTCCTCTCAGGTTTATCTTTTCTCTTGACACAATCCTCTGGAAATTCACCCACTGTTGCATGGATCATTTTTTTGTTGCTGCTGTAGTTTTCCAGAGCATAAATGCATTGTTTCCTCACACAAGAAAGGACAACTGGCTTGTTCCAGTTTGGAGCTATTACAAGTAAAGCCACTACAAACAATCATATGAAAAATGTCATGTGAACATAAGCTTTATTTCTGTGGGATGAAGGCACAGGTGCCCCCTGAACTGGATGATGGTGTGTGCCTACAGTAAAACAAGCCAGGTCCCCAGACTGAGGACAGCTGTGTCCCGAACTTCTCCCCCAGCAGTGTGAGCTGTCCCTGTCAGCAGTCAGTGCTGCTATTTTTCATTTCAGCCACCTCCATAGGTTTGTAGTGATTCTTATTACAGTCCAAGTTTGCACTTAAAACAAAGCTCATGATGTCAAAACAAAAATTTTATGTGTTACTTGAAATCTTGGCATCTTTTTGTTGAGATAGCTCTATTCATGTATTAGATTTTTATTTAGTGTTTGGTTCTGAGAATATTTTATACTGGTGTCCTGGTAGGTATGTGGTTTCAAAATATCCACCGGTGCATACTTTTAATTCTCTTAAAAGGCCTCAACGTATCTAAACTGATTCTGGTGAAGTCTGATGTAGCACTATTCCTTTTCATGAATTATGTTTTCAGCATTTCTCTTCCATTGCATTCAAGAGTTACAGACTTTCGTTCAGAGTCTGACTGTGATACATAGTATCTGATACATGTACTGTGGATCTGTTTGCTATATTGATAAGCACTCACCTTCCTGAAAATGTGTACACTTATTTGTTTACCATGTTGACAGGCACTCACCTTCCTGAAAATGTGTACACTTATTTGTTTACCATGTTGACAGGCACTCACCTTCCTGAAAATGTACTTACACAATGTACACTTATACCTTCTGCCAAATTTTGGACATTCAGCTGTTATTTCTTCAGGTTCTTTTCCGTATTTCTTACTTGAAACCCAAACATTTTCTGTGTCCTAGGAGTTTAATCTCATTTATTTTTATTATTTTATGTGTATGGTGTTTTGCTTGTGTGTATGTCTATGTATCACATGTATGCCTGGTGCTTACAGAGGCCCAGAGAGGGCATCAGATCCTCTGAAACTGGAGCCACAGATGGTTGTGAAGTGTCATGTGGGCATTGAGAATTGAACCCAGATCCTCTGGAAGAACCACCACTGTTCTTAACCACTGAGCCATCTCTCCAGCCCCTCACTTTATCCTTGTTTTAGTTGGGTTTTTGGTTCCACTTTGGCCAAGGGGAGGGATTGTGGATGCTGCTTAATTATTTCTAGGTGGAATTAGAAGCTCATACTTGCTCCCTGGCCTCCGCTGGCTCCTGAGAAGCAGGCTTTTGTGGGTACTTGGTTTTGGTCCGTGCCAATTTGTGTTCTCAGCTTGCTGGCCTCTGCAGTCCCGAGACTGAGTGAGACATGTAAGGCAAAATTAACCCAGAGAACTAATTCCCATGGCCTTCTGGGGCTCCTGAGGCCCTGCTACCTTTTGCTCTCCAGCCTCTTTTGCTGTTTTCTATGTGACAGCTGGAGTTTCAGTTGTACTTAGTGGGAAGAATAAAGGAAAGTATGTCTAGTCTGCCTTCCTGGGAGCAGAAGTCAGACTACGGAAGTAGCTACAGTGTGGGACTTCCACATGCTTTCTAAGGTAGATAAAGCAACTCAGTAAGATGTCAGAATTTTTCATTTCTTCTTCAAATTCCATACTTCCGAAACTCAACAGTCTTAGATTAGTTTTGAAGGTAACTAAGAACGAACTCCTTTTTGAATATTTACTCTCAAATGTTCACATTTATAAACAAGCGCACCGTTTCTCACACATGCTAATTTATAGAACTGGTTTTCATCTTCTAGAAGTCTTCCATTGAACTTTTAAAAAGGAACACTGAAGCCTCATTTGTA
Source organism: Peromyscus eremicus (assembly GCF_949786415.1). Taxonomy (NCBI): domain Eukaryota; kingdom Metazoa; phylum Chordata; class Mammalia; order Rodentia; family Cricetidae; genus Peromyscus; species Peromyscus eremicus. The sequence goes on from NC_081426.1 coordinate 88,987,922, forward strand.
ACATATGCAGAATGAAAAGTGATCCAGGAAATGTGAACATTTGAATCAGGTTTGCATTTGCTAGCCAATCAAGTGGCCTCAACTGTGTCTGCATGGCATGGAGGCACTTCATCACAGGGCTTCTGCCCCCTTCCATCCCATCCTGTTCTCTGGGGGAGGGAGAGAGAGACAACTGTACAGTATGATATACTTTTGTCTCACAGTAAGAGACCAACTGCAGTAACTAAGAACAAAACAGGACACTTGTAAGAAGTGTACTTTAGTAGAAGAGCTCTTGTGATAACACTTGGATGGTGCATAGTTTAAAACTTACACACTGAAGGTCTGGTATTTTCCACTTCGTAGTTTTGGGCCATGGCAGACTGTGGTAACTGGAGCTGACTAGCAAACTGAGGACTGAGGGCAGAGCTTGGGTGGAGCCAAGGCTAGTGCCTGCCCCAGTCATTTCAACTAAGACCTGACTTACAGAAGAAGAGCCTCAGCGCAAAGCTGACCTATCTTCAGACATGGAAAGGTTCAGGGTCAGCTGTTGCTCCTACCTTTAACCTCGTTACCCTTGGCTCTTACACTTTAAATACTTGTAGAACTCCAGTGCACCTCCTGCCCTGCCGCCACTCTTCTGCTGGAAGGGAAGGGAACTGCCCCATGCAACAGCGGCTACTCAGCAATCACGTCTTATGGTGGATTTCAGTGGACTTGGCTGATGTCATCAGGGCAGTCTGCAGAAATGGGAGAAGCCTGTCTTCCTCCCAGGGTGAAGCTACCTTTTTATCGAAGTCACGGTCCCACATGTCATTAATAGTGCAGCCCGCTCCACGCATCAGAACAGCTCCAGTGCCGAAGAGTGACAGCATGTACCAGTCGGGAAAACAGCCCGCTTCAGCAGCCAAACCGATGCTCCAGGTGCATGGCAAGTACAGCAGCCAGGTTCCTAGACAAAACCAGAACCACACGGAAAAACAGAAGGGACACATTTAAGACAGACACCTGCTTCAGCTGCTTAACCACTGTCTTGGCTTCGGCTGCTGCCACAAACACCATGACCAAATGCAACCTGGGGAAGAAGAGTTTATTTGGTGTGACCATCCCCATCATGGTCACCACAAAAGGGAGTCAGGGCAGGAACTCAAGGCAGGAACCTGGAGCAGGGACTGAATCTTACTGGCATGCTCAGCCTGTTTTCTTCTCTCAGCATGACCATCTGACCAGGGTGGCACTGTCCCCAGGGGGCTGGGCCCTCCCACATCATTAATCACGAAAATGTCCCAGGCAATCAGACAGACACTTTCTCAGTTGAGGTTGCCTCTTCCCAGATGACTCCAGCTTGTGTCAAGTTGACAAAAACAACCAATACCCACTCCCCAAAAAAACCCAAGTACACAGCACAATCACCACACCCCAAAAAGTATAATCAAAGTAGAACACCTGACAGGCCAATGCTTAGAATCGCAGCACTAGGGAGGCTGGGCAGGAAGACCAAGAATTCAAAGAAATGGGGTGTGGTGACACATGTCTTTAATTACCAGAGTTTCCTTAATCCAAGAGGCAGCAGATCACTTGGCCACACAGCAGGTTCAAGGCCAGCTGGGGCTACATAGTGAGACCTTATCTCAAGAGTTCAAGATTAGTCTGGTCTATATAGCAAGACCCTGTCTAAAACAAAATAGCAACTTCTCCCTAAGAAAACCTGAAAAAACTGGAAAAATAAGCCACATGTGGTGGTGTATATCTATCCTCTCTGTACTCAAGAGGCAAAGGCAGAAGGATCAAGTTGAAGGCCAGCCTGGTCTACATATCAAATCCTAGGCTAACCAGGGCTACATAGTGAGACCCTCTCACAAAAGCAAAATAAAGCCAGCCAACCAACCAACCAACAACAACAACTAAAAAAAAAAAAAAAAAAAAAAAAAAAACCCACCAATCAAGGGAAAATAAATCTGTAACTCAAATTACACTAAGTATTTACCCTAACGCATAAAAAGCTCCCAGAAACAGAAAAGAAAAAGACCAGTAGTACAATTAAGAAATGGACAAAAGGGGCTGGAGAGACGGCTCAGCCATTACGAACACACCTGCTCAAGTCAGTAAAACCTTCCTTTACTGTGGTCAGCACAGTCTGTGGGACGGCCTTGCGGGAAGGGCTCCTGCCGTGCAGGCTTTCTGTCCTGTACCATATGTACAGAGAGGGCTAGATTCTAATGCTTACCCAGTGAACTAGAGGAACGTAAACTAAATGGAAGTATATTACACAGGCTAGAGGCTTTACAAATGACCTTGGATATTCTATTTCTAAAATGGAAGTCTGTCAACTAACCTGTGTGTATCTTACCTGTTAAAGTCTAAAGGGTGTAAAGACTTGTTTTGTTTGATACAGGTCTTATTGTATAGTCCAGGCTGGCCTTGAATTCTCAGAGATCCTCCTGCTTCAGCATCCTTGGTGCTGGGATCATGACTGGCTTGACAGAAGTTTTACTTCCTAATTTAGGGATGTGAGAGGCAAAGGGTCAGGTGACGTACACCTCGATCCCAGCACATAGGAGGCAGAGGCAGGAGCAGTCTGCATTCAGGACCAGCCTAAGCTCCACCGTGAGACCATGTCTTAACATCCACGAGCTGGGATGTGCAGCTCAGTGCTAGTGATTGCCTGGCATGACCCAGGGCTCTGGATTACCTCACACGAAAATGGTCAGACTAAAGTCCCTAGAATGTTTAAGCTGCTTTAGAGCAGAACAGCAGTAAGAGACGCTCAGATAAAATCCTGAAGACGTGTCCAGCTCAGAGCCTGAATCCTGGTTGCCTTGGGCAGACACAAACTTAGAATACCTTATCTAACCCATGAGCAACAGGTAACACTTACTGGGTGCTCACGAGGTATTAGCCAACAGTCTAACTCCTCAACAGCATGTCCTAAAAAAGTATCACTCATAATGCCACCTTACAGATGAAGGAACAGAGCGAGGCACATAAAACAACTGCTCCTGTATGCAAGGGCAGAGCTCACACAGGACGGAGGTGTAGCTGAGGCCAAAAAGAGAAATTACTTGTCACTATTTGCTTGGTGTAGCTAGAAATGAAGTCACCACTAAACAGTCTTAGGCTACATAACACCCAGAGCAGTGTCGCAAGACCTTCTTGGTCACAAGTCTACATGATGATTATGAGCTCACTCACTGATAGGCACCTGGAGCACTCCCTAAAGATGAGGCAGCTCTTGTACACCGAAACGCCAGGACACCACCACTTGTAAGGGGGCAGACACTAGACCTAATGTATCTGAAGGCTTAAGTCTCAATTTCATCTGAAAACAAGGAAAAAGAACATCTACCTCACTGAGTTTTAATGAGATGACAATATTAGGGCCAATGGTCATGAGAGAGAACTTGGAGCTAATGTGAGCTACAAGTACTCTGCCAATCTACAAGCAGCATGGACTAACCAGCCTACATTAAGATGCATAACATACATAAGTACGGCTACAGCTTTCTCTAATCTGTAACTTCCGAAGTAATAATAGTATTTCTTGAGCCTGTCGCATGAAGCACAGGTCACAGCACGAAATATGGCTTATGAATTCCAGGCACGGCGTCAGGAGCTTTCAGAAAACACTTTTCGGTCTCATGAGAAACAAAAAGGCACGAATTCTCTTTATTACACTAACTTGAACTGTGTGGTCTGAAGGAGAATGTCCCCTCCAGCCTCTGGCATTTAACAAGTGGCTTCAGTGGACGGTGCTGTTGGAGGTTTAGGAGGTGCAACCTTAGAGGATGAAGTGTCACAAAGAATCCACACCGACATTCAGTGTGCTCTTTGCTCCCTGCTTGTGTTCCAGCTCTCAGCTTCTGTCCAGCTGCAGCTTGCTGCCATGCTCCTCCACAAGATGGACTCTTACCCTCTGGAACTGTCAGCTCACATAAATTCTTTCTTCCACAAATTGCCTTGGTCATGGTGTTTTACCACAGCAATAGAAAGGTAACTAATACAGGGACTGAAAGATAGAGGGCATAATTTACCCAAAGCCCCACTGGTTAAGATGGAACTCTAACCCAGCAGTCTGGCTGAACCTTAAGTCAAAAACTCTTATTTCTCATACCTAAATCTCAACGCACACGGACATTCTACTTCTTCTGCCCTCCTGATTCCAGGAGCATTCTTTCTGTCTTCCCTGTGACACCTTCATCCCTTACGGTTACTCTGTGAAGAAAGGTGTGGAGGTGGTAAGAAGCCAAACAGGTCATAGACAGAAATGTTCATTAAGAAAGGGAAAACTCTCTGGGAGAGGAAATAAAATGGTCAAATTCTGAAAGGGTTGGGCAGAACAAAATGCCTGTGCAGACTAAGCCTATGGTTCTCTAGTAGAGAAGGGACAATGGCACAGCCAATTTGGTGGAAAGAGTGCCTCCTGGTGAAACCTGAAATAATCCAGGTTGTCCGGTGAGTAGCCCAGTGGTAGCCCAGTGGTACTGCACTTGCCTTGAGTTCCACCCTAGGACTGGAAAACAACAGAACTTTGTTACTCCCTTCTCAAAAACAACAAAGTCTATGGTCTATGAAAGTAACAAAATATAATACCAATACAGTAAAATAGTAACTGTTTCACTGTCTTACAAGAAGAGAATTATAAATATTAAGTCAGAAATTCTGTCAATTACTGCTCCTGACACATGGTAGGGGCCCAAACCATTTGTTGTATGAATTCTATGCAGTAATCATCTTATTTAGCATCAAAACATGCAAGCCAGTATCTTAAGATACTTAACACATACAACTATAAAGACAATTTTCTCTAATCCCCACTTCTGAATAGTGACTAATGCTAATAAAGGCAGTAATAGTGCCCTTATATGCAGGCACGATTCAAACTATTTATCATGGTGTAGATGGATGTTAAGGATAACTTTATAAAGTCAACATTAGCACTTCCATTTTATAGATAAAGAAATGAGGATGTGGAGACACAAAGTGATCTAACCACAGTCCCTTTACTGAATGGAGTAAAGGCTCAAAGAGGTCTGGTTCTCAACTTGGCTCATAACCATTTTAGAGTCATGTTACATGGTAGAATGCACAGCCACTAGAATAATGATGTTTAACTGTGCAAGCAGAAACAATGGCAGCTGCTGAGCTGTCCTGTAAGTCTACCCTGCAGCTTTGTCACCCAGAATCTAAGAACAGGATTAAAACTGCTTGTGTAAACCCTGAATTACACAACACTCTAATAACGGCAGGCCGACCTTTCATTTATAGGCTTTTGTACTTTAATCTCTTATTGCTAAAATTCAGTGCTTGAATCCCAAACAGCGAGCAAACACATCTAGAATATCAAAAGTGAGGCCTCGATGAGTGTGGTGCCCCTCCCATACTTTGTCACCTGGAAGGCTGAGGCAAGCTATGGAGCTTGAGGCCAGCCTGGAGTACAAAGCCAAGTCCTTGTCTCAAACAAAACAAAACAAAACAAAACAAAACAAAACAAGACATGGCGGTGCACACCTGTAATCCAAGCAGTTGGGAAATGGAAGCAGGAGGACAGAGTTCATGACTGGCCTCAGGTGCATAATGGGACCCTGTCTGAAAACCAAACACCGAAATCCAATAGGGACACTTTGGGGGTTCTGGATAGGAAGAGGAGTAAACAATTTAGACATCTGGATGCACTTCCATACACTGGAACTGTACCTATCAACATCTAAATTAGCTCGAAGCCAGCCTTGACTACTACTTCTCTGTCTCCCATTGTTTTCTAGACCTTTCTGGTGTTGAGGGTCAGGATCATATTCTTAATACACGACATGTTTTCGTTTAGTTTTTTTGTTTCGTTTAGTTTTTTCATACTTCCCTAGGTCATCAATTGTCTCTTACAACCAGAAACATTCTTTGGAAGCTGGTAGTTTCCCTAGCTTTCTATCACTAAGGCTGAGTAAATTCATTTACTACTACTGGGCTGCGCTTAGGAACGCCTCCGCGCATATGGAGCTTATATTGTATCACAGCCGTCAATAGTGCGTAAGTTAGTAACCGATAAGCACCACGATGAAAAAGAGAAAAACAGACGGGGTCATAGAGAGGTGATTCTGTTAGTCTGACGGTGACAGGCAATCCGGAAGCGCGATACTGGCTGCATCAAATGCACTAAATCTTCGTAACCCGTGATGCAGGGAAAAAGCCCAGTACCAACACTAGTTCCTCCTCCTCTTATGAGGAGCCTCGCTTTCTTCAATACTTTGTGCCCCTCGGGCCTTATAGGATTGGAGGCAGAATCGAAAACTAAAGAATGCAGAAATTCTGCAAAGCTGCAAATCACCAAGCCTGGGCTTCGAGAAAGCAAAGGCGCGCTAGATCACATCTGAATAGCTTCAGCGGAACACATGTTTATCGTTGTCACGGTCCGCCTCCGGGTGTCAGGACTCTGAGCGTGGGACAATCTGCGGGTCCCCGGCTCAAGTCCTGGCCGAGTCCCGACGGGACTGGCCCCACGGGGCGTGCAGCCGCGGCCGGGTCGCTGGGCAGCTCGCGTGCGCGCCGCCCAGCCCGCCTCACTCACCGATGGGCTTGTCCAGGCGCATGAGGCGCAGGTAGGGCTGCAGGGGGCGGGGCGCCGAGTTCACCACGGCCGCGGCCGACAGGCTGAGCGCGCGCCCGCGCGGCGCCCCCGGGGCCCGCTCCCGCCAGTCCCGCACGCCCGACGCCGCTGCCGTGCACGCCGGGGGCGGACAGAGCCCGCGCGGGCCCCGCAGCCACGCCGGCGCTACGGCCCGCAGGCCCGGGGCTAGCCCTCGACCCCGCAAGCCCAGCATGGCGCCGAGGCTGGACGCTGCCCCCTGACGTCATCCCAGGGCGACGTGCCGCGGGCGGGCGGGCATGCGCAGTGGTGTCGAAAGGCGGGTAGGAGGATCCTTGGCTTGTGTGTGTGTGCGTGTGCGTGTGTGTGTGCGTGCGTGTTTTAGGCTGCCTGCATGTATGTGCATTACCGTGTATGTGTGTTGTGCACATGTGTCAGGTTGCCTGCATCTAGGTATGTGCATCACGTGCTTGCCTAGTGCCCACGTTGGCCAGAAGAGGGCGTCGGATCCCCTGAAACTGCATTTTTATGGATGATGCTGAGCCATGTTGTTGGTGGGAATCTCACCTGGGTCCTCGTCACCGCTGAGCCGTCTCTCCAGCCACACGTTTCTTAATGAACTCGAAAGGATAGTATTTGTTTATATGGAATAGTTGTACCACAAAAAGGAAAGTGTAAGTCCAAAGATGTTAACCACATCCGGATGTTCACTTTCTGAAGTTAAAAGGGACCCAAGAGGCCAAATTTAATCATATAAATTCAGATTTACTTTTTAATTAAGGGAAGTTCTTTACTCCAGGGAAAACCTAAGTTTGACGGTCAGCCAAGAGGAAAGCAAACAGCTTGACTCAAGAACAAGGTCTTGGCACCCTTAATTGTAGCCAGCCGTTCCTTGCGTATTGCTATGTACCAGGCACCTGGTGTGTGTTATCCCGTTTAACTCCCTTACTGACTGGCTCTGGGTAAGTTGATCATCTGGGTTTTGGGGTTTTGAGATGGTAATGTGTCCCTTTAGGCCCGTTTTCTTAAAGCCTGTGCAGTGGATTCTGTGGTACCTGAGTAACAACCTGTTGGTGGCCTGAAGCGGGAAGAGAAATGCAGCTGGCCTTTCCCTTGCTTGCAAGACTGAAGGCCAGACTGCAGTCTGGGAGATGCTGCTGATCTTTGATCTTTAGCTCTCTCTCAAGACTTAAAAAATGCAGTGTCAGTCAGCTGTTACTTACCAGTTGAACTCTGAATTCTCTACAAGTTTGCGGCCTTTGACACTCTTTTCCAAAATGTTGCCTCCACGCTGTTTATTCTTTTTGGTTTTTGAAGATAGGAGTTCTTTTTTTTTGTTATTTATTTATTTTTTAATTACACTCATGATATTCATTAATTACACTCATGATATTAATTACATTTTTGGTATTCATTGATTACATTCGCAGTATTCATTCAATAATTATATTTATGATATTGATTAATTCATTAATTGTATTGATTAATTACATTCATGATATTATGTCCTGATACTACTGTCCATTTGTGGGACTTTTTCATCTCACAAAACAGAGGTTCTGTAATTAGGAAATCATTGCTCTATATTCCTTTCTTCTCCATCTTGAGATAATGGGAGACAGGAGTTCTTTGTGCAGCTCTGGCTGGCCTCAAACTCACAGAGATCCGCCTGCCTCTGCCATCCTGAGTGCTGGGATTAAAGCAAAGGTGCGTGCCACCACCGCTCTGCACGCTGTTTGTTTGTTTATTTATTTATTTATTTATTTATTTATTATTTTTTTTTTCAAGACAGGGTGTCTTTGTGTCATTTTGGTGCCTGTCCTGGATCTCACTATGTAGACCAGGCTGGCCTCAAACTCATAGAGATCCGCCTGGCTCTGCCTCCTGAGTGCTGGGATTAAAGGTGTGTGCCACCACCACCCAGCTACGCTGTTTATTCTTAAACACCCTTTTAGGTAGCAGAGGTGCCCACCATGCCAAACACAAGGCTCTTTTACACTTGCACACTATTTCCAATTGCCTGGAGTTCCCATCACAATACTTAAAATTCAAAAGGCATTGTGAATGCTTTCTTTTCTGTTTCACAGGGAAAGGATGGTAATGCTATTTTTTATTTTGCTTAATTATTTTATTCTATTATGATGTAAAAACCCATCAGCTTTTTTGACTCTCAAACCCATTTCAATCACCTTACTCAGTGGTGGTATACACGTTAGAGAAGGCAGAAGAACACCAAATAGTTACTAGCATGAGGCTGGGGCTTAGGAGTCACCACAGCTCTTTCCTGTTCTGTTAACCTCACTGAGGTGTCCAACCTTTTGCCATTGTGACATGATGTTCATGGCCTTCCATGGGATGTGTGCGTGAGCACACACACACACACACACACACACACACACACAAATACATATAATAAATGTTTTTTAAAAGAAGAAAGTAACCATTTTTGTTTCAGCCACAAAACTCACATGCCCTGACAAGTTTCATCCCTGGACATTTATTTTTTTGTGGAGATGTTATGAACCACAGGGATGAAATAAATGATGAAAATCGTTGGAACAATACGATACAGTGCAGATTAAAAGCTAACAGGCATAGGAGCTTAAATAGTCGCACTATCAGAGCAGACAAGCATTTCCCCTAAGGAACCTTAAGAAACTTTAATATTACTACATTTAACATTCAGTAACAACCTTGAGCACTGGTCTTCATACAACCATGCTTTCTTCATATAACTATCCACAATTAGTAGCAGCTTACCAGCAATTTATATTGCATATGCCTCTAAACATTTTTCTTTTCTTCTTTTATAAAAATTATTTATTTATTTATTTATTTATTTATTTATTTATTTATTTAGGCTGGCTGGCTGGCTGGCTGGCTGCACCTTGTAGCTCTGGCTGGCCTGCAGCTCTCTATGTAGACCAGGCTGACCTCAAACTTACTGAGATCTATCTACTCTGCCTCCCCAAACGCTGGAATTAAAGTAAAGCACGTGCTACCATGCCCAGCTGCCTCAATAATTTAAAAAAGATTTTTATCTAGGTGTGCCTGGAATTCAAGCACTTGGGAAGTGTAGGCAGAATCAAGAGCTCAGGTCATCCTTAGCTACATGGGAAATTTGAGGCCAGCCTGGGCTGTGTGAGACCTGTCGTTTTTTATTTTATTTATGTATTTTTTTTAAAGGTATGAGTGCTCTGTCTGCATGTATGCCAGAGAGAGCTTCAGGTCACATTGTAGATGGTTGTGAGCCACCATGTGGTTGCTGGGAATTGAACTCAGGACCCTTGGAAGAGCAGCCAGTGCTCTTAACCACTGAGCCATCTCTCCAGACTGAGACCTGTCATTTTTTAACAAAGTTATATTTATTTATTATTTGCTTGTAGCTGGTGGAAGGTGTGTATGTGCCTGTGTACATGAGTGTGTGTATTTAAGTCAAACTTGGGGGTCCTGGGGATTGACCCAAGTTCATCAGTCTTAGTGGTAATCATTTTTACTCAATGAGCCATGTCTTAACAAAACAGTAAATTAAAAAAATATTTTTAAAGAGGTAACATGTCAACATAAAACCACAACTCTTACCTCATCTGGCATATAAGTTTATTCTCAGCCAGATATGAGTGACCATGGCTCAAGAACATAGATTCAGATTATCCCAAAACTATGTTTCAATGTAAAAATAATGAGACAGAATGAAAGGAGGTAATAAATCAAGGAATTTGATAAATACATTGTGGGGATGTCATATAGGTGAGTTGAGCAAAGTGCGGAAACTCTGCCATAGGTTGTAAATGGCGTCCTGTGACGTGGGGAACTAAGTGAATGTACTCAGGTTTTATGTGATGGTTGAAAGGACGTTAGGTCAGATACAAAGGTTAGCACTGAGTGATTAGTAAAGGGACTAAAGATAGCCCAAGATGATTTGTTTCTAGATCTGTAACATTCCAACTCTCCACAACCATGAAGTTCTAATTTATAAGCCTGGTAGACTCTTTAACATAGTTTTAGCTTTTTCAATAGGGGTTTAAATTTACATAGGCAGTGCCTTCTCAGGTTTCAAATATCACTGGTTTTTTTGAGTATTCAAAATCAAAATGCCTCATCCTACTTTTATGATTTGTGTGTGAGGTGGGGAGGCACACAGGCACTCCTGCATGTGTGGAGGTCAGCTCTTTGCGGAGTCCGTTCTCTCCTCCCACCTTTCTGTGGGTTCCAGGGATAGAACTCGGGTTGTTTGTACTTTAAGCTATTTTATGTCATTAGGAAGAGATCTGTGACAGTATGCTGATCACAGGAAATGCCTAAGATTCTGTGTCCACTTTTTGTGAGCGTTGTCAAGTGAGATGAGATGGACACGGCTGAAATAGCTTGTGAGTGGCACGGTGAGGGTTCCGTGACAGAGTTATACAGTGTAAGTTACGTGAATGCTAAAGGAGGTGTTGAACTTCATGTCTGACCGGGTCTTCACAAACAGGAACGTTCGTCACCTAGAAAGGAGAGTTAGGCTAGAGCAGCCAGAGGGGACGGCACACGAAAACATGGGAGCAGAAGGCGCACGCACATGCGCGCTCAGACTTCCCACTTTGTGAGCCTGGAGGACGGAACTGATGAAGTGGCTAGGGTTAAGGCTGACGAAAAGGTCTGTAAGAAGTGGAAAGCCTTGCGCCTTTCCTGGAACTCGCTTTGGAGACCAGGCTGGCCTCGAACTCACAGAAATCCGCCTGGCTCTGCCTCCCGAGTGCTGGGATTAAAGGCGCAAAGCTACACAGAGAAACCCTGTCTTGAAAAACCAAAAAAAAAAAAAAAAAAAAAGAAAAAAAGAAGTGGAAAGCCATTTAAGTATTTCCAGCAAGGCCGGAGAGCGGGTGGCTCAGTGGTTAAGAGCACTGACTGCTTTTGCAGAAGACCCGAGTTCAGTTCCCAACACACATCAGGTGGCTCCCAATCACCTGAAACTCCAGCTCCAGGAGGATGAGATGCTCCTGTCCTCTGAGGGCACCTGCACCCTCACACCTTCCCCTCCCCTCAACGTAATTAAAAATAATAAATAAATCATAAGAGTGTTTGAGAAAGTCAGGGTGAATGAATGACTCAGATGTTGCTATAATCATACAAGTGAAAAAATAAGCATTAAGTTTATCCAGTGGAAGAGGAACAAGGAAAATAGGTAAGTCCAGATTTTACGACTGAAGTAGGAAATTATGTTTATGCCTGATGGTTCCTTTTCTTCAGAGCCAAGAACTTGGATGTTGGGGAGGATGAACTAATACAGGTAGGTATACAGAAAATGGTGAAGGGAAAGACTTTACTCATTGGTTCATTCACTCATTCATTCATTCATTGTGCAGTGCTGAGGATCAAACCCAGGGCCTCCAGTCTGTTCTAGGCTAGCATTGTTCCAGTAAGCCACAGCACAGCCCATCAAAACCAGCCTTTCAAATGTAAGAACCTGTAAGCTTTAGCTTTCTTAGAAGAATAACCATGCAAATTGAGGCTATAAAATTAGTTTATTTCAAATGTGAAAATATAAAAACTGCTTGCATAAAAATTTGAGAGTATTGAAGCATTGAAACTTTAAGGTCTATTTTAATCAATGTACTCAAATTCAATTGAGATAATATTCACAGCAGACACAAACATATAGAATTGTAATCCTTAAGAGGATTAAAATCCTGGGGCAATTACATTCTGTTACTTGATCAGAGCACAGGACTGTAATGTCCAGTGATGTGGACCCCACCGAACCTCCCAGAGGAGGGGTGCTTGATGACAATTAAATGGTCATGGGTGGTGACTGGGGGAATGACCGTAGACCTGTTCCTGGCCACTAGGACTGGAGACTTGAAGAAAGGCTTACTGGGAGAACCTCCAGGAAAGGTGTCTTCAGGTCTGTGAAGAAATCACTCATCTTCTTCCTCTGGTTGTTACCAGATCTCAATGAACCTGTAGATCAGTCACAGCCATCATGTGACCAGGCCAAGCACAGAGCCAGTGCTACAGACAGTGGGCAGAGCAGGTGAAAGCAGCTGACCCATGGTGATGTGCCCAGCTGTTGGACCGTGCTTCACTTGAACTTCTTATATGGGCTATAAATGTCCTCATTTACAGGTCTCTGTTACAGGTCAAAGCTTCCCAAGCGAAGCAAGAACTAATGGTACAGAAAAAGTGAGTACTGGGATGATTATGACATGTCAGGGGTTTCCTAAAACTTCGCTCAGTCAGCCAGCCGTCTCCTTTACGTCATTTCCAAACTCTGTCACCCCTTTCCTCTCAAGTGCTGTCACTGGTTTTTGTTTTTTGTTTTTGTTTGTTTGTTTGTTTTTAATACTACCCCACCCAACCATCTGTCCTTTCACAGATGGTTTCTGAAGAACAAAGAGAAGAGGCATGGGGCCAGTTCTCTTCCTTTTAGTTCCTCTCAGGCGTGAGCAGATGTATGTCTTTTACAGGCAGTGTGAAGTTGTGGCAATGAGCCTTTCCCTGCCGGAGCTCCAGAGAGGCTCCTGAAGGACAGATTGGACAGTCTTCTAACCAAAATAATAATAATAATAATAATAATAATAATAAAAAGCTTTAAAAAATCATGACATATCCTTCACTTATTTGCCTTTTGTTCATATCGAAGGCATTCCTATACATTTTTAATAACCCTCAAAATAGTGCATGCAAAATGCTAAGCATCACTTGGCACACGGCGCCATTACCTGCCATTACCTGCGGTGTCTGACTTAGATGAGGTCACACTGGCGCCAGCAGTGAGGCAAGCCCGCGTCCTCCCAAGGCTCTGGAGCTGAGAACAAGGCGGCCTTCCTACAGACAGCTAGAGCTTTGCTTTACTCTCATGAATAACACCCCTGAACTCTTTCATCTCGGGGCTACTGTATGCCTTTAATTTTCATAAACAAGCAGCAATTTTGGCATTTCTTATGACAAAAAAACCATAGGAAAAGGCAGGCATGCCCAGGGAGCTTCCTGGGCGGAGTGGTTTCTCTGTTAAAGCTGGCAGAGTCTGGTCATCCACCATCTTCAGGGTTTCACCGTTCAGCTGAACGGATCTACGGAAAGGAAAGACAGGCCTGAGTTAGGCAGGTTGTGCATGCACTGTGGCCTCTACGAAAGCCGTGAACTAATTTTAAACCAAGGAGGACTTTTGTGACAGCTTGAGTTATACAGTTGGTATTTCAACACTAGGTGAGATTAGGTGTTTGACCAAGACAAACTTAGAGCCGCAGAGGGAGAGAAAGTAACTGGAGCAGAGGCCATCTGGCCCGCTAAGCCTGCAGTAGTACATCTGGCTTTTTACAGAAACGTGGGTAGGAACTGGGTTCCACATAACCTTTGTCAGAAGCTCAGCACCTAGTCCCACAACTCAAGGCATACTAACAACATGCCACAGTTGTGCCAGTGGCTACCACCAAGGCTATTCTGAGGTGGATTCAGTCCACAGGCTTTGGTTTTGTTTTTACGCTCACATATCACATCAAGTTTATATAAGGAAGCAGAGGAAATATGACCATCTTCAGGAAACCACAAGCAAAAATAGGTCTTGAAAGATATCTCTGAATATTGGTAGTAAGAGCACTCAGCATGAACTGAAGGACTGTTTGAGAAATCCTACCAATGCCAGGCAGCGGTGGCACACGCCTTTATCCCAGCGCTGGGGAGGTGGAGGCAGGTTGAGCTTTGTGAGTTTGAGGCCAGCCTGGTCTACAGAGCGAATGCCTACCGGAGTCCTAGGATCGATTCAGTGCTTTGCTACCTCAACTTGAAGGTAAGTTTGATACTGTGAATTAATAGTGCTGTGTAAGACAGGAACACGGCACTTTTCCACCTGCTCAGGCTGTGGTGTTTAATCAGCTCTGCATACAAATGTGCCCTGAGGGATGCGTGTTTAAGTGGATTCAGCAATGAGCATAGGGTTTCCTCTGAGGGAAGTAACTTGCTTCATGCTGTGAAGACAGAAACGGGAGGATAAGGAATAGAAGACAGGTCTGTTGGACTGCGGGTGAGATAAAGGTTTAAAGAACTAGTAAGGAGCAGGTTTGGCAGAATTGAGGAGCCTTGGAAAAATTCACCTGAGATAAATACATAAATACTGTTAAAATACTTTCATTCAAGCACTTACTGCCCAGCCGACAGCCTGATTCTGGTTCCCCAGACCACATGCTGGAACCTCTGCATGCTGCCCTTTGACCTCTGCGCTCGGGAATGCACCCAAAATGTACTTAGACATAATTGAAGGAATTTACCAAGAAGCTCGTTTCCAGCCATTTTCTTACTCTATCCCCCTCCCCCCAAACTTTTGCAATGCTGTAGGAGAATCCCACCCAGCTCTGTGTGGTGTTTTATTCCACCCACACTCCCTTACTAGATCAGATGGATGGTTCTATGCCACTGGGTATCGAAGTATCTTCAGAACAAATACTCTAAATGTGGAAGTACTCTGCCCTTGATAAACACCAGCCACAAACCCCTTATCTACAATGGTGTCCTGCCGGAGAGATATGCTAGGGCAATGGTGGCACAGAGCTTGTGGGAGTCACCAACCAATAACTGATCTGACTTAAGGCCCACCCTGTGAGATGGAACCCATATCGACACTGCTTGGGTGACCAAGAACCTGAGACTAGATAGATAGCCTAGGGACCTAGGGCAGAACTGAATAATACTAATCTAAAAAAAGAAAAAAAAATGTAGTGATGAAACAACTCCTAATGATATTCTCTCTACTCATTGACCAGTGCCTTGTTCAGCCATCATCAGAGAAGCTTCCTCCTGTATGGGACACATATAGAGACCCATAGCCAGACATTACACAGAGAGTGAGAGACCTGGGAACACTCAGCCCTAAAGGGGATGTCTCCATCAAATCCTTCCCTCAGAGCTCAGGGAACCCCCCGAGGAGAAAGAGCAAAGAGTGTAAGAGCCAGAGGGGATGGAGACACCAAGAACACAAGGCCCTCTAAATCAACACGAGCAAAGCTCATTTGAACTCACAGAGACTGAAGCAGCGTGCACAGGGCCTGCATGGGTTTGTGCCAGGTCCTCTATGTGTATATTATGGCTTCCAATCTGGTGTTTCTATGACGTCCCTGAGTGTGTGAACAAGTGGGTCTCTGTGGGAGCCCACAGAGATTTCCTAGTGAGATCTGAGTTAGCAGATCATTTTAAATGATCTTTACCCAGCAGGGCTGCATAAGAGATGGATTGACCATGTGCGTGGTTACCAGGTGTTTGGAAGGATCTGCACTTGGCTGTGCTAGGGGGAGGTCTTTTGTTCCACCCCTTGGCATTCCTTTAAAAAACCCTTTAGGAGCCTGGTGGTGGTGGTGCACGCCTTTAATCCCAGCACTCTGGGAAGAAGAGTCAGGCGGATCTCTGTGAGTTCGAGGCCAGCATGGTCTATAGAGTGAGATCTAGGACAGGCACCAAACTACACAGAAAAACCCTGTCTCCAAAAACCAAAAATCAAACAACAACAAAAAACAAAACAAAACAAAACAAAACTGGAGAAAAAACCCTTTAGAAGAGACAGAAGGAGCCAGTGGATAAGGATCCAGGCCCTCCCAAGGCTATCCTGTGTTTCTAGCTGTCTCTCTCTCCCCTCTATATTTCTATCGAAATCTCTTATCCCTCACTCCTCAAGAGTACCCTGGGGAAAAAAGTGGGGGCGAGCCCCACACAGATCTCTGATCTTTTCAACTTTTCTTCTGTTGGTTAGTCTGTCCAACTTTGATGTGATAGTTTTTGTTTATCTTACAGTTTATTTTGTTATATATTTTTTAAAGTGAATGAATGGAAACCTCTCCACCAGGGTAAAGGCTAACTGAACTGTCACCTGCTGGGAGAGAGAAATGTGTTTTCTTCCATAGAGAGACACATCAACCTCCAGGACAAGCCTCATGTTCAGGAGGAGTTGACAACATATAGTGAACTCCACAGCTTTTTGTGTGCTTTTATTTGGATATAGTTTGGTGGGGTTTGTTTGTTTTCTTTTTGAGTATGGCCTTATTTCGTTTCCCTGGTCTTGGAGAGTTTGTTGTTACACTGGGTTTTTGTTCTTTTGAGAAAGAATCTGAAGTTGAGTGGGCAGGGAGAGGATTCAGAAGGACTTAGGGGAGGGGAAGAATATGATCAAAATATATTTAAATTTAAAAATTGTTTTAAATAATAAAAAATATAAAAAAATCTAAATACATTGACTGGATCTTGATATGTGAAGATATTTGGGATTACAGATTTTCTTCTAAGATAACTACTAGTTTGTGTCCATATCCTTCTACATTGCCCTCTTCCATGAGTTACAGTTGTATAAATAAGTATTCACATACAGAATTTATGAAATAAAAATGTTAGAATGTAATAGTTACCCCCTTTCCCCTGCCATTGAAAAACCCTCTCTATTCTGATAAATGCCAATAAACTTACATAAAGTTTGCAATCAACAAGAAAAATGACTCACTTGGAAAGTAACCCATCAGGTCCAACAGGCTTTAGAAGGTACTTGTCCACTGGCTTGTTAAACAATTGATATGGCAAGTTCAAGTGCTTGGTGACATTATGGAGGTTCAAGGCATATAGAGTTAAATCTCCTTCCCGATACCTTGGGCTAAAAGCAAACAAGTTAATTCAGTCACATATCTGTCTGACTTACATACTGAAGAACTCGAACATTCACACAATCAGAGATACTGAGTACCGTATTCATATGGTAGTGGGATGTATTAGCAGCCTTTCCAGGGATGATGTTAGACCAATCTTGTGGCCCTATTTTGAAAACAAGAAAAGTAACTGTTCTTCACATCACCACCTCCTGAGCCAGAAGGCTGAGAACTTCGCTCCTTTGCCACATTGAGCTCTAGAAGGTCATAGCCAGACCACATGTTTTTATATATAGGAAGGATAATGATAATCTTGATGATAATAATAAGATCTATATATAATAGTGAATTCCAGTTATAAACTATATAAACGAGCTATTCCTAGTCTAATAAAAAGACTAACCAGGAGGCTGGTCAGAGCATGGGCTGCTCTTCTGGAGGATTAGGGTTCGGTCCCCATAGCTCACAACATAACAGTTGTAATGCCAATTTCAGGAGATCCAATGCCCTCCTCTAGCCTCCAAGGGCACCTGGTACACACATGGTATACACATATATGCGGGCAAACACGCATACATATAAAAAAAAATTTTTTAAAAGACTGAAACGGGGCTGGGGAGGTGGGTAAGCTGGTAAGATGCTTACTCCATCTCCTTAAACCCTGTAAAAAGCCAGACAAGGTGGCTCGTGCTTGCCATTCTCGGGATGGTGAGATAGGAAGAAGAGACACGTGATTCTAGAGCTTGATGGCCAGCTAGCCTAGCAACTTGGCAAAGTTCCAGGCCAATGAGAGACCCTGTCCCTAACAAAAGGTAGACGGCACCTGAGGAAGGACCCAAGATTGTTGATGTCTTCATGCACACTCATGTGTGTGCATGAACACACTTGAATACGCATGTGTACCCCCCATGTGAGCATGCACATATACAAAACACACAGAATATACTAATCACACATAATAAAAGGATGACTTGTACCCCACATGTGAGCATGCACATATACAAAACACACAGAATATACTAATCACACATAATAAAAGGATGATTAAGGCCGAGGGTGGTGGTGCACACCTTTACTCAGAGCACATGGGAGGCAGAGGCAGGCGGATCTGAATTCAAGGGCCAGCTTGGTTTACATAACAAATTTCAGGCCAGTCAAAACCACCTCCTAGTAAGATCCTATTTCAAACAAAACTAACCTGTTGACTTTTCCAGAATTTATCCACTTAAGCCATCCCGTACTTCATACCATGACCTTCACTATTCTGAGCCCTGTAGTGGGTAGCCATTCCAGCTTTGATCTGGGAGTTCCAACCCCCATTGAGACTTCGGCAACTGTCACGCCTACAAGGCAGGGCCAAGGGAGGCGCCTGGAGACCCGAGATCTGGATGGGCCAACGCTCTCTCTGTTCCGGGACCCTGGACGATGGAGGTGGGCCAAGCAGAGCTCCAGAGAACATCGCTGGACTGTGATACACCTTCCCCAGACCCCGCGATCTACCTATCCCTTAATTTGTAAGTTACGCCATTAAATAAATCTCCTTTTAACTACGTGGAGTGGCCTAAATAATTTCACCGATAGAATCCTCAGTCACCAGGAATGGAGAACGTTGGGTGGCTTTGGGGGCTAGTACTAGCCCATCTGCCATAAGAGATTGAAACTCAGATAAGCTAAGCCCTGGGGTTTGGGGAACTCTTTCTACCTAAAGCCAGAGTGCAGGGCTAGGAACATCTGCATGGCCTCTTGCCCTAAAACTGGTCACAACTCAAGAATATTTTTTATTTATTTGGTTTATTGCTGGGAAGGACATATGTGTGCCACATGTGTGGAGGTCAGAGGACAGCTCTTGGGAGTTGGGTCTCTTCCACTACCTTGTGGTGTCCAGCTCAGTCCCTGCAGGTCCTCTACCTGCTGAGCTGTCCTGCCGGCCCAGGAACAACTTAAAAAAGAATCTCTAAGTTAAACAAGCCAGGCTTATTGTGTTGTGCACATGCGCACGGACAGAGGGCAGAGGACAGTTTTCAGGAGTCGGTTCTCTCCTTCCACCATGTAGGTCCCAGGGATGGAAACCAGGTGATCAGTCCTGACGGCAGGGGCCTTTATCAGCTGAGTAGTGAAACAATTGTTTTACTTTTTAATCTTATTTATTTTTGTTTTTCAAGACAGGGTTTCTCTTTGTCATGGCTGCCTGGAACTTGCCCTGTAGACCAGGCTAGCCTTGATCTCAAGGATCCACCTGACTCTGCTTCTTGAATGCTGAGATTAAAGGTGTGCCACTACTGCCCAGCTTGGTTTTTTATTTTTAAAAAACTTGTTTATGTGTATCGGTGTTCTGCCTGCATATATGTATAGTGTGTGTGTGTGTGTGTGTGTGTGTTTGTCTGGTGCCTGCTGAAGCCAGAGTGTTGAATGCCCTAAAACTAGAGTTACAAATAGTTGTGAGTCACTATGTGGGTGCTGGGAACTGAACCTGGGTCCTCAGCCAGTGCTCTTACCTGTTGAGCCATTATCTCCAGCCCCTATTTAAGCAATTGTGTGTGTTCTTTTTTTTTTTTTTTAAGAAGGATTCTTTTTTTTTCTTTTCTTTTCTTTAAGATTTATGTATTCATTATGTATACAGTATTCTGTCTGCACGTATCCCTGTAGGTCAGAAGAGGGTGCCAGATCTCATTACAGATGGTTGTGAGCCACCGTGTGGTTGCTGGGAATTGAACTCAGGACCTTTGGAAGAGCAAGCAGTGTTCTTAACCTCTGAGCCATCTCTCCAGCCCCGTGTGTATGTTCTTGTATGTGAAATGTGTGCTCATGTATGTGGTGACTAGAGACCGACAATAAATGTTTTTCTCAGCTGCTCTCCATTTTTTCTTTCTTTTTTTATTTTTTCATTTTTTTGAGACAGAGTCTCTCGTTGGCTTCAAGTTCACGAATTCAGAGAGACTGGCCAATCAGCACACTCTGGGGACCCTTTTGTCTCTTCCTTCCCAGTGCTGGACTACAGGAACGCACTGCCACATCCAGCTTTTTCTACATGGATGCTGGGTGTGGATCTCAGGCCCTCATGCTTCCTTCCACACAGCACTTCCCCAGCCGAGCCATCTAGCCAGCCCCGCTGGAAGGCTTGGGAGTTAGAGTCTGGTATCATGAAGACAAAGAAAGAAAAGGTAAGGAAAAACGACACAGTTCAGATCTGTACACAGCTGGAGGGCAGCCAGGGTGCTGGGCAGGACGTCTCCCGCTGACTTGTCTGGGGAGGCGGGTGCTGGGCAGGACATCTCCCCCTGACTGACTTGTCTGGGGGAAGCGTGTGCTGGGTACTTACTGGTGGGTGTTCGTGCAATGCAGATACGCTCGAAGTTTGCTTCTGTCCGGGCCTTTCACTTGCACCATCAGCACCTGGGGACCTACCAGTTTCTTGAACAGAAGAGACAGCCAGTAATCCTATCATTCGGGGGGAGAGACGGAAAACAGATCTCTGGTTATTTTCTTTTATTTATTTATTTGTTTATTTATTTATTGGGTTTTTCGAGACAGGGTTTCTCTGTGTAGCTTTGGAGCCTGTCCTGGAACGCACTCTGTAGCCCAGGCTGTCCTCGAACTCACAGAGATCCTCCTGCCTCTGCCTCCCGAGTGCTGGGCTTAAAGGCATGTACCACCATACCTGGCCTATATCTTGAAGATTATGAATAAAATAGTCAATTATTAGATGGTGTTTTTAAAACAAATATATAACCCTGGCATGTTGTAAAGTTAGACAAACTGTATGGTTTTATAGTTGTTGTTGTTGAGACAGAGTCTTACTCTGTAGCCCAGGCTGGCTTGAAACATACCATGTAACCTGGATGGCCTTGAACTCATGATGATTCGCCTGCCTCAGCCTCTCAAGTGTGGGATTATTGGCAGGAGTAACATCTGGATGTCATAAACAATTCTGAACCTTGGCCAGTAGCTAGATAGCATTTTCTCCTTTCTTTTTGTGTCTGTGTGTATTATGGCGTGTATGTGTGTGTGTGTGTGTGTGTGTGTGTGTAGGCACGTGTGCGCCATAGAGTTTGTGTGGGCATCAGTCAGCAACCTCTAGTGTCGGTCTCTCTGCTTGCTGCTGGATACACTAGAATATCTGGCCTCAAAACTTCTGGGAATTCTCCCATCTCCCCCTCCCATCCCCTCCTCCCATCCCCTCCTCCCATCTCTCTCTCCCATCCCCTCCTCCCATCTCCCCCTCCCATCTCCCCCTCCATCTCCCCCTCCCATCTCCCCCTCCCATCTCCCTCCCCCATCTCCCCCTCCCATCTCTCCCTCCCATCTCCTCCTGGAGCTCTGGGATCACAGAAGAACAACACTGCACCAGACTTTGCAAAGTTTCTAAGGATTCAAAGTGTAGTAAAGGCGGTCAAGTGTGCTAACGTACGCCTTTGATCCCAGCTCTTGGAAGGCAGAGGCAGGTGGATCTCTGTGAGTTGTGGCCACCCTGGGCTACAATAGTGAGTTCTGGGACAACCAGAGTTACATAACAGAGAGACCAAAAGCCAACACAAAACAAAAACAAGCCAAGGTGCAATAAGCACCTTCACCCGCCCAGCCACCCTCCCAGCCCTGGAACAGCGACTGTAGCTCTGACTTGCTTTACAAAACATTATCCAAACGTTTTAATAAAATGCATACCACACTCTTAGTGGACATATTTTATTTTTATTTATTTTAGTATCGTTATCAATTTTTTGCTTTTGTTTTTTTAGGACAGGGTTTCAATGTGTAGCTCTGGCTGTCCTGGAACTTGCTCTGTAGACCAGGCTGGCCTTGAACTCTCAGAGATCTGCCTGCCTCTGCCTCTCAAGTGCTAGGATTAAAGGCGTGCACCACCACTGCCCAGCAAGTGACAAGTAGACAATATTTTAAAAGTGATTCCTGATTCTTAATTCCCTCTCTCTCTCTCTCTCTCTCTCTCTCTCTCTCTCTCTCTCTCTCACACACACACACACACACACACACACACACACACACACACACACACGATGATCTGTAAGCGTCCTCCCAGCTCATCTTTACTGAGGGCACTGACTACTCCTAGGAGGTTAGGAGGGCCCAGAGCAGACATCCATCTCTTCACAGGCACAGGAAGTAAGGTCACTTACAGGTAAGGGCTTGAAGTTTTGGTCCACTAGGTGGTAGTTACCGGCTCCGAAGAACACCTGCCTCATCACCACCTCTATGCCCATCTGGGCTGAGATGCCCAACTTATCCAGCCACCTGGGACAGAGTGACACGAGCTTTCTTTAGATTGGAAAACAAAGTCATTCCATTCTAATTACACATAGATTTGCTCATCTGTGTGGGAGGAATCAACAGGAAACTACAAGAATGGCATTAATTACAAATAAGTCATTCACATGAGATGGTGACAGAAGTAACATACACACACACACACACACATACACACACACACACACACACACACACACACACACAGAGTGAAGACTAGAGAGAAGGCAGTTGTCAACAGTGGTCAAAACATGAGCCACATAGAACCACAGCCAAACCACTATGATCATCTCCCCCACGCCTTCAACGAATGGCAACTCTTCATTCTTTTCTCAATTCCTGAGCTCTCATGAACACTGAGAGGTTGTGTTCTATTCTAACTTATAACAAGGAAGATGGTGGGAACAAAAGAGTAGTAATGGATGAGAAAAAAAGTCTCAGTAATGAAGAGCATGGAAACAGTGAAGATCAGAATGAAGAGCATGGAGACAGTGAGGCTCAGAATGAAGAACATGGAGACAGTGAGGATCAGAAGGAAGAGCATGGAGACAGTGAGGATCAGAATGAAGAGCATGGAGACAGTGAGGCTCAGAATGAAGAACATGGAGACAGTGAGGATCAGAAGGAAGAACATAGAGACAGTGAGGATCAGAATGAAGAGCATGGAGACAGTGAGGATCAGAAGGAAGAACATAGAGACAGTGAGGATCAGAATGAAGAGCATGGAGACAGTGAGGCCTCAGAATGAAGAGCATGGAGACAGTGTGGCCTCAGAATGAAGAACATGGAGACAGTGAGGCTCAGAATGAAGAGTATGGTGACAGTGAGGTGCTGCATATAAGCAACCCCTAGGGTAAAACAACCACGTTTGTGCAGTGGACAATGAGGTGTGACAGCCAGTCCTGAAGTTCGTGGGTCACCCTCAAGTGTGACATGGCTATTTTAGAGCTAAACTTCTTCAGAATCTGCAGTACAGCTCTATGCACATTAAGCATCCTCGGAGCCGAAACTCTGGACGAACTCTTAACATCTTCCCTCTCCTCCTCGACCTTTCCTTCCTCTTCCCTTGCTTGCCTTGTCTCTTTTCCCACAAGGTTTCATTGTGAACCCCTGATCCTCCTGTTGTGGCCTCCACATGCTGGGATTGTAGGCAAGCCCCCATCCCTGGAAAAGAGCAAGCTTCCCCAGAGAAGGGACCCTGCTACAGGCTGGACCTTAAATGGCCTCCAAAGGCTGGTGTGTTGGAGCCTGGCCTTGGCTGATGGTGCTTGTGTGAGGCGGTAAGGCCTAGTCAGAAGAAGTAGGCCCTTCAAAGGGTATCAGGCCCTCCTGGCTCCTTCTCTTTTCTCTTTTGCCTCTACTCACCCAGAGGTGAGCCGTTTCCTCCACCACGGGCTTGCCATAATATACTGCTTCACAGACCCAAAGGCAACAGGACCAAGTGATCAAGGGCTTAGTCCTCTGAAATGAGCCATAGTTAACATTTTCTCTACTAAATTGTTTATCTCAGTATTTTTCACAGTGACAGAAGGCTAATTGACATGCATTCTTTGACCTATGTTTAGGGCATCATAATTCTTTCTTTCTTCCCTTTGTCCTCCTCCTCATCATCATCCTCCTCCTCATTGTTGTCATCCTCCTGTGGGCTAAACC
This sequence comes from Peromyscus eremicus, assembly GCF_949786415.1. Taxonomy (NCBI): domain Eukaryota; kingdom Metazoa; phylum Chordata; class Mammalia; order Rodentia; family Cricetidae; genus Peromyscus; species Peromyscus eremicus. Next base: position 89,011,991 of record NC_081426.1, read on the forward strand.
TTGGGCCTATGAGCATTCTAGGCAAGTGCTCTATCACTGAGGCCTCATTTTACTTTTTGTGCTTTGAGACAAGATCTTGCTTGGTTGTCCAGCCTGGTCTTGAACTCACTCTGTAGCCCAATCAGATCTTGAACTTGTAGTCCCCCTACCCCAGCTTCCGAAGTAGCTAGAATTACAAACGTGTGCCATCAAGCCCAGCCAAACTTTCTAAAACAGTTCATGCTTGCTACTGATCGGGGGCCCTGGCGGCGCCAAGCGTCTTGGAGCTGCTGATGACGACGATCACGGTGCTGGGATGACTGGGACTGACCCTTCACTGACCTTGGTGGAATTTGCCTCACAACTCTTGCCTATGTCTTTGACATGTTTAATGTTTGAACTCCTTGCTGTTAAGGGCCCCTCACTGAAGGCTGGAATTGGGACAATGTAACAATTTTTATGAAAGCTGATGTTAAGAATAAAACTTATGGTGATTCCCTGGGAGAATTAGCTATGCAAGAAACTGAGTCTTCTATACAACCTATTACTTAAGTGGTATTAATAAGCATGAGACATAAGATGTAGAAGAAATCATTTAAGAAGAAAAGCTTAGGGAAATTTTAGAAGCTGACAAACTATAACTGAATCATTAGGTTTTTATGTTTTGCCCCAGAAATATGGAACTAATATGGACAAGGAAAAGATTTTTGATTATTAAATTAATAACAAGCCTTGTTAATATCCTGAAGGCAAAGTAAGCAGTTTTAGGAATCTTTTTGTTTGTTTGTTTGTTTTTGTTTGAGACAGGGTTTCCCTGTGTAGCCCTGGCTATCCTGGAATTCGCTCTGTAGATAAGGTTGGCCTCAAACTCAGAGCTCCACCTGCTTCTGCTTCTTTTTTTGTTTTGTTTTGTTTTTTTCAGGGCTGAGGACCGAACCCAGGGCCTTGTGCTTGCTAGGCAGGTGCTCTACCAGTGAGCTAAATCCCCAACCCCTGCTTATGCTTCCTGAGTACTGGGATTAAAGGTGTGTGTCACCACCGCCCGGCCAACTTTAGGACTCCTGATGTTCTTTTACTCTTTGCAGGATTGTGATAAAGATAGAGACCACACTGAAACAGGAGTTGATGACAGAGACACAAAGAGAAACATCTTGGCTCAGTGAGCTGCCTGGCTGCTGAGCAGACTTGTCAGACCAGGACTTCTCTGGTTGTAGGAAGAATAAAGAACAGAAGACAGTATTTCAGAGGTCAGGGGAAAGGATGGTGGGCTATGTCAGATAGAAAAGAAAGAATTTGAACAAGGACTGAGGAATCAGATTAATTAAATATTCCTTATAGTAGATTAATAGAATAACACGTGGTAGGAAATAACTTCTGATCTGTTAACTTAGTCAAACTTAAATAGAAACATCCTGTCTAGTTTTTCTGTAACCACAAGGCTTTACAACACCAATGTTAAGGAAAAGGATAGTGAGTTAAAAAGAACTGATTTTACCATAATGTTCGATTTTAGTTCTCATGAAATTTGCTGTTTGCTTGTTTTGTTTCTTTTACTTGATAAGCCTATGTACTCACGGAAGACTTTATAGAATGTCTGTACCATGAAAAGACTTTGTCATCAAGGATTAAAGTCTGTGAGGAAATGATTTTGTGTATAAATAAAGCCTGTGAGAGACACAGGTTGTCAGAGCAGGACAAGCCACGCCGAGATGCGCTTCCTCTCTGTCCGTCTCTCCTAAAATGAAACTAAGAAGTGTCCCGTGTCTCATTCCTCCGTCACTGCTCTAGCATCCACCCATCTTCAGACTCCGCCCTCATCTGGAGCTGGACTCTGCAGGACACCAATTAAAGATGTCTGACAAGGTTTAGCAAACCATTTTAGATAAAAGGTGTATGAGTGTTTTGCCCGCTTGTCTGTCTGTGCGGCAGGTGCATGCCTGGTGCCTGTGGAGACTGGAAGAGGGCATTGGATCTCCTGGAACTGGAGTTACAGACGGTTGGGAGCCACCATGTCAGTGCTGAGACTTGAACCCCAGTCCTCTGGAAGTGTAGCACTGTTCTTAACCACTGAACCATCTCTTGAGCCTGGAAAATTACTTTTTTTTTTTTTTTTGTAAGACCTGGCACAAAATTTTAGGGTTCTGTCACAGACGTTGTATTTGGTGTGGGTTTTGGCTGACATTAGGGGACGGAAAGAGCTGGAATCTGAGCCCAAAGCCTGTACAGCATCACTCACATAAAGCCAGCAGCAAAGGTGTTGGACAACAAGGGCGCTCCCCCGCCGTAGGCGGAGCTTGTTTCTCCCAACCAGACCTTTTTGCCGGGTCTTATCTCCTTAGTCACCTGGGGAACAAGAAGAGTTCCACAATCATTGCAAACAAGTCAACCACCTCACAGCTGAATGTGAACAGCTCTGCCTCTCCAGACTCGCCTACCCTGTTAGTTACAGACAGATTTAGAATCACTTAGGTCTTGGCCATTATCTTTTATGGGCCTAGTAGGGTATAGAAGGAATATAAATACGGTCTATAACAGTTAATTCTACTGAAAGGCCATTAGAAGTATTTTAATTTCTAATCACCACAACTAAACAAGATCCAACACTAGGGAGGAAACCAAGGAATGAGACACAGTGCTTACCCTTTAAAATCAGAAAAAAAAAATATGGCAATACGTATATATCCATCGACATCATCAGACTATAAAACAGAGACTGGTGTGGATGAAAAATTCAGTAAGACTATTACCTTTAGAATTTTTCGCACAGATAAAATAAAAGTGTCCAGCACATCAGAGCTCAGAAAATCTTCTTCGGTGGCAACACGTCCATTCAAGTAGTAGCTATTATTCGGAAAGAATTTACAGATTACTTCCGGCTGTAAAGCCAGTTCTGAGCCTTGTTCTTCCTCCTACTCTTTCTCATGGATGCTGTTTTTAGAAAGGCAGAAGTCCCTCCAGAGAGGAGCTAACGTGGGGAAGGGGCCGTTCTATCCGAGTAACTACAAGTCAGCTATCCCACCTTAAGCTACAAGCGCTCAGCGTTACTTATTCTTTGGCCAGCAACTGGTTTTACCTGCTTTTGTGGCTCATGGCTTAGTTGGCCATGTACCTCAACCTTGTAGTAACTGCCACACTGTTTAAAACATTACACTTCCTTATTGTGAACATTAAAATCCTTGTGCAATGGATGTTCAAGATGCTGCCCGTTTATTACTGGAGCTTTTAAAAGTCAATCAGCAGCCGAGCAAAAGTAAGTTCTTGAAAATTGGCAATTAGTATGACTAGAAGGGCATGGCACTGCATGCCTTCAACTCCAGCACGCAGGAGGCAGAGGCATAGGGATCTCTGTGATTTCAAGGCCAGCCTGGCCTACAGAGAGAGGTCTAGGACTTCCACAGCTTCATAGATTTTGTCTCAAAAAATCAAAACAAAAACAAACAAACATAAAAAAGACAGGGTTTCTCTGTGTAGCCCTGGCTGTCTTGGAACTAGCTCTGTGGACCAGGCTGGCTTCGAACTCAGAGATTCACCTGCTTCTGCCTCCTGAGTGCTGAGGTATGAGCTACTACCAAACCTCAAGAATATTTTTAAACATTATTTCTTTATTTATTTAGAGAAAGTCTCACTATGTAGCCTTGGCTGGCCTGGAACTCACTATGTAGACAAGCTGGCCACAAACACAGAGATCCATCACTTTGTCTCTGAGTGCCTAGATTAAAGATGTGCACCACCACACCCAACTGATTTTTACTTTTTATGGGTAAATGTGTGTTTGCACGAGTTTAGATGCACTACGTGTGTGTAGTGCCCTTAGAGGCCAGAAACGGGTATTGGATCCCCAGGAAATGGAGTTCCAGGCTGTTGTGAACCCAGGTCCTCTGCAAGAGCAGCAAGTGTTCTAACCACAGAGCCATCCCTCCAGCCCATTAGCTATAACTACATCATGGAGGCATTCAGAAGTTAATAATGGGGATATTAAGTTAATGTGAATACTTACTGATGCCATGTAACTGAGTCAATCACTTCTCCGCCAGTCTTCAGGAAACTAGAAGAAAAGTTCCACATTGGGGTCACTTACCCTCAAACAAGCATATGCAATTTTTCAGAAGAGCTTCATTCCCTGGAATGACTCACTGATGTAAGTCTCAGGCGACACAAACACCCTAATCATATCCTTGGAATTTTAAGCCAATGTTTCCTCTTTTGGTAAACAATATAACAGTGAACTGTTTAATAATGTAGAGCACAGGGGATTCTCCACCGGAAAGGACCATTTATCTCCAAGAAAAGTGGTTTTGCTTCTTTGCCAAGAGGGCACCCACCAAAAGCAAAGAAGGCCCTGTCCCTCTCAGAGCTGAAGTCAAAATCAAGGCCATTGGAAGCCAAGAAGGCAGTGCTGACAGGTATCCATAGCCACATAAAGAAGAGGTGCCCATCACCCACCTTCTACGGCCCAAAGCCCCACAGCTCCAGAGGCAACCCAAATACTCTGCAAGAGCATCCCCAGGAGAAACAAGCTTGACCTCTACGCTATCATCTTGTTTTCCCTGACCACTGAGTCAGCCATGGGAAAAACAGAAGTCATCAACACACTCCAGTTCATTGTTTAGGTCAAGACCAACAAAAGGGAAATCAAACAGGCTGAGAGGAAACTCTAGGACATTGAAATGGCCCCAGGCAATACCCTGGCCAGGCCTGATAGAAGGGCACATTCTTGACTGCCTCCTCAAAGATGCTTTGGATGTTGGGACCATCTAAACTGAGTTCAGAGGGCTAATTTTTAAGTACACATTTTTTTTTTTCACCATTAAAAAAAAAAAATAAGAAGGCACTGGAATGTAGTGGCTCACACCTTTAATTCCAGCACTCAGGAGGCAGAGGCAGGTGGATCTCTGAGTTCTAAGCCAGCCTGGACTACAGAGTGAGTTTGGGACAGTCAGGGCTACATAGAGAAGCCCTGTCCCAAACAAACAAATGAACAAACAAAAGAGGAAGAAGAAGGGGGAGCCGGGGAGAAAGTAGCTGTGCGCGCCCAGTTCCTACCTTCCCAGCAGCTTAACTGTCTTCCCTCGAGGCTGACCAATGTCGGGACCATAGAGTTTTGCATTTTTGAAAGCTGACTTTTGTAGAAGCTTATGCAACGCAACAAAATCTTCTCCTAACTGCAGCCCATCGATGAAAACGTGAGCTTTCTTCCAGAAACTGTTGGGCTCTGGAAGACAGCAACTCTCATGTTCACCTCTTACTTAAACATTCTTTAAACACAAGCATACAGCAACAAACAGTTTTCCAACACAAACCTGGAATCAAAAGTCAAGAAAAGTGGGCTGGAGAGATGGCTCAGTGTTTAAGATCACTGGCTGCTCTTCCAGAGGACCTGGGTTCAATTCCCAGCATCCACATGGCAACCCACAACTCTCTGTAACTCCAGTTCCAGGGAATCCAACACTCTTACATACATGCAGGCAAAACACCAATGCACATTTAAAAAAAAAGAGTCAAGGAAAGTAAGACAACCCCCCCCCCATAGTTAATAAAGAAGAGAGTTTATAAACATAAATATTTTAATTATGGCACAAAGAGGGAGTAAACAAATTGGAGCTAATAATAGAGATGTTAAACCAATGGGCCTTTGGAAAATAGTTATGGACAGTATTTCAAGCCTGATTTATTATTTGTCCACAAAGAACAAAGGAAGAAGAGGGGTTAGGGAGATAGCTCAACTGGTGGAGCACTGCCGTGCAAGCCGGAGGACCCCAGATGGATTCCCAGACATGGTGACCCACTTGTGAACCCGACATTGGAGAGGTAGAGATGGGACGATCGCTGGGACATGCTCTCCAGCTAGCCTAGTCTACAAGGTGAGTTCCAGGCCAATGAGAGACCAAGTTTCTCACATACACAAAAAGGTAGAAGGCACCCAAGGAAGGACACTTTAGGATGTTCTCTGGCCTTTGCATGTTCATGCATATGACAACAAGCACACAAGTGCTGTGGATATCACTCTGTATAAATAAAATGCTGACTGGCCAGTAGCCAGGCAGGAAGTATAGGTGGGACAAGCAGGGAAGAGAATTCTGGGAAGTGGAAGGCTGTGGCAGAGAGACCGTGCCAGCCATTGCCATGACAAGCAAGATGTAAGGTACCAGTAAGCCACGAGCCACGTGGCCAACTATAGATTAATAGAAATGGGTTGATTTAAGATAGAAGAACTAGATAACAAGAAGCCTGCCATGGCCATACAGTTTGTAAACAATATAAGTCTCTGTATGTTTACTTGGTTGGGTCTGAGCGGCTACAGGACTGACAGGTAAGAGAGATTTGTCCTGACCGTGGGCCAGACAGGACCAGGAAAACTCCAGCTATACACAAGCATGTACACACACACACACACACACACACACACACACCACACACACACACACACACACACACACACACACCACACACACACACACACACACACACATATATACTTGAAATAAAAGAAAACAAGTAAGAAATAGAACGGGCAGGGAGGAGAATTTTATGTGCAGAACAGTGCCTGTCCTAAATAGCATGTGCTCATTTAATGACTGCATTTTATTGTTGCACTTCATATTTAGCTATATTGCTTGATGTATGGGAAATTCTTACAAATATTTTTAAAATAAATCTGACTATCATTAGCGTATTAGTTCCTTGGGACTGGAGAGATGGCTCAACAGTTAAGAACACTGGCTGCTCTTCCATATGACCTGGACCCCCTGGTGGCTCACAACTACCTATAATCTATACTGGAAGCCTCTAGACAGCTTGAGCATATAGTGGAGGAGGCGTGGGGATTGGAGTGTATTTGCTATTTTTGTTACAATAACAGAAAGCAACTTGTGGAAGAAATAATCTCTTTTGTCTTGTGGTTCCAGAGAGGAGCCATGGCAGTAGGTGGCCAGCACAGGAAGCTGAGAGATCACATCTTAGTCACACACAGAAAGCAAGGAGAGAGGGAGGGAAGGAGGGAGCGAGGGAGGGAGGGAGAGAGGGAGACAGAGTCAGAGACAAAGAGACAGAAAGAGAGAGACAGAGACTGAATGTGGGGTGCGGCTATAAACCCCCAGAGCCAGCTCCCTGTGACATACTTCCTCTGGCAAGACTGCACCACCCTCCACAAACAGTTCTTCCAATAAGGGGCCAAGCAGTACACATGCCTCAGCCAATGGGGGCCATTCCTCATTCAAACCACCACATGGAGGTCACCTGACAAGCTAAGAAACACCAAAAGGGAGGGAAGGGGAGAATCAACTGCCCCCCTCACAGTTTCGCTGAGTTCAGTTTGCTAAGCACAGTAAGTTTAAAGTCTGCGAAGCCCAAGGGGAGCTGGGGAGGTTGAGGGCTCCAGCAGTTTTGTTTTTTTGTTTTTTAAACCTCAAAAACAACACAAGGATGTGCTCCCAAGATGACGCAGCTGGTGAAGCATTTCTCACACAACCCTTGTAGAGGTGGAAGAGAGAAAACCAATACCACAAAATTGTCCTCTGACCTCTACACGTGTGTGCTGTGGCCCATGACCTTCCCCCATCACACACTTAATAACAATACACAGTGTTTGAGACAGGTTTCTCTGTGTAACAGTCCTGGCTGTCCTGAAACTGGATTTGTAGACCAAGCTGACCTTGAATTCACAGAGATCCGCCTGCCTCTGCCTCCTGAGTGCTGGGATTAAAGGCGTGCACCACCAGTGCCTGGTTCAACACACAATTTTTTTTCTTAAAGAAAACATAATCACCACCACCAATACAAAGGTGAGGTTGATGGATCTATCAGTACAGTGCTTGCTGTGGAAAGCAAAGGGGCCTGAGTTCATATCTCCAGCATCCACATGAAGTGCTTGGCATGTAGTATGCCTATAAGCCCATTGCTGGGGGGCAGAGACAGGCATCCCGGGGCTCAGTGGCCTTCTAGTTAAGCTAATCATTGAATTCTAAGTTCAGTAAGAGACCCTGCCTCAAACAAAATGGATACTGACAAAGGAAGACACCTGACTGGACATCCACATGCGTGTGCACACACACGGCACATACACACACACACACACACACACACACACACACACACACACACACACTCCATACACCCCTAAACTGGCTCTGGGATTCAGAGGAGCTTTCTGCTGATGCAGCTCCACTGTGGAGCAATTGCATGACTGTATCTAGGGAGAAGTCTATGTACTAACATGGAAAAGGATATCAAAACAGGAAAAAGAACAGTGCGGGGATTCCTTTATGAGTGAAATGTTCCCGGGTACATACCGTTGCCCAGTTCCCAGGAGATGTTGTAGCCCTTGGAAGCGCAGTAGTCCAGCAGCAGCTGAGCGTTGGAGCTGTTCCACTGCAAGTCGGGCGTTCTTAGTAATGCATTTAGACCAAAGATCAGGTCTAACCCTGAGCACTTCGCAAAGCTGTACAGCATGTCCACTGAGCTTCCTAAAAGAAAAATGGTGGGGTTAGTTATGTCGGCACCACAGCGAAGACTACCCCCAGGCTCACTTTTCATGGGTTTTCTTTACATTTTTAGTCAAAGTAATCCCATTCCTAATAAATGGCTGTCATTATGCCGCAGCAATGACACAGTGGACAGGCAGATCAAAAAAGAAAAGCCTGGGCTGGGGACATAGCCCAGTTGATAGAGTAGTTGACTAGCATGCAGAAAGCCTGGGTTCCACTTAGGACTCAGACTCACTACACAGCTTAGGACGACCTTGAACCTCTAATTCTTTTGCCTCCATCTCCTAAGGGTTTGGATTGTAGCTTTCTGTTTGTGTTTTGAGACTGTCAACAATACAATTTTAAGTTTCTAAACTTTTGTTTTTATTTTATGTGCTTGAGTGCCTGCATGCATGTCTATGTACCGACACTCACATGCAATGCCTTCCGAGGACACAAAAAGTCATGAGATTTCCTGAGATGGAATTACAGATGTTTGTGCGCTGCCTCGTGGTGCTGGGAATTGAACCTGGGACCTCTGGAAGAGCAGCCAGTGCTCTTAATCATCCAGCCATCTCTCTATCCTCAACAAAATAATTGTAAGTGTGGTCTTTGAATTGGATATCGTAGGCATACTAAGCCTCTGTGATTATCATGCAAACTCTCCAATCATTATTCAGCAGAAATTCACTCAGGAACTCCTCTAGTCTAGAAAGAAAGAAATACCACTCTATCTGGTAAACGTCAAAACTTCCTCCTTAAAAGCGGCTTGGCTTTGTTCAGCTCCCAAGTCCTTGGCTCAAATCCTTTCATAGTCACCACAGCAGAGCCTAAGAGTCAACGCTGCTGACAAAGGCCTCTGAGTGGCACAAGGCCAGCGAGCATATTTGCTGTGTCACTGACTTCCACAGCACTGTGGCCAGTCAGCAAGGAGTGACCCACACAGGGATTAAGAAACTCTGAGCGCAGCCACCTAGCATTCCACTGGGTCTTACAGCCTCGGTTTAGGTCAGCCTTGAGCTTGGGATCACAGAGCACACACGAACGTCCACACTCACTTTCCTATGTGTTGGGGACCGATTCCGGACAGTGGTGTCCTTACTTTATCAAACCTTACAAAGGCAGGAAGTTCCTGGCCTAACCTCGGGCTGTACAACTTCCTGGAGTACCTGCTAATCAGCCAGCTGCAGGGGCCTGGGACCAAAGTGACCTCACCCTCCCTTAGGAATTTTCCATCCTTCTCTCCGTGCTTCCCCTGTTCCCCCTCCCTGCCTGAAGCCCTGTTTATAAGCCTCAACACCCAGTCAATAAACGGAGACCTCGACGCAACTCAGAATGTCTCTGTCTTCCTTTACGCGCCTGGTCTCCTTTCTCTCTCGCCCCCATTGATCTTTCAGGAGGTGCCTCCTCGGGTCTCATCAAATAACCTGGCCCGCGGGACCGGGCAAGTGGCGCCCGAACGTGGGGCTCGAGGCACGGTGACCTGCCGGACGACGAACAACGGAAGGGGCCCCGGAGAGGATTAGGGTAGAGACGCCCGGACCGCATCACTCGTGCAACGCGGGAGAGTCTTGAGGTAAGTATGTCGTCCCATCGATCATGGGCAAAAATTTATCTAAAGAGGCTGTTTTTCTAAAGGAGATGAAAAGGTAATCTTAGGGAGAGAGGAATAAGAGTTAAGAAAAAGGATTTGATAAAATTCTTCTAATATGAGGAGGAGAAATGTCCCTGGTTAGTGATTAATGGACCAGGAAATCACCCTTTGACTTGGAACAAGGTTGGAAAAGATATTAACAAATTACTCAGAGACGGGGAAAATGTCCCCGACGCCTTTTTTAGTTTTTATGGTGTGATTAGAGATGTTCTAAAGGAAACAGAGAGATGGGCGTGTTTCACATTTACTAGCCCTTGCAGAGGATTTTCTCTCAAACTCCCCCTGCCTGACACCCAAGGGTCCAGAGGTTTATTGACATCTACCGGTAAGAGCGCTCTCTGTCCTGTCTGTGTCTCTGTCATGTTACTTTTGTTTTGTACCGGTCGACCGATTTGTACTTTGCAGGCTCTCACTGGGGCAGACGTGTCCGGACAGTGAACCTGGCGGCGAAGGGAGACGTCCCAGAGCCCTAAGGCCACCTCAGAGGTGACGATTTGGTTTAGGAGCATCTTTGGGTATCTTCCCCCACAATGGGAGGAAGTGCCACCTTGTATTTTGTCCCGGGAATTTGTCAGAGCCATTTTGTGGTTTTTTTGTTATGTTTTGTTATGATCATTGTTACTTTACTCTCTCCTTCTCTTCCAAGAAAAAAAAATTTGTTTAACTAAACGAAAAAAGGGGAACTGCTGCAGGCCGCAGGAATATATCATAAAAACTCAGCTGGTTATGGCAAAGTCACTACCTGGAGGAATCAGGGAATTCCTCCAGAGGAAGCCAAATCCTAAGGAGTTTTTGGTGTTACTTGGCTTGTTATATATCAGCTGTATTCTGTTATAAAAATCATGTGTGCCTTCATAGTTTTCCCAATTGATTTTTCCCTAAGAAGGGCTAACAATGTGCACTGATCACTCTCTAGACATACACATTCCAGGCATTTGGAGAACAGCCCCAGGAAAGGCTTTCTCTGGAATCAGATATCTCCCCTAGCCATTTTCAAGGACACAAGGAAACACCACCCAGGTGGTCACCCAACTTCCGAGGACTAACGGTGATAACCACCCACAGGCGAGTCTCCTGACTTAAGGTAAATTCCACAAGGAGACACCGCCTAGGAGAGGTGGATGTTAAGTAATAGCTTTACACAGTTTAGCTTGGACCCTCCCTTTTATATACCGGGACTTCCAGGGCACAGAAAGGAAAAGAAAAAAGAGAATGGAAGAACTAGATGGGTAAGAACTTGAGAGGAACAAACTGAGATGGGGAAGAACTAGATTGAAAGGCTAGAAGAGAGGACTAGAGGAACGAGATGGAAGATGAGAAAAGAGCCAGATGGGGAAGAACAAGATGAGAAAGAGCCAGATGAGAGAGAAGGAGATGGGAGAGGAGCTGATAGGGGAAAGAACTAGATAGATGAGAACCTAGAAGGGTCAGAACTATATGAAGGAATTAAGATAGAACCTAGAGGTAGATAAATATAGAGAAATCAGTCAAGAAAGGAGCTAGACATGACAGCAGAATAGAAGCTGTGTAGAGAGAGAACTGTCACAGAATAATAAAGTGTATGAACAAAACAAAACAACAACAACAAAAAAAAAGGTGCATGTCTGACTGACAGGGATGTGGAAGCCCCTGATGTCTGTTTGATCAAGGACAGAGATCCTCGAGTCTGGATTGTTTTTGATGTGATTGAGCCTGGAGGGTTACCCCCTCACCTCCCAGAGCACATCAGGCTGTCATTGTTCTTGGAGCTTTGTTGGTTGTTTTGTTGGGGCAAAGTTTTTTCGTGTGCCCTTGGTCTTGTGTGTAATGTATTAATTGTTCTCTTTGTTGACTTGACTGTGACGGACGCTATGGGACAGTTCCCTTCTTCTCTACTAGACCTTTGCCTAGCCCACTGGAAGGATGTGTGAGCCACAATAGAGGGAACTGAGTTCCCCACCCCCACTCCCTGATTGAACTGAGATAAACAGGTAGCTCCTGCCAGATGGGGCTTGCATACTGCAGGAGGGGCTTGCTGGCTGTGAATGAGGCCGTCGTCTCAGTGCTGATGTTCCAGTTCTTGAATTGTCTGTGTAAATGTTATTTGTTTCTGTCTACTAACCTCCCTTATTTTTCTAGAGGAAGAGGAGGAAAGAGAGGCATAACAAAGGCCACCTCCTTCCCTCCCTAACTCTCTTGCTATCAGGACTGCAGCCAGCTGGCTGCTCTCAGGAGGGTGGGGTACGTGCTCTCCATACAGGCAGGCAAAGATGGGAGCTTTGGACAGGGCAATGGGGACTGCCTGCAATTGACAAGAATCTGACCCTCCCTTCCTTTACTGTGATAACTTCAAGGTCTCTTCTGCTGGCCAGCAGCTTCTCTTGTTAGCCCTTCTCTGTCCTGATATTGCTTAAAAAGAAATGTTAAATTACCAGTTCAAGATACTGGGAAAATTATGCTTTTGTTTCCACAGGAAAAACAAAAATTTACATGGGTTTTGGTCATTTGAGTTCAGTGGGTTACAAATACTTGCCATCATTTAAGAGAATTGGTTTCAAATTATTGTTGGTTAAGATAAAAAATAATGTTTTTATAAAAAATGACTTGAGATATGTATATATATAAAAAAAAGAAACATGTTTCATATTTCTTTGTCTTGCTATTCTGCTGTTACATTGAGACTCCAAAGGGTCATAGTTGTAAAAATGTCTGTCTACTCTACAGGTATGAATGAAAAATGTGGCCACATGTATGTTTGGTTTTGAATGTCTGAGTTTGCATGTCCTTTGTGTTAAGAAATGCAAGTTAATACTAGTCATCTGGCTATTCAGATACTAGTTTAAAGCATAAACTGTTCTATTTTCAAAAAAAAAAAAAACTAAGAGGTATATTTGACTAATATATCTATAGGAGAACAAATTGGCCTGGTTATTGTTACCAAACTTAGAGATATTTTCAAGATTAGGCCTAGATTTGTTTGGCTTAGATACATTTAATAGATAATAGTCCTCAAACCTGTCAAGGATCTGATAAATATGGCATTTACATTATTTGATAAAAAGCTTACTATAGCAAACAGAGACTCCGAGCTCCCCAGCTCCTAGCAATGACTCCCAAGGTCTCCAAAGAAGATATGAAACAACGACAAGAAGATGCCACCTGAATTGTGGACAATGCTGTCCTGACAGCTGTCCTGCCAACACTATGAAGACTATAGGAGCCTGGGATGATGACAGTCTGGGTAATGAATAGTCTATGTTGTTTTTTAAATAGACTTAAAAGTCTGCACTCAGGTAAAGTTTATCCTTCTCAGATCTTTGATGACATTTATGACTGGACTAGCTATAGCTTTCTCAGCTTAGTAATTGATTGATCAATGGATTAATTAATTAAAGCTAATAAGTCTCTTTAAAAAAGATAAACAGGTTGTAAATATAGACTTACAGATGCTTTTCATTGGGCCAAGGAAATTTCAGTCCAATCTATATTTGGTTCTCTAGATAGAAAAGACACTATGGATTTCAGGGCAAATTGATAATACTACAAATTACTAAGACTATGGGTCTAAAAGTTCCAAATAAGTTCATAAGTTTTAACTCCTGTTCCTAGTTTATATCTGTCTCAACAGGTTTCCACTTGGCTGACAGATACATCCAAGCATCATTTGCTGGTGACAACCTACTGCAAATGACTGTGAGCCCTGAACTTGCTGAAAGCTGATATGGACCAATTCAGCCGATATGCATACCATCTCTTCAGCTGGTCAATAAAACATTCCCTCTTGTCTTTGACTAACATTCTGGCTTTCCAGGGCCTTGACGACAACGTCCCAATGTCAGCAGGAAGTAATTACAGAAGAGAGAAAACATCTCCCCTGTTTCCCCCCCACCCCAGAATGTTAGATCAAAAGGGAATTTCTTGTCATAGGGAACCTGAGATAAAGTTCCAAGTTCCTTGAGGATAAGGAACTCTGTCAGCCATCATAAGGCTTTTGGCCTTGTGCTTCTGCTAATTACTGTTGGCTCTTATATCACTGATGTCTTAACTAAATGATGATTCATGTCTGGGTACCACTAAACTGAGGATGCTAGAATTCCAATATCCACCTCGGAACCCATGACACACTTGCAGATGGCAAAAACTAAATAAGGGGAAGCTCGCTTTGCCATTGATAATGGGAAAACTCTTATGTTCTGGTCCAATTAGTCTCCGATATGGAATTCTTTGAGCAGAGAGGCAGATACACTGGAGAACCTGTGTCTATAACTATTGCCCTCTTGTTAGGTATTGGGGCATCACTGCAGGAATTGGTACAGGAACTACTGCTCTCGTGCAGAGCAACCACCTTATGCAGTCACAAATGGCTATGACTACTGACCTAGAGGCCATAGAAAGATCCATTTCTGCTCTGGAGAAATCTTTAACCTCGCTCTCTGAGGTTGTGTTACAAAACAAAAGAGGTCTGGATTTACTATTTTTTAAAGGAGGGGGGATTATGTGCAGCCTTGAAGGGAGAATGCTGCTTTTATGCCGACCATACTGGTATTGTCAGGAAATCGATGGAAAAATTACGGGAAAGGCTGGTTCAAAGAAAAAGGGAGTTTAAAAATCAGCACGGGTGGTTTGATCTTTGGTCCCTGGGCCTTTCAGCGGTTGACTCGATTTATCAATAATCAGATTGATTCGGCCTTACCACAACACGTCTCGATTCATTATCACAGAGTAGATTCTGAGGAGGCCAGCCAGGAGCCCCATCAAGGACTCAGATTCAGTGTCCTAAGGCCCTAACATCCCCACGGTCCTGCTAGAGGGTACTCAACGACGGGAATAGTACAGGGCCCACGCCGGAGACAACAGCATACAGAGATCGCCCGAGACCGGCTCAACACGGCATGCTGCCGAGCGTGGGAAGCCCCCTGTGTAGCCTAAGACAGGGACTCTCTCGGACCTTAGCCACCCCGACACATGGACTTGATCCATTTTTGAGAAAAGAGGGGGAACTGTTGGGGACCGATTCCGGACAGTGGTGTCCTTACTTTATCAAACCTTACAAAGGCAGGAAGTTCCTGGCCTAACCTCGGGCTGTACAACTTCCTGGAGTACCTGCTAATCAGCCAGCTGCAGGGGCCTGGGACCAAAGTGACCTCACCCTCCCTTAGGAATTTTCCATCCTTCTCTCCGTGCTTCCCCTGTTCCCCCTCCCTGCCTGAAGCCCTGTTTATAAGCCTCAACACCCAGTCAATAAACGGAGACCTCGACGCAACTCAGAATGTCTCTGTCTTCCTTTACGCGCCTGGTCTCCTTTCTCTCTCACCCCCATTGATCTTTCAGGAGGTGCCTCCTCGGGTCTCATCAAATAACCTGGCCCGCGGGACCGGGCACCTATGAGGTCCCAACAGCTGTGACAAGTGTTGCCTAACTGCACACTGGGTTTGTGCTGGCTGTTCCACCACAGTTCTTAGTAATACATGCAGACCAAAGATCAAGTGTGGCCCTCAGCACTTAGCAAAAGTGTACACCTGACACTAGAGTCCACTGCAACCTGCAGCTCAACTGCAGTAGTTACACCCATGATCACTTGCATATTTCAAAGAGCGATGCAGAAAGTTCTCTGGGTCAGAGATCTGCCACCCGAGTCATGTAGGTTCACCTCTCTCACAGACGAGAAGAGGAGTGCTGTGGAACAGTCTTTGTATATTTTAAGTATGTATTGCTCTCATTGTTAATGAAGAACTTAGCTGATTGGCCAATGGCTAGGCAGGATTTCGTGATCAAACTGCCAGGTGGATTTGCTCCTGGTCAGATCAGAGGACGACTTCAGCTGTCTACTTCGTTCTGTATTCATGAGTGTATTTCCTCAATTTATTTCTTAATAAATTCCTATTGCCCATTAAATAGACCCACGTGGTTGATCTTGACACGGATAGGTCAAATATTAATCTGGAATGCTTGGATCCAGAGAGTTTTACAATCTACATGTGTTTTGATTTGAGAGCATTGTAATCTTTACCAACTGCGCATCTCTAATTCAACCGAGACTCAAAACAGTGGACTCTGGAGGATTTCAAATTTTGGACTTTCAGATTTAGGATTTTCAACCCATGGGGGGTTTTCCACACTTCTGAAAGGAGAAACAGAAGAGTGAGGAAGTGCGGGTGAGTTTTATATGTTACACTTCTGGTTTTTACTTTTGCATGAAGATGATATTCACATCTCAACTCCCATTCTGAATCCCACTCTGTGGCCGGCTGACCAAGTCATAAGTCCCAAAAAAAAAAAAAAAAAAAGCCACATAAGCTTTGGGTTCAAGGTCTTTCACGAATTTTCTTCTTCTCTTGATGCTGGTTATTGAAGCCAGAGCCTCACACATGCTCAGTGTGCTCTAGCACTGAGCTACATGCCAGCCTCTCTCCTTAACTCTGTGTATATACATGCAAATGTGTTCATGTGTGTAGTGTATGTGTATGCACATGCTTATGGAGGTCAGAGGTCGACATTGAGTGTCTTTCTCTGTTTTTCATCCACTTAGGATTTTTTTTTTCCTTTTAAACTACTACCACCCATCACAAATAACAGCAGATAACTTATAAAAAATGATTTACTTTATGTGTATGGGTGTTTTGTCTGAATGTATGGCAGATAACTTATAAAAATGATTTACTTTATGTGTATGGGTGTTTTGTCTGAATGTATGGCAGATAACTTATAAAAATGATTTACTTTATGTGTATGGGTGTTTTGTCTGAATGTATGGCAGATAACTTATAAAAATGATTTACTTTATGTGTATGGGTGTTTTGTCTGAATGTATGTCTGTGTACCATATGGGTGCCTGGTGTCCACAAAGGTAGAAGAGGGCGTCAGGGCCCCTGGAACTGGAGATACAGACAGTTGTGAGTCACCCATTGCTGTGGGCTGCCAGTGTATGAAATAGAGAGTCAGCTGTATATAATAAAGCTATACCTAGAAGAGTCAAGGAAATTCTTCAAGAGGAAAGTCAAATGTCAAGGAATATTTGATGATATTCAGTTTTTAATATATCAGCTGTCTTCTGCTATGAATTTCTTGTGCGCTCATATACTACTGGGCCTTAAAGGCAAAAAGTATAAGCTTCTCAGACCTACTGCTGGTCTACTAGGTAAACACCCCTACAGAGCCTAGGGGACAGGCAGACTGTAGATGCATAGCTTTGTTTCTTGTGCAAATGAAGCTCAGACTTTCCTTCCCCAGACTGGCCAAATGGCATTCCAGAGATTTGACTCAGAACAAAGGGTTTTTTGCATATCCAGGTGTGAGTGAAGGGGAGGCAGAATTCCTGGTCAGGCAGAGTCATGTGGCCAGAGGAGAAGAGAACAAGGCAGAGTTTCTGTAGATGGTAGGGCAGAGTCGCATGACTGGAGAGAAAGGAACAAGGCAGATCTTTTGTAGAGAATAAGGATTGGGTCAGGTCAAGAGAGTAGGAAGAGAAGAAATGAGAAACTGGAGAAATGAGAGGGAAAGCGTAAGAGCTTAGTTAGGGCTACGAGAGGACAGAAAACGAAGGGACAGAGAGGAACTGAGTGTCGGGGTGGAACTGAAGCTGTGTAGATAGAAGTTTGTCATAGAGAAATAAAGTAAACGGACATAAGAAACTAGTGTATATAGATTCTTTTCCCTCAGATAACCCCATGCTGGACATAGCATCTTCTCCAGGATTCTGGGAAGGATTTTCTCAGGGCAGACCCTTGGGAAAATTCCGATAAACCATGTGGGTGCTGGGTATCAAACCCCAGTTCTCCAGAAGAGCAGCCAGTGCTCTTAACCACTGAGTCACCTTAACTGCTCTTAACCATGACACCCCCTGAGATACGGTCTCTCACTGAACCTGAAACTCACTAACTGACCAGAGTAGCTGGCCAGTCAGCTCAGGGGATCCACCTGTCTCAGTCCTGAGGTCACTCACATAAAAACACACACTCAGTTTTTATGAGAAAGCTGGGGATTCTGGGGATCCTCATGCTTGGGTGGCAGGCACCTTACCAATTGAGCCATATCTCTTCCCCCGCCCCCTACTCCCTGACTCCTCGTTCTCTCTCAATAGTACTGAAGTACTGCGCACAGCTTTATACATTGCTGCCAGAGTTAGTAAAGCCAGAGTGCGGCCCTCCGACACACCTGTGGCTAGAACACCTGCAGGCACTTGGTTTCTTACTTGAGTAGGTGCTGTTCTTGTACTCTCTTTGGTACTGTTCTTTGAGCAACAACAGCTCCAGGAAGGGCCATTCCACCTGGAGTCTCCTCAGCACATCAGCAGAGACAGGCTCGGACCGGCAAACGTCTGCAAGAGGAAGAGAGTGCTCAGGGTCACCATTTTCACAGTGACAAGGTTGAAACCCAACCTGGACGTTTAGTCAACTGTTACATAACTGAAGAAGGTGGTTAAGTGTAGCTAGAGTTTTCCTGCCTGGCCCACAGTCAGGACAAATCT
This sequence comes from Peromyscus eremicus, assembly GCF_949786415.1. Classification (NCBI taxonomy): domain Eukaryota; kingdom Metazoa; phylum Chordata; class Mammalia; order Rodentia; family Cricetidae; genus Peromyscus; species Peromyscus eremicus. The sequence continues at coordinate 89,030,532 of NC_081426.1, forward strand.
CTCTCACCCGCCAGTCCCACAGCTGCTCAGACCCAACCAAGTAAACACAGAGACTTATATTGCTTACAAACTGTATGGCCATGGCAGGCTTCTTGCTAACTGTTCTTATAGCTTAAATTAATCCATTTCTATAAATCTATACCTTGCCACGTGGCTCGTGGCTTACTGGCGTCTTCACATGCTGCTTGTCATGGCAGCGGCTGGCAGTGTCTCTCTGACTCAGCCTTCCACTTCCCAGAATTCTCTCCTCCTTGTCCCGCCTATACTTCCTCCTGCCTGGCTACTGGCCAATCAGTGTTTTATTTATTAACCAATCAGAGCAACACATTTGCCATACAGAACATCCCACAGCAGTTAAGTTTCTGGTTATTAAGTACAAGACCAGAGAAAGTTGTATTGTTACATGTGCCACATTTGTTGGCTAACTCACGGCTACCAAGAAAACAACCAGAGGGCAGTTTCCTTAAGAAACATTGGGTGTATACTGACATGGAGCACTGGACATGATTTCAAATGGTTTACTAATTCGGAGATCCCCTCAGTAGCTTAAACTTATCAGAGAATTGGATGGAGAGGTCAGAATTCAGCTCAAAAATGAAAGCTCAGAACACAGCTGGCTGTGGTGGCACACACTTGGCATCTTGGCACGTGGGAGGCTGTGGTGGCACACACTTGGCATCTCAGCACCTGGGAGGCTGTGGCAGGAGGATTGGCACCAATCTGAGGCCAGCTTTGACTACACAGCAAGACTCTGCCTTAAAAACAAAACAAAACAAGGTTGGAGAGATGTCTTAGCAGTTAAGAGCATTTGGTGCTCTTGCAGAAGACCTGGGTTCAAATCCCAGGACCCACTTGGTGGCTCACAATTGTCTGTAACTCCAGTTCCAGGGTATCCAACCCCATCTCTGACCTCCTCAAGCACCAGGCACACATACAGTGAACATACTTACATGCAGGCAAAATGCCCGCACACATTTTAAAAAAAAATCAAAACACATAGAAAGATGCTATACCTGGATGGTATTTGCTTTGTAGTGACTTCTTTTGTGATGAATTAGAGCTAATGAGTCCAAACTGGTAAATTACTGACTGTTCTCCCTGGAAGGCTGGTACTATCCAAGCTTCTGAAAACACGGGGTGTGCCTGGGAGCCACCCCCATGCTCCTCCCAGGAAACCTGCACTGTTTTATCACAACAGGGGTGCTTGCTGGCAGAACCAGCTGGGACTGGCTGATGACTTCCTTTCTGGGAAGCCGCCCTGTGACTGGCTGACAGAGAGTCTCTTTTCTCTCCCAGTGCTCGCAAAGGGTGTCTCAGAGGAGCTTTGGGGATCCCAGGGAGCCCCTCACCTGCCCCAGGATGAGGAAAAGTGAGGTGCAAAGACAGGTATCCCATCTAAACTTAGATTATAAATGCAGAAAATGGCCAAGTGGCCAAAAAAGAGGATCAGGCTGGCTATGACTGATGGGCAGGAGCCAGGCTGAGCAAACTCAGGGAACTTACTATTAAAGAGGCCCTCGTGGCTTCCTTCTGCTTTTTCCTATTCACCACACTTCCAGTTTGGGACCAATCCTGACTAACTGCTCTGAACACTTTCTCACTGGAGAAAGTGAGTCGAAAGGAATATGTAATGTACGAACTAACTAAACGCTCGTCACTAACATAGACAAAATACACACGCTCTTAAGGCGTGAAGAAGTACACAATGTATCTCACAATTGTTCAGATAATGGTTTAACAGACATCTGATGTCACACAGCACTTCTGAAGGTCGTGGACCAGCAAGGGCAGGTGTCTCAGGTGAGGTCCACACACTTCCCAAGTCAGAACCATCTGAAAGCTTGCTAAGGACAGAGTCTAAGGTTGGTGCCCTGAGACCCCACCGCTCAAACTCACCCTGGCGATAGGGACAGTCAGTGAAGTTGAGACCCAGCACCCGGTGAATCAAATCATGCTCAAGTGAAAGTTTTCTCCTGTGTTTCTTTGTTCGACCTTTCTTCCATTGTCCTTGCATAATAACGGACTTCAGTCTGTTACTATGTTGTTACCTATAAATACTCTCCAATCTGACCCTGTTTCTACCCATGTGTTCCCTCCAACCCGCTATTTTCAGCGACCAGCACTGTTTGTTTGTTTATAAGCCCCAGTCATGCCCAGCATGCTCTTCTGGGATGCTCCATAGTTATGAAATCATCAGAGGAGGAAAGCCGCCCACAGTTTCCTCATTCCCCTTGGGTCTTGCATCTGCCTAATGGTCAGGTCTGAGCAATAACACTTTTCTCTAAACATTCTCATGACTGGTACAGGTTAACTACAACATATAATCTTTTCAAAGGTTCACCGTGGTTGACTTGAGATTGCCAATAACTTCTTTCTTCCAAAGTTGGTTCCTTCTTGGGATCAAAAATAAGGAAGTCCGTCTTGGTTCCACCAAATCTCAAGTATGCAGGAGATAAACCTCGGGCTAAAGTCCGAAGCCTTGGAGAGCTGTTGTGAAGACAAACAAGAAAGCATAATAATAATTATTATTATTATTTTAGGTTTTTAATACATCTTACTATGTAGCCCAGACTTGCCTCAAACTTGGAATCCCTCTGCCTTGATGCCAGAATGCTGAGATTATAGGCATGCACCACCATTCCAGCTTGTCATTTTTCTGAGAAAGCTCAGCTAAACATTTTCACTTCCTTCTCTCTTGGTGGACCTGCTCCCTAACTTCTGGCTGCTACCCGCCCCAGTGGGGTGGAGAGAGGTGAACAGTTCAGGACATGTTTATCCACAGAAATAAAAGATTCAGTGACCAACTGGATCAGAAGAGTCAAGGGTAAGTGTGGGGAAGAGCCTTGGAAGACGGCACTGTCACTGCTGAGATGGGGAACCAGGTCACAAGTTGGAAAACGGGGTGGAAGAATCTGTAGAAACTGAGATGCCAACTACGGTGGCTAATCCTTCAATGTCAACTTGCCTCTATTTATAATCACCATGGAAACACATCTCTGGGTATGCCTGTAAGTGTATTTCCAGAAAAGTTTAATGGAGGAAGTAAGATCTGCCCTCAGTGTTGGTGACACCACCCATGGGCTGGGGTCCCAGATTGAATAAAAGGGAGAAAGTGAACATTCATCTCTCTTCTCTTTGTGCAGATGCCGTGGGACCAGCTGCCTCGGGCTCCTGCTAGAGTGACCTCCTGGGGTGACGAACAGCACACCGAAACAAACCTTTCCACCCTGAAGTGGCTCTGTCAGGCTTTGTCCAGCAGTTGACAAAACGAATATGTAACTGGACACTGAACCCACAGATCCACAGGCCACATGTGACTGGAACTCAAGAAGTACATCTAGGCTTGGGGATATGTCCTGGAGACTCCTCAGTACAGAGTCAATGACCAGTCACACTTAGACTGTAGACCTGATGTCCTCTAAGAACCCCACAGCCACTGACTACACTTGGCAGGGACCCAGTGCCTCCCTGTGCTCTTCTTCCCCTCCTCTGTTCTAACATCTCCGGAGTACCCCTAGACCCAACACTGTCACCCACCTCACACCCACCCCCAGCCCATCTGCATCCCTTTGGTGGAGTCAGACCTCACAGCCCACTTGAGACCTCCCGAGTCAGTCCCTTTCTTCCACTGGTAGTCCATCCCACCCCACCCTCTTCACTGATCTGGGACTGCACGGGGTATGAACTCAGAGTTCCAACCAGAACTTCAGATCCGGGACCAGTTAGAGTCTGAACACAGAAACCCGAGTGGCTTCAGACTGAAAACCAAGTGTCGTTCTGCTGGTCCACAACCTGCCAGATTAGAGTCACAGCAACCAAACAATCAAACACCCATGCCGCGAAGGGGAGACCAGATTATCTACACAAAGAAACACACGATGTCACAGCTCCAGATGCCTAGATCCCAGTGCAGAAACACAAACACGAACAACCAAGACAACATGCCTCCTCTGGAAACCAGCCCCCTATTATGATATGTGCTGAAAAAAGCAATTTAGCTGAAGTGCAAGACAAGTATTTCAATATGGCAATTATGAACAAATGTCTCAATGAAGACAAAACATAATAGCCCCACAGCCCATGAATGCCAATATACAGCCCAGAAGTTCATGTCAAGGACTTACTCAGAGTCCCTCAGGCCTCATACCATCCCACTGACTTGGGCCAGGCACTGGTTCTGGTCCTTGGCATTTCTGTTTTGTTTGATGAAAGAGGAGATCCATTTAGATGTATGTAGCTACTATCTGTAAGTAATTGAGACTGGTCAAGAGATTGGTGTCCTTTGGGAATTGGCGGGGAAAGGAGCTGTGGTACCACATGATGGCCTGGGTCAGACACACGTGGCCCCAGAGGTACGGACCACACAGCATCATGGGTCGCTCTCCATCAACCCAACCTGCCTCATGTCCCGTGGAGGATTCCCCACTCTCTGAAATCAGCATCCTCATATGTCTCACTGGTCTGCCTGTCCCAGCCGCTGGCCCTGGTACCGGCTCCCTGAGAGCAGAGACCTTGTCTGCTCTATCAGATTCTTCCCAGTACCTAGACGAATGCCTGGCACACAGCAATACTTAGCCAATATTTGTTAAATGAACGAACAAAGCAAGCCAGCCTGAGAAAGGGCAAGGGAAGGCCAGCCAAGGACTGGTTTTTTTTTTTAACAAGATGACATTAAAACTCATTGCTATTGTCATTGTCACATAAAGCCAGTCATATGTCTCAGAGTTTTGCTAGGAAGGACCTTTTGTTTGTCTCCTTTGCAGTAAAGTGTCTTTTGTGTTTTTAGAATACAATATTGATGCCCTCTGACGGAAAAAAAAAAAAAAAAAACAGATTTAACACAGCTGCAAAACTTGCCATAAAAACAAAATTGATCAAAGGCACGGTATTTCAGTCATATGCAGGAGAAAGGGGAAATGCCCGCTACACAGTGTCATGGAAATAAAAGATGTGTAAGGCAGCTGCAGCTGTTCCCTTTCCAGAGGAGGCTGTCAAGGAAAAAACAAAACACACAAAACAGTCTGCAGGTGTTTTTATATTACCTTTAGGGTAAAAATATATTGTTTATCTTTGACATAGAGCAGAGGTGGTTTATTAATATGCACTAAATGCTATTATATTTCCATTTCCAGATTTAAGGGCCACCCCAGAGATTCCAAAGAAGGAAATAAGATTGGACCAAGTGACAGTTGGCATTTCAGTAAGAGCAATGAGGCAGAAGCAGAGGCCATTATCACAGAATGGTTTGGATGATAAATCAAAAAGCTCAAATATGGAAGAAATAGAGAGAGGATGCAACTACTCAGGGAGGTGCTTTTTAAAATGCTGGCATGTTCAGAATTGACTTTTGCTATAACGTGAAGGAGCTGAGAAGGCACGGAGTTGTGATCCAAGAGCATCAAGTTGGAATTTTAAGTTTTCACATATAGAAATGAAGTTACTGAAGAGGAAGAAAGTCAAGACACCGTCATGATGTTTGCAGGTTGAAATGGAGTAGAGCGGCATGTGCTAACAACCAACCGTCAGCACAAAAGCACCCTGCCTCTCAGTGCTTGCCAATTTCCATGGTGTAAATATTTCCACTGTTGCTGTTTCCAAGGTATAACAGTGTGATGCCACAGAATGTGGCGTTGAGAAGAAATGCACACATCTCATGGGGGGATGCAAACAGGCCCAACAACTGAGTAACAATTACCTGAGAGGTCAAGGATGGAGAAATTGAGAGACTTGTTTTTTCAGGTAAACTTGATGTCACCTAAGAAGATAGCAGGACTTGGGACTGAGAGCCGCACCAGATTTTAATCAACATGGGGACTAGGGAAACAGAGTGAATGACAGGATGGAAGGAGAGCTGGAGGGGACCACAACCATCTCTAATACACACCAGTTTCATCCAGCACTTTCGGCAGATTGGAAGGATTTTTTTTTTTTCCCACTTAGTCTCCTAACATCACAAGGATGTGAGTGTCATTATTAGTCTCACTTCATAAACATGGAACCTAAACAAAAAGGAGTTAAGCTGACTCACCAGAGCTAACAAGCTGAGAGGGATTTGAACTACAGCAGTCTGCATGCAAACCGATGAACCATTGTCTAGGAGTAGCAGGCACGGGAATGGAGTATGAGAGAATATACAACTCATACTCAACAGGTCTGCAGGGGGAGGAGTCTTCAGGGAAGTGTCTTACATCAGCTAGGACACAGGGGTGAAGGGATACTCTGTGAGAATGATAACAGGATCACCACGCTCAAGGCTCCAGGGAGCATGGTGGAATGGCTTGGGAGGGAAGGGGACACCAACAGGTCCATCAGGGGACAGAACTTCTCAGGGATCAGGCCGGGGTTGCTCTCAGTTCTTTGTCTCTCTTCAGTCAAATCATTTCTCTCCGAAACAGACAGGGGACCTGTGGCCCTGAGCACTGTGGGTCTGGTGGTTTGAATGAGAAAAGTCCCACATGGGCGCATTTGTTCCCAGAAGATGGTATTGTTTGAAGAGTTTTAAGATAAGGCCTAGCTAAAAGAAGTATGTCACTAGGGGTGGGCTTTGAGAGCGCCTAGCCACACCCACTTCTAGAAGCTCTTTTTGAGTTGTGTTACTTCCTATTCTGGCCACCGGTGCCATTCCTCCCCTGCCATCATGGACTCTCTGAAACAGTAAGCGCAAACAACCCTTTGCTTCCTCACGTTGCCTTTGGTTGTGATATTTTGTCACAGCCACAGAAGAGTAACCAACACAACCAGCTATTAATGCACAAACTTCGTATTGGTAACAAATGATTCTCCAATACAGAAAGGAGCTGTCAATAAAGATGTGGGAATTTAACTATTAAAATTATTAGTGAATGGTGTCTGAGTTAGGGTTTCTATTGCTGTGAAGAGACATCACAACCATGGCAACTTTTACAAAGAAAAACATTTAATTGAAGTGGTAGCTTACAGTTCAGAGGTTCAGTCCATGATCATTATGGTGGGGAGCATGGCAGCAGGCAGGCAGACATGGTGCTGGCTAACATTATCAGAAGACAACAGGAAGTGGATTGTTTTACTAGGAGTAGCTTGTGCATAAAAGACCTCAAAGCCCATCCCCACAGTGACACACTTCCTCCAAGACCACACCTACCCTAGCAAAGCCACGCCTCCTAATAGTGCACTTCCTTTGGGGGCCATTTTCTTTCAAACACCACAAATGGTTATTGAAATAGCAAAAAAATAATGTTTGCTGAAGAAAGAGAAGCAAATTACTATGCAAAGCAAGCAAAAAAACACATTTTTTTGCTTTGTTGTACTGGCTGGTTTTGTGTCAACATAAGCTAGAGTCATCAGATAGGAAGAACCTCAGCTGAGGAAATGCCTCCAAGAGAACCAGCTGTAAGGCATTTTCTCAATTAGTGATCAATGGGGGTGGGCCCAGCCCATGGTGGATGGTGCCATCCCTGGGCTGGTGGTCCTGGGTTCTATAAGAAAGCAAGGCTGTGGGGGGTGCGCTCACCAACCTAAGACAGAGCGCCTGTGTGGCCTGGGCAGGCGTCTCCATGATGGGTAAAGTGACCTGCTGACATCCCACGCCACCTAAGTCAGAAGCTCATATTTTAGTAAAGGGGGGACCTGTAGGGCCCTGGCCCCCATTTTGGGTAACTGTTGCCTTGCTTGCTGACCTTGACCTTGATATCCTCCCTATGCTAATTCCCTGCCGGGTTCCACCCTCCTGAATGCTTAAAGGAAGTTTCTTGTCTGTGTATCCTGCATATTGGGCATTAACAGCTTAGATGCAAGGTTGTAAAACATCAGTAGTGAACTTCTGCCCCCCCCCCCCCCGGGCGTTCTCCCATTGTGCTGTAAGCCTGTATTTAAGACCTCCTCCCTCCTTCAATAAACAGCATTCGGCATTTAAAAAAAAAGAAAATAAGAAAGAAAGAAAGAAAGAAAGAAAGAAAGAAAGAAAGAAAGAAAGAAAGAAAGAAAGGCTGAGCAAGCCATGGGAAGTAAGCCAGTAAGCAGCACCCCTCCATGGCCTCAGCATCAGCTCCTGCCTCCAGGATCCTGCCCTGTTTGAGTACCTGTTCTGATTCCCTTCAATGATGGACTATGATCTGGAAGTGCAAGCCAAGTAAACCTTCCCTCTCTGTCTTAGTTAGGATTTTTATTGCTGTGAAGAGACACCATGACCATGGCAACTCTTAGAAAGAAAACATTTCATTGAGGTGGCTCACATATAGTTTCAGAGGTTCAGTCCATTATCATCATGACGGAGCATGGCAATGTGCAGGCAGACACGGTGCTGGAGAAACAGCTGAGAGTCCTACATCTTGCGGGCAACAGGAAGTTGACTGAGACACTGGGTGGCATCCTGAGCATAGGAAACTTCAAAGCCTGCCCCTACAGTGACACATTTCCTCTAACAAGGCCACACCTCCTAATAGTGCCACTATTAGGATTATGAGGACCAGTTACATTCAAACCACCACACTCCCCAACTTCATTTTTGGTCATGGTGTTTCATTGCAGCAATAGAAACCCTAACTAAGACAGTTGTTCAGTGCCACTTTTGCCCTGTAGAACTTGGGATTTCTAACGATCCTCCACACTACATTGTCTTAATGAGGAAATTGTGGCTGTGTATGCACATGTCTTATTTCAAGTCAAGCTGCACGGTCTCTTACAATAGCCACCGGCTGCTGGGCACTGGAAATGTCATTGGACTGAGCTGAGACATGCTGTAAACATAAACCACAAGATTTTAGAGGCACGATTTCAGAAAGGGACCGGGAACTATCTCATTACTCTTTTTATATTGGGCAGAGGGTGCAGTTCAGTGGCAGAGCAAGCTGTTTAGTGTGCAAGACCCTGGACTCTGTCTCCAGCACTGCCAGATGTTAGCACCCACACACCTCTTTCTATTGTTTATGTTTACTTTTTGTTGTTTTAATGCTGTTTGAGACAGGGCTTCACTATGTAGCCCAGGCTAGCCTTGAAGGTGTGATCCTTTTGTTTCTGCTTCCCAAGTGTTAGGATTATAGCTAGCAATCATGTTGAGCTTTTTTGCTTTTTGTAAAATGTGTTTACCAAAGAGTTTTAAAATTACACTTGTTCCTTGTATATAAGGCTCCCATCATAATTCATGTTGTTTCTAGGACTGGGGTCTCTTTGGTATTCTTCACTAATCCAAGGCTGAGAATATATTCTGACTAATTTCCCCAGGGAAGAGAAATTTAACAGATGTTCCTTTCAATTCTACAGTCTTCTAAGATTAACATTTAAATTTTCCACACTGTCTGTTCTCTGGTTACAAATGGGAGAGACCAGTTTCTATTCATCTAGTGCCTGTAACTGAATCAGACCACCCCAGTTCATTTGTTTAGCTCTCCTTGGAGGCACCTCTGAGGTTTGGGCCCCAAGTTGCCTACCTGTATGTTAATGGTAGTTTTTTGTTGTTGTTGTTTTAAAAAAAACCTTTTCTATCAATTTGTTTCTAGACAATCTTTTCCTAACATACTCTGCTGCGTGTCCTTTAAAACATAACCACTGGCTTGTTTTCTTTTTGGATGCCTTTGTCTTTGGATCAGAGTCTGCCTTCAAATACTGCTTTTATTTGCTAGCTGATTGACCTCCCATAACCTCAACTTCTTCATTGTTGCCTCCCAAATGCTGGGATTAAAGGTATTCGCCATCACACTTGGCCCCTAAATTTATTTTTTTAAGACAAAGTCTAAAACAGCCCAGGCCGGCCTTGCTATGTAGCTGAGGGATGATCTTGAACTTCTGATCCTCCTGTTTGCTTCTGAGTGCTGGTAAAAGAGTCATGAGCCACCACGCCTAACTGTATGCAACACTGAGGACTGAAACCAGGACTTCGTGTGCACTGGGCCAGAAGAAACAACTAGCTTAACCGTCAAACATTGTAGTCAGTGCTTATTATCTCGTCAGATCATCATACAAATCCCATGAGTCGTACTTGAGAAAACCAGAGTGTTTGGATTGTCAAACTCTTAGCCGTGAGACTCTGTGCGAAATCAGCGGTTACACCTGATAGTGTGGGCACAGGACGTGGGATCGATGTCTATGCCTTTGACAATGGTGACATAAAGGGCTGATAAAGATGTAGTCAGCTAAGTGTGGTGGCATTCAAGAGGCTGAGGCAGGGAGATCATGAGTTCAAGGCTAGACTGAGCTAATGGTTACGCAATGTCTCAAATCAACAAAAGACTTAGTCATCTCTGGAGGCTTCCATGGTTTAGATGACCTGGGACTGTGCCTGGAGTGCTTCATCTTGGGGACAGTCTGAGCTCACGGAGCAGGAGCAATAGATGTGTTTCCTCAGGGGAAGGGGAAACCGTGCCGCTGATGAAGCAGCGTCCAGTCTGCACCCTCATCTTGGAAAAACATATGCTTATTCAAAGGCTTATTAGCATATATTAATTATAGATAATAATGGGTTTCATCATGACATTTTCGAACGTGTATAAAAAATATTTTGATTATATTTACTCCCATTGCCCTCTCTTGTACCCTCCCACTGATCCCTAATTTTCCCCATTAGTCTGAGTCTCCAACTCCTCTCTCTTCCTTGTCTCTCCCCGCCCTCCCCCGCCCTCTGCCCCCCACCCCCAATTTAGTCCAGTCAGGCCTCACACTTGCTGTGTTGCCAAAGATGGCCTCACACTCCTGATCCTCCTACCCCCATTTCCCGAGTGCTGGGATCACAGGCACCACCCAACCCCAGGCATGGTGGTATATATACTCTTGTCTCTCTCCTTCTCCTGTCCCCGCTCCTCCCCCCCCCCCCCCCCCGGTTTGGTCCAGTCTGGCCTCAAACTCGCATGCTAGTCACACACTCCATCAAACTGAGGTACACCCAGTGCCCTTATATTTAAATGCTGAAAAAACAGCAAGATGAGCGATGGTTGTTCTCCACTGAGGCCTTTTCTATCTGACTTTTCTTCCATTCTTCTTCTTCTTCTTCTTCCTTTTTTAATCTAAAATTCCTAACAGAGTTTAAAGGACACCAGCGTACTGGTCCTCTACTGAAGCAAATTCAAAGGCTCCATCTGAAGTGCTGGGCCGTGTGACAGCTTTGGTTTTTTTTCTTTCCTCCAAAGCTCCTCTTAACCTGGGCTTGGCTGGTGCCCAGGCAACAAGCGCTGAGTAAATGAGACAGGAAAAAGCTTTTTGGGGGTTGGCTGTGCATGAGACGGAGGCTCAGGCTCGGGGAGACCAAACGCAAAGTTGTTTCAGCAAAGAGAGTGGCCGGCCCTCGCGAGCGTGAGAGGACAGGAGAGGGGCCCGGGGTTGCTGCACTTACCCCAGGAAGGTGAGGAACCGCGGGTCAGTGGCCAGGTTGGCATCGATGGTCACGGACAGGAACGAGGGACTCACGAGATGGAGCGGCTGCTCGGTGGAAAGCTCCAGGTCCACCGCGTCCTCGGCCTGAGCTGTCCCCGCTGGGGCGTCCTGGGCCAGGGCACCGAGCGGCCCCCAGAGCCACAGCAGCAGCTGCAGCCGCCGCATCTCACCTGGCTGGACCGGCGCCGCCGTGAGAGCTCCCGCCCCCGGTACCCGGCCCGCTCGGCCGCCGGCGCCCCGGCTCCGAACCCTCCCACTCCTCCCCTGCGTCCCTCCCCTCGCGCCCTCTTCTCCCCGCCCTCCCCTCCGAGCTCTCTCCCATTTCCGTGCTGACTTCCCTCTCTGCGGCGGCAGTCACGTCCACTTTTGAAAATATCCACACCCATCCGAAGGGTGCGGAGGTGGCCAGAATCCAAGATCCTGGGAGGCCTGGGGAGGGAACGCCCCGGAGCCGCGTGGGGAGCCGCGGGGTTGGACCCAGCTTCCTGATGTCCTGCCACACCGTCCCCTCTTCTAGGTCCTTTCCACTTAGCGCCAGGACTCGACCCTGAATTAAAAGCCCCCGCTGAGGATTCAGCCCGCCCTTACCCCCGCTCCCATTTGCCTTAAAACACTTGTCACTTGAGCCTGCCAAAGTCTGACTAACCTAGAGTGTCCTCTGCCGGGATCCGCTTCTCAGGTATCCCACTGTCGCTTGAAAATCTGATCCGAGCATCGAGCATCGGCTGAAACGCAGCTAGAAATCAGTCCTCGAAAAACAACTCATGAAAACAGTACTTGGGAAAGCCTAAGAGTATAAGATGCTCCTAGGTGGTCAACAGCTAAAATACCCCCACCCCACCACACCCCACCCCACCCCCGTGCGACTAACCACCCTTGGAACTCGAAGCAAATTCCCCGCTTGTGTTTATCTCTTGCTGCTGCCTCAACTTTTCTTTAGTTTTTCCCTTGTCATTTACACCCGTATAGAATGATGGCAAACACCAAGTGCTTAAGGTTGGTGTGTGTGTGCATGTGTGTGTGTGCGTGTGTGTGTGTGTGTGTGTGTGTGTGTGTGTGTGAGCATGCGTGTGTGCCTGATACCCCGAGAGAAGCTTTAACCGTGCTACCTTTCATTTCCACAGCATGCTGCCAAATGTGAATTTGCCTCTTTACACAGGAGGGCACACATATAGAGAGAGCAATCTGTCCAAGTGTCAGAACTACATGAACGCAGGTCCACAAGCCCAAGCAGATGGCAGTCTGACTCTATGTCCCTATAGTCTCCCGGAGGAAGCCTCCCTGCATTTCCAGGTAACTCAGATCCCGGAAAACACCCTCACAGCATCTGAACATGTTAGAATTGACTGCATTTGCCAGGCGTTGCTCAGTGCTCACTGTATCCATGGGCTTATAAAATTCTCAAAAGAAGAGATGGAGGTTGCAGTGTACCTGCGAAGTGCTCATGCATGGTTCCTGGCCTTCAGTGGGCAAGCAATTCATACTTACCTGGTAAGCAAGTGGCACCAAAACCCTTAGAATTTTCTGTTTAGATTGCACCACCAGTAAAGCAGTAAATAAAAATGGCTTGCTTGGTATGGGATGTATACCTAATTTGCACCCATCTGTCTATCCTTAGGCGATTTAAAAATTACATGCATAGTTAATGCTGTGACCTGCATTGAGTTGGTATGCTATAACTACGGGATACAAAGGAGAAAAATTCATGTTAACAGCAAACTGTCTGGAGTGTATAACCTATGGAAGGAGGAAGCGGAAGATGGTGCCTTTTCCCATCTGCGTTATGACATGGATCCACCTCTCACCTCCCTCCTAATGTCATGGATGAAGTCACACCAGTTCCTCTGGAGTTTTGGGCATTTTGGAAAGGAGATCATGGCAAGCTTTCCATGCTCCACATTTGTGACATCCTGAGATGTGGGCAAGCAGGATCTACAGGCAAGTTGCTGATACAGGACCTGGAAAACAAGTAGGAAGCAGAGATGCTGGCTCCTGGTGAGCTCCTGGCGGAGATCAGTTCCGGTTCCAGACTCTAAGCTGATTTGTCCCATTGTGCCCGAGGAAGATATGGACATACTCAGAGAAATTGTCACTTCAGAGACACTTTCTAATAGGACACTTCATGTATGTGTAGCAGGGTCCACTTCATCTTGCTTACATTCTAGCCCTCAGAAGGGTTTGGAATCTTAGACCAGTTGTTAATTATTTCTGTTTTTGTTTGTTTGTTTGTTTGGTTGGTTGGTTGGTTGGTTTTTCGAGACAGGGTTTCCCTGTGTAGCTCTGGCTATCCTAGAATTCTCTCTGTAGACCAGGCTAGGCATGTGCTACCACCGCCTGGCAATTATTTTTGTTTTCAAGACAGAGTCTCACTGTGTTGGCCTGAAGCTCACAACATGCCCGAGGCTGGCCCTGGACTCACACCTCTGCCTGTCTCTGCCTCCTGAGTGCTGGGATTAACGGCCGACGCCTCTGCTCGTTACGCTCTGTTTTAGACGAAGTTTTTAACTTTGAGGAGCTTCAAATTCATGTGTCTGAAGTACTCAGCCGTAGTTCAAAGTTCATTTTTCTTTTTAATTAACCAACTTGAGAGCATGTGACACACTCAGCTCCATTCACGACCTGAAACTTTGTGTTCAGATGAAATAATTAAATACTATCCCCTTACTGATTTGAGTTTTCAAAGATAGGGTTTTGCTTTTTAGCCAGGCTGGCCTTGAACTTGTACTGATTTTCCTACCTCTGCTCTGGAGAGCTGAGATTACAGATGCCTCTGTGCCCAATTTACCCCTTGAATCTTCACAATGGCTTTGTAAAACAGTTAAGATTTGAGTTCTAAATCTTTTTTGTTGTTGTTTTGAGACAGGGTTTCTCCGTGTAGTTTTGGTGCCTGTCCTGGATCTTGCTCTGTAGACCAGGCTGGCCTCGAACTCACAGAGGTCTGCCTGACTCTGCCTCTCAAGTGCTGGGATTAAAGGCATGTGCCACTGCTGCCCGGCAGGTTCTAATTCTTAATTCTAAGTTTTTCTACCATCCCACCTAGATTTGGTGACTTGAAAGAAATAAGATTTCACAGATCTTTGGCAGGTGGTGGTGGCACATGCCTTTAGTCCCTGCACGTGGGAGGCAGAAGCAGGAGGATCTCTGTGAATTCAAGGACAGCTTGGACTACAGAGAGAGTTCCAGGACAGCCAGAGCTACATAGAGAGACCCTGTCTCAAAAAAACAAAAACAAAAACAAACAAACAAACAAACAAACAAACAAAAGCAAAAAAAGATTTCACAGATCTTCACTTCACTGTGAACATAGCCAGAATCTCTGGATTTGTTGCTGGGTGGGGTTTTTTTGTTTATTTGTTTTTGGTTTTTTTTTTTTTAGACAGTCTCTATCTCAAGCTGGCCTTGAACTCTCTTTGCAGCTGAAGATTAACTTGAATTTGGGTTTTTTTTGAAACAGGGTCTCACTGTCTGAGTTTAGCCTGCCTAGAACTTGTTATAGAGAGCAGGCTGGCCTCAGATTCATCCATATGACTCTGCCTCCCCAGTGATGGGACTAAAGGTGTCCATCCCAGAGTCCTTAAATATCTGACCCTTCTACATCCACCTCCCAAGTGCTGGGATTGCAGGGTGTACCACCAAGTCTGGCTTATGTGGTGCTGGGGTTCGAACCTAGTAAGGCCACCTGCATGCTGAGCGAGCTCTCTACCAACTAAGCTACATCCCCAGCCACTTTGGCTTCTTTCATTAGGTTTCTATGTATACACATTGCTATAATGTATGTTTTATACTATTCAATGATTCTCTCTCTCTCTCTATCTATCTCTATCTGTAAGGAAAATGGGTACAGAAAATAAATACAAAACAATGAGAGAAAGTGTCAATAAGAAGAAAATAAGCACCAGCAGCCTCATACAATAAACAAATAGATTTTCATATTGTAATCTGGGTAATTATTCAAAAGTCCTAGGAAATAGGCTGAGTGGCTAAATTTGATCACCTATCTCTGGGATGACAAAGGCCCTAGGATATCCTACTAATTATGCTCGTGTCAAAAAAGTATAAAACAGTTTACTAAGTGGTACATTATTTATGGCAACACACAGGCTCTGTAAACAGTGTGAATGGAGTAAACCTGGGGCCGAAAGAACCCAGGAAAATTTCAGGAAGGTGGGAGTGCTGGGGGTGGGAGAAAGCAGACTCACCAGGTGGTGTATTTAGTCTGGGCTCTCTACTATGTTCTGGACTTCTGGGCCACGGTCCTTTGGGTAGACATGAGAGAAAAACTGAATGTGCAAGGCCCTGGGTTTGATTCCTGATAGTTAAAGTGTACACACACTTACACACACACACACACACACACACACACACACACACACACACTTACACATACACACACACACACCACAAAAGAAAGGAGGAAGAAAGGAATAAGGGAATGAAGGATAGTACTTTGAAGGTGTATAAAAAGATTTCCTGATTTGTTGTTTCCGGATTCTGAGTTACCCGAGGAGGGAGGCCTGTGCGGTCGACAGTGTTTGTGCTGGAGTCTGCTGAGGAGGTCTTGTATTGACTAGTGTTTGCATTGCAGGTTTGGAGGGAGTGAATGTTGGAGTGGTCACTGAGCATCTAGGGGACTGCCTAGGTGTTGAATGTGCTAATTTTTTTTAACATATTGATTTTATTTACTTATTGGGGAAAGTGAGACAGGGTATCACTGTGTAGCTCCATCTTGTCCTAGAACTCACTATATAGTTCAGACTGGCCTCGAACTTACAGAGATCCACCTGTCTCTGCCTCCTGAGTGCTGAGATGAAAGGCGTGTGCCACTACACCTTGCATGAAGTTTAAAAGTATCTGTGTGCATGTGTCTGTGTGAGTGCGAGCATGTGTATGTCACCGTGCATATGTGGAGCTCAGGGGATAGCTCAGAGAGACAGTCCCGTCTTCCGCTTTGAAACCGGGTCTTTTGTTGTTCGCTACTGCATGCATAAGGTTAGTTAGCCCAAGAGCTCCCACGCATTTTCCTGTCTCTGCCTCTTGCCTTGTAGGCATGCTGACGTTTTGCACACGTGCCTGGAATGACTTGAGTTCTGGAGGTCTGACCTGTAGTCCTCATACTTGAGTGGTGAGTGCCTTACCCAGAGTCACCTTCCCAGTCCTGATGGAGTCCTCATTTTAACCTTACAAAGGGGCGGGGCCTTAGGCGGTGGCTGTGGAGGAAGTGGGGAGGTAGTTCCACTGCCCAAGCGTGAGAATCTGGGTGTGACCCCAGAACTGACATAAAAAGCCGAAGGGTAAGCTCAGCACTCGGGAGGCAGAGGCTGGTGGATCTCCGCATTTGAGGCCAGCTGGCTTACAGAGAAAGTTCCAGGACAGCCAGGACAACACAGAGAGACCTTGTCTCAACAAAACAGAAAAAGGCACGGCAAGATGGGAAGATGGTTGTTAGCCAACTAGTTTAGAGCACTTGGCAAACCTTGCCTCAAAACTTGAGGAACTTGAGAAACCTCACCTCAAAACAAACAAACAATATAAGTGAGAGGTTGCTTGAGGAAAGACACTGGAAGGTATCTTCTGACCTGTGCGCACACATGCGTGAATGCATTTGCACATAATATGTGCATACACATGAATAAGCACACACACACAGCAGTGGTGATGTTACGGGAGTTTAATATTATGGGAATGGGTTCTGTATAAAAGGATTCCCACCCCGGCCCTGCTTAAATCCCTCACCGTGGGATGCTACGGTAAGAAGTATTCTGCCTGTCAATTCCGGCCTCCAGAACAATATTCTGTTAAAGCAGCGCCCAAAAGACTAAGGTTGTCACAAGCGTATAGTCACCTGAATATTGTATTAGACCTTGTCATTATTTCATACAGTGACTAGAAAATGGAAGCCGTTATTGGTCAGAAACCTGAGTTGTTAGCGCCCATCATCTGCATCCAGGCGGAAGCCATCAGTGATGCCTATAGAGAGGGCTTTTCTCTCTTACACTAGCACGATGGCTGAGTGTGCCAGGGCGCTTGCCGCACAAACCTGGGGATCTGAGTTCAGTCCCTGGGCCTGCATAAAGATAGAAGTAGACAACCAACTCCACAGTGTTGTCCTCTGACCTCCACAGGAACTCTCTTGAGCATGCATACATACATTAATAACAATAAAAACATTTTAAAATCAACTTAAGAAGAATAAAGTTTTCTTTGGCTCATATTCTTGGAGATCTCAGGCCTTTTTGCTTTGGGCCAGAAGTAGCATGGTATATCAAGGCAGCAGTGTGCAGCAGAGAGGCCCATTCAACTTTTGACTCAGGAAAGAGAAAGTGAAAGAGAGTGGGCCCCACAGCACCTTAGAGGGCACGCTTCCCTGACCTCAGATCTCCCCCTTGGCCATACTGGCTAGAGTTTTCACCACTTGCCACTGAAACTGTGGGCCAGTGTGATGGGTGATGCCGTTCTGTTTGCTGTGAATGTGTGCTGCTCTGATTGGTTGATAAATAAAGCTGTTTGGCCAATGGCGAGGCAGAATAGGGTTAGGCGGGACAGTCTAACTAGAGAGAGGAAGGAGAAAGACAGAGGGAAGAGACACTGCCAGCCACTGCCAGGAGAAGCAAGATGTAAAGGTACCGGTAAGCCACGAGCCACGTGGCAAAGTATAGATTTATAGAAATGAGTTAATTTAAGATGTAAGAGCTAGCTAGCGAGAATCCTGCCACAGCCATCATTTAAAAATAATATAAGCCTCTGTATGTTTATTTGGGTCTGAGTGGCTATGGGACTGGTGGGTGAGAGAGATTTGTCCTTACTGTGGGACAGGCAGGACACAGGAAAACTTCTGGCAACACCAGTGATCAAGCCTATACACATGGGCCCTTGGGACACAGTCCCTTCTTATGCTAGAAATGGGCAGAGTGTGGGGCACACTTTTAGAATTCCAATTCTGGGGCAGGGAGATCAGGAGTTCAAGACCTAGCTACCTAGAGTTTGAGCCGCCTGGACACATGAGTACCTATCTCAAAAGACAAAAAGGGATTGGAGAGATGGCTCAGTGTTTAAGAGCACTGGCTGTTCTTCCAGAGGACCCGGGTTCAATTCCCTGCAACCACATGGCGGCCTACAGCTGTCTATAACTCCAGTCCCAGGGGATCTGACACCATCACACAGACATGAATGCAGGCATAAAACACCAGTGCACATAAAATAAATAAATAAATTAAGAAAAAAGAAAAAATAACAAGTAAACATAATAATGAATGGCATTGGTTTTTTTTTCCTTTTTTTTTTTTTTTTTTTTTTTTTTTTTTTTTAAAGGTTTTTCAAGACAGGGTTTCTCTGTGTAGCTTTGTAGCCTTTCCTGGAACTCGCTCTGTAGCCCAGGCTGGCCTCGAACTCACAGAGATCCACCTGCCTCTCCCTCCCTGGGATTAAAGGTATGTGCCACCATGCCCAGCTCGGCATTGATTTTTTAAAGGGAGGATGTTGGTATTGTGGTTATTTTTCAAGGATCCTTGATTTCCAGAGCTATTTGCCGAAGTGTTTGTAGGTGAACTATAAGATGTTTAGGATCTGCTTCAAAATAATCTCAGATGGATGCAGCTGGGAATATAGCTCATTTGTTAAGAAGCCCTGGGTTTGGTCCCCAGGACTACATGAAACCAGATGTGACAATGTGCACCTGTGATCCCAGCACTTAGGCGATAAAGGCAAGAGGATCAGAAATTTAAAGTCATCCTTAGCGACATAGAGACTGAGCAAGTGCTGTATGAGCCCTGGCTTTAAAAAAAGGTTGTCAAAGTTGTTCCTTTGTGTGTCTGGATTCTTTCACTTTTTTTCACAGTGCATTTAAGTTTTGCTTATATTGTAGCGTACATCTGGACTTCCGTTTCTTCTTACCGTTGAATAATATCCCCTTATAAGACTATGTCAGGGGCTGGAGAGATGGCTCAGAGGTTAAGAGCACTGGCTGCTCTTCCAGAGGTCCTGAGTTCAGTTCCTAGCAACCACACAGTGGCTCACAACCATCTGTAATGAGATCTAGTGCCCTCTTCCGGCCTGCAGTCATACATGCTGTATACATAATAAATAAATAAATCTTAAAAAAAAAGAAAGAAAGAAAGAAAGAAAGAAAGAAAGAAAGAAAGAAAGAAAGAAAAGACTATGCCACACTGGACCAGGGATGCAGCATGCCCTAGGTTCAATCCCAGCCTCACAAACCAAAGCTCAAGAAACAAACCCACCTTGGATACTCCACATGTGTTTGTCCATCCATCGATAGACATTTGTGTGGTTTCCCCTTTCTGGCTCCTGCATAGGATGTTCTTATCAACATTTATATACAAATTTTGTATAGAGATACATTGTTCTTTCTTTGAGGTACATACTGAGGTGAGAAATTGGTGGGTCCTGTGATAATTCCACTTTTAACTTTTGGAGGAACTTTGCCCAAGCTGTTTTCTGTACTGACTGTACTAGATTCATTTCCACCAGCAGGGTGTGAAAGATCCATTTCTGCATGTTCTCTCCAGCACTTCTTATTGCAGCCACTAGGAAAGCTCTCTACTATCAAAGGTTCCCTGGATGTGATACTGAACACGAGCATTTCCCATGGAAACAAGCTAAAGGGAACAGAGGCACCAATGAAGCTTTATTGCAGTCTTTTCCTGAAGAATTGGTGATCAGTGCCCCGGGAGCACTATTCAGCCAGCAAGTGGAGGAATCAGTGGCCCCTTTATTGGGTTGCTTTTGGGGCCAGGGACTGGTCATGAGTATGGCACTCAGAATTCTCTTGTCTGTTTTTGAGACAGGGTCTTACTATGCAGCCCTGGCTGTCCTGGACTCACTATGTAGACCAGTCTGGCCTTGACCTGACAGAGATCCACCTGCCTCGGCCTCTCCGGTGCTGGAATGAAAGGCATGTGCCACTATATCCTGCTAGGTTATGGTTCTTAGATTGAAGGCTGGCTGATTCCTGGAGACACCATGGTGCTCCCCTCAGACGAGGAAGGAGTGCTGGGAAGGGCGCATTCCACAGGCAGTTCAAAAGGTAAGGCAGGACAGGGGAAGGACACTGTTGCTTTCAGTGGGTAACACATTATGGGTTAACGACTAGAAGTTGATCAGCCTCTTATCCTATGGTGGTCCCCCATAGCTCATCTGGACCCAAGAATTAAATTGATAGGAAGCACGCCAGCAGGAGGAAGGCATACACATTTGTTCAGCATCACAGTGCTCATCTTTCTGTTGCTGTGATAAGACACCATGACCAAAAGCAATTTATAGAAATAATTCATTTCAGTTTGCGGTTCCAGAAGGCTAGAGGTCCACCATGGTGGGGAAGATTCTGTTGCCAGAGGCCTGGGAACAGGAAGCTGAGCGAGAACAACCCAACCGCACACAGGAAACAGAGCAAGCAGGAAAGGGGACGACGCTGTAGACCTTCAAAGCCCACCCCCAGTGACCACTTTCCCCAGCGAGGCTGAATCACCCTCACGTTTTCTCTGTGGTAATAGGAGTAATTGCTGGGCGGAGGACTGCTAAGAAACCGCCAAAACAAATTTTTGTTGTTGTTGGTTTGAGACAGGGCCTCCCTGCTTATCCCTGGCTGTCCTGGAATTGACTATGTAGACCAGGCTGGCCTTGACATCACAGAGATCCACCTGTCTCTGCCCCTTAACGCTGAGATTAAAGGCGTGAGCCACTGCACCCAGCCCCAAAACAGGTTTTAAAGCATTACCGTTTTGTGTTTTGTTAGCTTAAAACATTTTCGCTCTTCTGGTGGGTGTGCAATCCTGCCTCGCTGTGGTTTTAGTTTCCATATCTCTGGTGACTAATGACAGCTCTATGTGCTTATTTACCATTTGAATGGGTTCCCTTAGAGCGTGCTTGACTATTCAATTTTTGTTTTTGCTCATTGGACAGCATTTTAATGTGTGAAAGGATTATACATCCTTCAAGACAGAAAAAAAAAACCCAAACCCTAAATTCTATGAATTCAGATGAGTGAAAAGAGACAGGAAAGTGCAAAATATATTGGCTTGGTGGGTGTCAGAGTCCTGTGAGCTGGTTTAAGAATTAGGTCCCAGCCAGGGGTCGCAGCACCTGCTAATAATCCTGACACTCCAGAGGCTAAAGCGAAAGGATCGTGAGTTCATTTTGAGCTACACGATGAGACCACGTCTCACTGAACTGGACTGGGGTTGTAGCTCAGTGATGGAGGGCTTACCTAGCCTAAGTCCCCGTGTCCCACCCCCAGCACTATAAAAGAAGAAAGAGTGAGGAAGAGGAAGAAGAGGAGGAAGAAGTGGTCCTGATGAGACGCAGGCTCCGGAATGTGGGCTAGAGTGATCAGTGGCATGGTTGACCAAAGCAGGCCCCTCCCATGGGAAAAGCACTGAGGTCATATTTCATCATTGCATTGTAATTCCAGCTGAGGGCTGGGGATGGAGCTCAGGCAGTGGAGTATTTGCCTTTCGTGCACGGATTCCTAGACTCAACCTCAGACCCTGCATGCAATAACTCATGGTAGTATATACTTGTGATCCCAGGTGGAGGCAGGAGGGTCAGAAGTTCAAGGTCATCCTCAGCTGCTGAGTGAGTTGGAAGCCAGTGTGTGCCATATGAAACATCTTTTCAAAACAGCAACACATGCTGATTTTGGTATTATACGCTTATTATTTTAAGATTAGGTTAAGATCTTTCTTCTAATTTAAAAGAAATTAAAACATATTTGCCGACAACCCACGCACCATATCTTTGCTTAACAGATAGATTAGCTCTGTAAGTGAGCATGCCCTCATGAAGCTGGGTCATTCAGCTATCATTTCCCATCCATGCAGAGGTACCGTGCAACACCTTGGATTCAATCCCAGCACCATGTAACAAAACTTCCCCAAGTCTCAAAGGCTAAAGGCAAAGCTGTCCTGGAGGTCTGCCCTTGAGGACTTGTTAGGAACCTCTGGGGGCTTTTGAACCCCTACGCATCAGAGCAGTTATCTCTGGAGGATGTAGAATATGGTCTTCTTGGGACAAGCCTCTTGCTTTCAGGAAACGTTAAATTTAGGGTTGTTGGGGAGAACCACATCCAGACACAAATAGTTCAGGCTAACAGAACTGTACAGGTTTTTGAAGCTATCCTTATTCCTACGTTATGTGAATGAGCATTTGCCTCAAGTGTGTCTACACACCAGATGTATGCCTCATGTCTGCAGAGTCCAGAAAAGGGGTCCGATCTCCAGGAACTGGAGTTCCAGATGTTTACAAGCCGCCATGTAAGTGCTGAGAATTGAACCCAGGTCCTCTGAAAGAGCAGTCAGTGCTCTTAACTGCCAAGCCATCTCCCCAGCCCCTGAACTATCCATTTTTGATACAGAAATGCTTAAAATAATTCGGCCTATTAGAGTAATATTTTAGCTTTGTTATTGAAAAGACCTGAATTGGCACAAGACACCCCAAGACCAAGATCTCAGCACAAAGGGCCCACCCCACCCCTACCCCAGGGACAAAGGGCAGAGAATAAGAGACAAAGACAGGAGACAGAGGATGAGGGAGAAGGGGAAGGGAACCAGGGAGAGGGGAAAGGATATTTGTCCCCGAGGGACAAAGGACTGCCTCTGGTAAGAGAGGAGACTGTCGTGGTCCATAGCAAATGGCAGTTGATAAAGGTAAAAGGGGAAACCCCTGTGTTAGGATAAGTTGTTTAATTTTGATTGGACAGGTTAATTAAGGTAACCAAAGGGGGGCTTTGGATTCTAGACTTCAGTACTTCCATAGCAGGACCGTGGCAGGCAGCCTCAGGAGGAGGAGGTGGCCAATTAAGGGAACAGACCCTGGTGTCTAGCTTTGGGAATGGAATCTGACAGTCTAGCAAGGCAGAGGGGCTGGGGGATGGGAAGGGCAAAACCTGCCATGGACATCTTTGCTGTTATCAGGCTGTGAGAGCCCCTCATTTACCTAGATTATCTGTGCCCTTGAACAAGTAACAGCTCATTTTTTTTTCCTTTGGGTTTTGAGACAGGGTTTCTCTGTGTAACCCTGGCTGTTCTGGAACTCGCTCTGTAGACCAGGCTGGCCTAGAACTCACAGAGGTCCACCTGCCTCTGCCTCCCGAGTGCTGGGATTAAAGTTGTGTGCTGCCACCATCTGGCAACAGATCATATTTTTAAGTTTAAGTGTTAGCAGTTTGTTAGATTTTAAGATATTCAAGAACACGGGAAGGTTTTGTTTATTTACATAGTTTAGTGGTGAAGAAAATCAAATATAATGAATGTATCAGTCTACCTGGAAATAGCCAAGAGGATATACTTACTTAATTAAAATTCTTTAAAATGTTGACATTGTCTGAACTTCTAAAGCAAATTTTAAGTTCTTAACATTGACTTTTTAAGAACTTAAGAAACATAGGGTTTGAATAATTTGAATGCTATTTACTGTTTAACTTTATTGATTATTGTAGTGTGTGTATGATCTGTGTCTGAGTGTGGGCCATGTCATCTGAGTGGAGGTCAGAGGACAACTTCTGGGACTGTGTTCTCTCTCTACTATAAAGTGAACTCAGATTGTTGGGCTGTGTGGGAAGGGCTTTATCCCCTGAGGCATCTCACTATCCTCAAATAGTAACTTCTAAAGTGAAAATAACATTCTCTCTGCGAACAAAAACTACCTGTGAAGAGACAGAAAAGCTCCTCACACTGACTCTATGTGCCACGGAAGAGGAATTCTGTGTTGGGTTCACAGTGAGAAGAGCAGGTGTGGAAAGGGC
This sequence comes from Peromyscus eremicus, assembly GCF_949786415.1. NCBI lineage: Eukaryota > Metazoa > Chordata > Mammalia > Rodentia > Cricetidae > Peromyscus > Peromyscus eremicus. The sequence goes on from NC_081426.1 coordinate 89,054,626, forward strand.
CAGGAGGGACCTGCTAGTCTCCTCTGAGCTTCCTGCTTCTCACTGTTGGGGTCTCTGTCCTGAGTCAGCCCTGACTTGAACTAGGAATGTTCAAGTGTGAGTTCATTTGCACACTTGCCCTGCTGACAGCCCAGTGTCAAGGCTGATCAGCGTGCCCTGCTCTCCTTCCCAAGACTGGATGTTGAAATGCCCATCAGCACCTGCTCTCTCCATTCCGCCTTGCTTCTTTCTTGGTCCAGGCTCTGCTTTTGCATTATTTATCCGGCTATTTATTCCACCCAGATTCCTCCCTGTACTCCCTGGGTGCAAATTAGAACTTTTCAAAACAGCCTCAAGTTTTCCAGTCACTGGGGTCCTATTTACCCTCATTTACTGGAGTAAGAATCCCTTCAATGGTGCCCTAGTGGCTTGAGTAAATGGATGCCCCTCTCGAACTGCCTAATTGCATCCTGAGCACGACTTGGCCATTGGACAACTTCCAGAGTTCTATTTTTATTTATCTCATTATTATCTTTGCAGTTACTTTGATAACTTCTCAGAGTAACCAGATGGTATTTTTGGATAAGGAAAACCAAAGCCCCTGGGCTTCGGCTGTGAGCTATTTCAGGTGGCTATATGAGGACACATATTATATGCAAAGAGTATCTGTTTTAAACGTGAAGGTCATAATGTGCTTATGTGCAGACATACCCATGGCACTGCTTTCCTTGAAAGTAACAAAGTCTTGTGAGGAAAGGGAAGGAGGGAGGGAGAGTATGCTCCGTGTACAATATCTACTTGCATGAAAACAAAGGTTTTTAAATTTACAAAGTCTTTGTTCCCTGAAGTGTTGTTGCCGTCACACCACAGTGTACCTGCTCTCACACCTCCAAAAACTTCGTCCCCCACTCTTACAGAACTGATTCTGGTGTAAATTTGTTCTGTGAGCTCCTGTTGGTATGTGAATGCCAGGTCTTATAAGGAGGATTCTGAGGCCATTGCTGAGGAGCACCCCCAGGCCCTCAGCATCGTATCTGTTGAATCTGAGAAGGCCCTTTGCAGAAACAGAAACACATGCTCAGCCAAGCAAAGGTAGATCCAGCTTGGGGTCATGCCAGAGAGACAACACAGCTCGTTTCTGAGAGCTTTCTGGCTCCTTGGTCCAATCCCTGGGAGCTACCCAGTGCAAAGCTGGTCGGACCTGTGAGTTACCCTGTGTTCACAGAGAGGCCTATGCTTTATCCCAGTTACCTTGCTTGGTCATGCCCTGTGAGCCTGAGTGCATAGCTGGTCAGACCTGTGAGTTCCCCTGTGCTCACAGAAAGGCCTATGCTTTATCCCAGTTACCTTGCTTAGCTTTTACTTACTACAAACTAAACAACTTTGACTGGGAAGTAAAGGTCTTTTCATAGGGAACTGGAGAGATGGATCCATAGTTAAGAGCACTTGCTGACTTTGCAGAAGACCTGACTTCAACTCTCAGCACCCATATTAGACAGTTCACAACCATCTGCAACTCCATTTCCAGGGTATCCTGCGACCTCTTCTGACCTCTGTGAGCACCAAGCCCTCATGTGGTACACATATATACATGCAGGGAAATACATATACACAGGCAAAAACTCTCACATATGACAACATCAAAATGCATAAAATGAAATAAAGCAAATAATGCAAAAGTACTACACTAAACATGCATAGAGGTGAGCATTGTAATTTCTCCTTGATTATCTCAGGAACTTTTATTTTTCAGTGGAGATTTGTAAATCCCATCGTATATTGAGCTCAACAGCTTAGACATTTGACAAGTCTGTGGCAGACTGTGTTAACTGGAGGTACAGCACAGTCTCTGGCATCTAAAGAGTGTGCCAACAAATAGACAACACCATTGCCATATACTAAATGCTTGTGGCCACACATTGAACCCAAGTGCTCAAAGTCATTTGGAGGTAGAGGCTTCAGAAGGTGGGTAGGTCACAGGCAGAGTCCTCACGAAGGAGATTAGTGTTCTTATGAAAGGAACCTTAAGAGGGCTCTCCTATTGTGAAAAAACAAAATCCCCAGAGAACTGTGCCCCTGAAATAGAAAGCTGGACCTCTCCAGACACTGAGCCCATGGGGATCTTGACCTCGGCTTCCAGGGCTCTGGTAAACAACTTGTTTATGAGCGGTCCGGTCCGGTCTGTAGTACTTCCTTTATAGCAGCCAATGGCCTGAAAGAGCCACTGAACTATGTCTCAGTTTCTTTTTTTCCTTTCTAGCTAACGGGGAGACAGGCGTGATCAAGGATGAGCTTGTTGGTCTGGACAGAGTCATCTGAGGCTGAGCTAACACACAAAAGTACTGTCTAGAATGGAGATTTGAGTCCAGCCTGGGCTTTGCTGGGGATGGAACTGGAGTTTTCAAACACCTACACCAGGCCCAGTCTCTTGTAAACGGAGGCGGAGTTTTTTTGTTCAGACCGCTTGGCCCCAAATAAACACACAAAAGCTTCTATTAATTACAAAATGCTTGGCCAATAGCTCAGGCTTATTATTAATAGCTCTTACTTTTAAATTAACCTATGTCTATTAATCTATATATTGCCACATGGCCCGTGGCTTTACCAGTCCTCTGGCATCTTGCTTCTGGGGGAGCTTGCTCATGTCTCTCTGGACTCCACCCTACTTCATCCCAGTCCTCAGTTTGATTGTCCCACCTAACTTTATCCTGCCTTGCTATAGGCCAAACAGCTTTATTATTAACCAATGAGAGTAATACATACTCACAGCATACAGAAGGCTCATCCCACAGCTCTCTCTCTCTCTCTCTCTCTCTCTCTCTCTCTCTCTCTCTCTCTCTCTCCTCTCTGCCTCCAACTTGTGAATAAGATGTCAGCTCTCAGCTACTGCTCCAGCACCATGCTTCCTGCCATGATGGTCATGGACTCACCCTCTGAAGCTGTAAACCAGCCCCCAATGTCCTGGCCATTGTGTCTCTTCACAGCAGCAGAACAGAACAGCAACTAAGACAGGGACTCACCTGGGTAGAGTGCTCGGGATTTATCTGTAGGAGATGAACACCACTCATGTGTCTTAAGGAGAGCGTGCGAGCGCGCACGTGTGTGTGTGTGTGTGTGTGTGTGTGTGTGTGTGTGTGTGTGTGTGTTACCTGTGCTCATGGAGACCAGAGGAGGGGAGGAAGACATCAAGTGTCCTGCGCTGTCACTCTCCACTATATTCTTTAGGCAGACATCAACAAGCCCCACAGAAGTAACAAGTGGGTTCAGCTGTATTTGGCTTTTTGAGTGGGTCCTGGGGATTTGAACTCAGGTCCTGGGGATTTGAGCTCAGGTCCTTATGGTTTGCAAGTATTCTTTCCCACTGAGCGTCTCTCCAATCCCAGAAAGGAACTACTTATAGCAGTAATTGGATACTTTCAAAGTTGCACAGGGAGCTAGAAAAGAGGCTCACCACTAGACCTCTGGGATGATCCCAAAGAACATGGCAGACTTGGCCATCTAGAGAATCATCAGAGCACTTCACTTGCCAGAGGGTCACAGTCTCACTGGGAAGATGGCCTCTTCCTCATTCCCACTGTAAGACATTGAGAGTGACTCTAATAAAGCTAAGGCTTACAGACGCCACTGACCCAGCAAAACAATTAATCATATAACTGGCTTGGCTCTTAAATCACCAAGGCAGATGCTGTTATTGTGAGGTCTCAGAGATCCAGGACAAAAGGCTGAGGTGCCTAGTAACATATCAAAGCAGACATGGGCCAGCTCTCCCAGCATCAGTCAGCGCCTGTTGCTCCTCCCAGTACTTCTCACCCAACCCGCTGCTCTAAACTTCTCCAGCCCGGGGTGGGGGTGGGGGTGGGTGGGGTGGGTGGGGTGGGGGGGCTGGGCTTCTGCTTCCCGTCCCCAAGGTCCCCAGCTTGATTGCTATATCATTCAGCCATTTTGGCTACACTGGTCCCTTGGGCTGGCCGCATCTCTTGGTTGGTGGCTTCTCTCTCCATCATCCCCCTCTCTCCTCTCATGGTCCATGTTCATCCTGCACTCTCCCTCTGCCAGCTTTCTCTCTTACAGCTACAATAAAAGTCTTCTCCACACCTCAGGAATAGTCACGTCCTCTTCCTTTCCTTTCATTCCTTTGTTGAGTTATTAACCTCGTTGTCCAGACGAGGACACTGAGGATGGAGAGTAATCAGAAAGTCACATGGGAAGAGAGCATCAGTAGAGATGTGCATGCAGCCCCTTGGTGTACGCCACCTTACTATCAGCGATGGTTTTGTTGTTACTGTTGTTTTAAGACAGAGTCTTATGGTGTCTCTCTGGCTGGCCTGGAATTTGTAGACCAGGCTGGACTTGAACTCACAGAGATCCTCCTGCCTCTGTTTCCCAAGTAAACACTGGGATTAAAGGCGTGCGCCACCACAGCCAGCCTTAAAGTAGGGGATTTTGGTTTTCCTGACTCTGCTGCTCTTGAGCACCCTAGATGGGGATCTTGGTAGATCTGTGCGGCTGCCCACCCCATGCATCCGCTAGCAGCAGCTGCAGAGCCAGCGTTGCCATGGCAACAGTCAGTGGTCAAAGTCCAATCTGCTTGTCATCTGCTGCCCTGAGATAAACTCACCACAGGCTCCTATCACGGCAGTTCACCAGGTCTGGATTGTAGCTGGCACACATTTCTGTCTGAAGAAGGCGGGCATAAGCCCGGAATGCTGACACATACCTGTAACCTCAGCCCCGGGAGGGTGGAGGCAGAAGACAGGAGTTCAAGGCCGACCTCACCTACACAAGTTTGAGATCAAGTCCTTCCTCAAAAGCCCCCAATAATGGAGAAAGAAGATGAGGAGGAGGAGGAAGAAGGAGGAGGCTGAAACTGGCTTGTTGCCTGCTTTTATTTTGTGGATAGAAATTAAAAATTTAACATTAATTTTGACGTTTTGGCTTCACTGATTTTGGGCACAATAAGAAGTACTTTCTTTAAAAAGAAGCAAACAACTCTAAATACAAGCTCAGTGGATTTCTGTGGGTCCCCTTCCTGTTTCAGGAACACACTCACCGTCACCTCTTCTGTGAAGACTGTCACAGCTCTCACAACAAAGGGGTCAGAAATAAGTTTGGGGTTGTAGCCGGGCGGTGGTGGTGGTGGTGCACGCCTTTAATCCCAGCACTCGGGAGGCAGAGGCAGGAGGATCTCTGTGAGTTCGAGGCCAGCCTGGTCTACAGAGTGAGATCCAGGACAGGCACCAAAACTACACAGAGAAACCCTGTGTCGGAAAAAAAAAACAAAACAAAACAACAACAAAAAACAAAACAAAGTTTAGAGTTGCAAAAAAGAGATCACTACTCAATTGAGGGGAGCGCTTGGAAGGGGAACAGGAAGTCACTGGTTTTCAGTCTAACGCAGGTGGTGACTGTGTCTTTTCCCTGTTGGCTGGGGCTGACCTCACAGTCTCCATTTGTTTTAAAAGAGTGGGTGCGAAGGAAGTAGAGGGGGAAACAGCTTGAGTTGAGAGAGTGGCAGGACCTTCGTGTAGCAAAGGCTTTACTGGGTGGGGAGGCTCACAGGCAAGGAAGGTGAAAATATTGAATTCCTTGTTGTAAACACAGGTTTTATAATATTTGATAGAAAAGATTTGTATTTAATGTTTCTTACATAAAGATAGTTTATTCTGGAGGGGGGGCTGAGGTTGGCTCAGAGGTTAAGAGCACTGGCTGCTCTTCCAGAGGACCTGGGTTCAATTCCCAGCACCCACATGGCAGCTCACAACCATCTGTAACTCCAGTTCCAGGGGACCCAACACCCATGGCAAAAACACCAACGCACATTTAAAAAGAGAGAGAGAGAGAGATGGTTTATTCTGGAGCCTAATTTAAGTGACCACAGCCCAGGAAACAGGGAGCCAGGTTACCCCAGGCTCCGTGTTCTGACGTGGAAGCAGCTTTATGAACAAAGTTGCAAATCAAGGCAATTTAAAGATCCTCAGTGGGTACAGCTGTGCGGACCTTCCTCTACACTGTGTGAAGACCCTCAGTGGGTACAGCTGTGCGGACCTTCCTCTACACTGTGTGAAGATCCCCAGTGGGTACAGCTGTGCGGACCTTCCTCTACACTGTGTGAAGACCCTCAGTGGGTACAGCTGTGCGGACCTTCCTCTACACTGTGTGAAGACCCTCAGTGGGTACAGCTGTGCGGACCTTCCTCTACACTGCGTGAAGATCCTCAGTGGGTACAGCTGTGCGGACCTTCCTCTACACTGCGTGAAGATCCCCAGTGGGTACAGCTGTGCGGACCTTCCTCTACACTGTGTGAAGATCCTCAGTGGGTACAGCTGTGCGGACCTTCCTCTACACTGTGTGAAGACCCTCAGTGGGTACAGCTGTGCGGACCTTCCTCTACACTGCGTGAAGATGTGTCACTGTGACTGGTTTAATAAGAGCTGATGGTCATTAGCTAGGCAGGAAGAGGTTAGGCAGGACATCTGGGGACAGAGAGCTCTGGAAAGAAGAATTTATTCTTTATGATTCTGGAGACTAGAGGACCAAAGTCAAAATGTCAGAGAGGCCATCTTGGGTTATAGACCCACCCTACCTACCTACTGCTGTCATTGTGTATGACATTCTTCCTGTGTGTGTGTGTGTGTGTGTGTGTGTGTGTGTGCCTCTGCGTGTGTGCCTCTGTGTGTGTGTATGCGTACGTGTGTGTGTGCATGTGTGTGTGTGTGCGCGCGCGTGCGTGCGCGCATGTGTGTGTGTGTGTGTGTGTGTGTGTGTGTGTGTATGGGGATAGGATGAAGCCAAGGCCTGGTGCATGCCAAGCAGACACTCTATTAAGGGCAGTCACAAAAATGTTGCTATCTAGGAGTCTTGGTTAGGTTCATTTTCTCCCACCTATTAAAGAAGGCCGTGAAAAAATCTTAAATCCCAGACATAAAAGGCAGCAATAGGTTTAAAAAAAAAAAAAAAAGTGTCTTTCGTGGCCTGGTGTCTTAGTACTCTGTTGCTGTGAAGAGACACCATGACCACAGCAACACATATAAAGGAAAACGTTTCACTGGGAATAGCTTACAATGCAGAGGTTTAGTCCATCATCATCAGGGTGGCACACGGGCAGACACGGTGCTGGAGAAACCGCTTGAGAGTTTTACAACTGGATCTGCAGGCAGGAGAGACAGAGAGAAAGAGAGAGACAGAGAGAGAGAGACAGAGAGAGAGACAGAGAGAGAGAGACAGAGAGAGAGACAGAGAGAGACAGAGACAGAGACATAGAGAGACAGGGAGAGAGGGAGAGAGAGACAGAGAGAGAGAGAGACAGAGAGAGAGAGACAGAGAGAGAGAGACAGAGAGAGAGAAAGAGAGAAAGAGAGAGAGGGAGAGGGAGAGACAGAGAGAGACAGAGAGAGACAGAGAGACAGAGAGACAGAGAACGGGCCTGGTTTGGACTTTTTGAAAGTCCACTCCAGTAACACACTTTGTCAACAAGGTCGCACCTCCTAATCCTTTCAGATAGCGCCGTTCCTGACCAAGTATTCAAATCTATGAGCCAAAGGGTGCCTTTCTCATTCAAACCACCACACCCGGGAGAGGTCTCTCTCCCCTCATTTTGGATTGGTTAGTTTAGACAAAGAAAGGGGAGCTGAGAGGCCTGCAGCTTTAGGTGAATGTGTTCAGGACCTGCCTTGAACATATCTGACCAGCCTGGCCAAGTCTAACATGTGTGTGCATGTGTGTGCATGCATGGTGTGTGTGTGTGTGTGTGTGTGTGTGTGTGTATACACGCTCACACTGCCTGTGGAGGTCAGAGATCATCTTCAGGTGTCGGTCCTCAGGATCTGTCCACCTTCGTTTTCTAATCAAGGCGGAGGGTCCCTCTTTTCTTTTCGGCTTTTGTCAACTTGACGTGAACACAAACCAGCAGAGCAGCTTGCTATGATCAAAACGGTGTGACATTGTTGCTCTCACAAGCCCTGGGCAAATGCTGCATGATAGCCATGGATGCCACATCGGCCTTGCTCCCTCATGCAGGACCAATAACTAGGAGCATTGTAAAAATGCGTGTGCTTGAAGAAAACACAGAAAGACCACACACTGGTGTCAGCATGAATTACTTCTGGATGGGGAAAATTTTAATGTTTAATGGGTGATTTTTTTTTTTCTCATCACACTAAAGCTTTTCTTCCATAATAGCATTAAGGAAATAACAAAAGTCATTAAAGGGGTAAGACAGGCAATGTCTTCTACTATCTTCTGGGTCACTCCCATTCACTGGTATTCATTGTCGTCTTCTGATTCTTTCAGTCTATATTTGCCACGGCTGTGGGAGTGCTGATGGACAGCCAGCACTCCTGTCTTCTGGCTGAGTGCAAGCAAAAGAAAGGTAGGCCTTCCCTTGGGGGTTCTGGGTCTCCGCAAGGGGTCAACATTTGCCTCCTCACCTCTTTTCTTGGCTTGTTTTAAAGCTGAACAGTTCATCACTACTTTTTATAGTTATGGGAATTATTTTATTAAGCAAAGCTCCTGCTAATGAAAGATGAAAATTTTTATTTAAAAAACAGAAGGGTTGTGTTAGCTTTCCATTACTGTGGCAAACACCTGAGACAGTCAACTTACAAAGATAATGGATATGTGTGTGTGTGTGTGTGTGTGTGTGTGTGTGTGTGTGTGTGTGTGTGATACAGCACGTGGGAGGCCTTGGTGGGTGGGTTGGGCTAAGGTGCCCTGGTGGGTGAGGGAGACGTGCCATGCAGATGTGGTGGCGGGCAGCATGGTTTGGTGGAAAGTCACTCATACCATACATAGCATCCATGTGAAGAGTTGATTTTGTGGGGGAGGGTAGAGGGAATAGAGGGAAGGAGAAAGGAGAGAGAGATAGAAAGAGAGAGAGAGAGAGAGAGAGAGAGAGAGAGAGAGAGAGAGGTGCATACCTCATGGAAACAGAGAGAAAGAGAGAGAGAGAGGGAGGGGGAGGAGTTTTCTTTTAAAGGAAGAGGAAGCAGGGCAGGTCTCCAAGGGGCGGGCCAGAATGCCGATATTCCTGTTTTGATTGTTATAAAAAGTTGAGTTATGGATAGCAAACAGGGGCATAAGGACGCCGAATGCTCGAGACTGCTTCCTGCTGATTTGGGGGAGAAGTGGGAGGAGGAAGTTGGCAGTCAGGGTCAGGCAGGGCAGGGCGAGAGGTGTGAGTGAGGAAGCATTCATTTGGCTGTCATTGTGGAGATCTCAGCCATGGAGATGTCAGGTGTCTGTACCTTGAGGGAACTGTGAAGGCAGGTTGCTAGCAGAAAAAAAAAATAGATTGTTATCATTGGCCTCATGAGTGGGGCTAGCCATGGGAAGAGTGGTAACTGCCAGAAAGGATGGGATGGAGAAGTGCCCTGGTTGTGCAGAAGAGGCAGGGTGAATGAGTGAGACAGGAGAGCTGATACGCCCTTTATTGGGACACCTTGGAAAACCAGGTTCCAGTTGCTGGGCAGGTGCCCACTGGAGCCTGGAGAGGTGGTACCAGCAGTGAACTGAGGGAGGATGTGTTCTTTAGGAGTACATGAGCCATCACATCTGCTGTTTCTCTGCATCCATCCCAGTTGGCATCCTCGGTTGGTGGTGGGCATCCTTGGAGCTGGTGTAGGGGCTGGCGTATCTGGAGGACCCTCTGTGGGTTGGCCTTGGCCGGGGCAGGAGAAGTGAAATTGCAAAATATGCTTGGAAATGGGTGGGGTCAAAATGGGCTCCGGAGACTTAGTATTCATCAGACCAGATTTCTTGATACAGTAGCAGAACTTTTCCCAGGATCCTGCAGGTTTCTGTCAGACAGCTGGAACAGATTTACTTCTTCGTGTCATAGCAAAAGTGTTAAAAATCCATAGAAATTTAAGGACGCTTAAGAACTGTTTGTAGCCATTGCTCTATCAGTTTATCAAAACTGCATTTATTAATATTAAAACTTTGGACCTCTGAGGTTATATCTGAAACCGATGTACCCTGTACCATGAAGTCTGTGAATGAGGCATACCTGTCTGTGGTTTTAATAGGAAACTTACTAATGAGCTATCAAGATGCTTGTAGTCTTGGGCTTAGGGCTGTTAAACTGGTAACCTAGTCATCAAACACCATCAGATCTGAGAAGGATAAATTTAAGAAGTGAGACAGCTTTCCAGATACCTAGGCAGCAATCCCAAGTTTCTCCGTGGTCATGGTGGTGGTGGTGGTGGGCACCGAAACCCCCAAAGCAGCACTTGTTCAGCTGCTAAGCCCAGAAGATCTGACAGGGTTTTTTTTTTTTTGTGTGGAGTGAAAATCTGGGGAGCCTGACCCAACTTGACTTTACAGCATGGGGCAATAAGTCCTCTGTTGTTCCACTTGTTCACAGTCTGGATAGATCTTAGCAGCAGTATAAGGCAGGTTTTCACTGCGTGGCCAGCCTTGCCGTAAACCTCCAGGTGGAAGTTCTTCTTCGGCCATCCAGCCTCTTGGAGAAGATACAGGTTGCTGCCAGGAGCTGAAATGTCTCTCTATCATTAAAAAGCCTTTATATTAAATGTCATATTCTCAGATCCCTAAAGGTATTTGAGGGCTGGGGGAACAAAATCTGTTAGGTATATCTAAATGAACTCTGAGAGCATATGTAAGTTAAATCTGGATGTACAGTTTTCCCAATCAGTTACAGCTTACCAATGGTTGCGAAGACGAGGAGGCTAGACGTATATTCTTATAATGTTATTTTTTTTAAGGCCCTGTAGTTTTGATCTGATCATTGGGTACAGCCAGATTAGACTCCTGAATGATTTATATAGAAATAATAATTTTAAGGCCCTATAATACCTCTTTGGTTTTGTATAATGAAGGTCAAGTGTCTTATCTTATTGCAGAACCATTTTAGTTAATAAATTAATTGATAAGTATGAATTGACAACTCTGGGCCGTTTTTTTTTTTTGGATTTAAAATTTTAATAATAATTTGCCAGTAGAAGCTTTCAAAGGCAATGACATATCAATAAATAATAGTTAAATCGAGTTCCTGAGAAAGAACCTACCACATGAAACTATGTCAGGGCACTGTAAATAACACGGCATTACTACAAAATAGCAAGAACACTGTAAGTCACAATAAAGCACAGCAGACTTCAGATATGCCATTCACATGAATGTAAACCAGGGCACAGGAATATTTCCTAGACATAGATAAATTTGTAAGTGTTTCTGCTTAGATACATACTAAGTAACAGATACATTATCCTAGGAACCTCAAGGAAGATATGTGGAATAGTATAATGAAAATGTGATGCATTTCATCTTTTAAAAAGCAAAAGAAATGGAATGTATTCAAATATAATCACTTTAAATAGGAACCATACTAATTTGAAGTAAGGAATATTTTGTGTGTTTATCTATAGTTTTATATATATATACACACAGATATGTCTAAGAAAAAATTTATAGCTTGTTTTTGTACTTTAATGTCACTTTGAAGAATCTTTTTTCTTTTTACAAAGTTAGAAAAATGTGTTGGTTAAGCCATCTTTTTTTTTTTTTTTTTTGGTTTTTCGAGACAGGGTTTCTCTGTGTAGCTTTGCGCCTTTCCTGGAACTCGCTTTGGAGACCAGGCTGGCCTCGAACTCACAGAGATCCGTCTGCCTCTGCCTCCCAAGTGCTGGGATTAAAGGTGTGCGCCACCACCGCCCGGCTGGTTAAGCCATTTTAAGATTTGACACCTCGGGCTGGAGAGATGGCTCACAGGTTAAGAGCACTGGCTGCTCTTCCAGAGGTCCTGAGTTCAATTCCCAGCAACCACAAGGTGGCTCACAACCATCTGTAATGAGATCTGGTGCCCTCTTCTGGCCTGCAGGTATACACACAGGCAGAACATTGTATACATAACAAATAAATAAATCTTTAAAAAAAAAAAAAGATTTGACACCTCACTGAGTGAGAGAATCACAGGAGGACTGAGTCTCATGTGACACCTTGGCTCACTGAGGAAACCGGAAACAACATTTACCTCGCCTTTTGGTGTAGGAACCCGTTAATGAAAAAACTTAGGAGGTCCTCACTACAGCTTTCCACATCCCAAGACTGACGGCATGCTGGTCTAGAGAACAGAGTGCTACAATTAATTATACCCAATGCATAGCTGAATTAATCCCTTTTGATGTATTTTATATACAACAAACATTTACATTTGCCTCCCAAAGAACCCAGTCATATCCAAGACACACACGTTTAAAAAAAAAAAATCACACTTCAGTTACATATAAGCATTTCTTTAACAATAAGGGCTACAATCATCACCCACACAATACATTATCAGCACACTTTCTAGAATACCTCATTTAAAATCATATTCACAGGGCCTGCTGTGAATGGCAAGATACGGTCATTTATAATAGAAAACTCTGCTCGCTTAGAGCTTTCCACACCTCAGACACGGATCGCCCATCACCTCTGTGTTCCTCTCTCTAGGATACTATAATATGCAAAGAAAAAAAAAAGCACAAAAGCAGCTTTTCAACATTACATCACAGTTTTGAAATGTGGGAAAACTATAAAACAAAGCCACTGTGTAGATACACGGTCTTCGTGACTTGGAGCAGAGCGAGGTCTTTTCTCCCACTTATTGCACAGACTCCTTATCATGTTCTTCAGTTCTTACTTCTTTTCTATATGTTCTGTCTCTCTGATCTTTCAGCTTTCACCCCAATATCTAGCTCCTGAGTTTTTTATTAATAAGACCTTTTAAGATTCATACTACAGGCAGGAATGAGGTATTTTCTTCCACAGCTGCTTCAAGCTGAAATGGGGCATAGGTAGGCCAGACCCAACAAGGCTGAGAGGCTAGCCAAAGGTAAGGGGGGGGGGAATTTAGGCAATGGAGTATTATTAATCAGAAGCATCTGATTTGATACAGTTGGAAACAAGGAGCATTCATATCGGCTGGCTTGGTCCACATCAGCTTTCAACAAGTCCATGTCTACAGGTTGAAGTCAGTAGCCAATGCCTTGATGTGTCAGTCAGCCAAATGGAAGGCTGCTGAAACAGATATAGACTAGAGACAAGAGTTAAAATGTATGAACTTATTTGGAACCCTTAGGCCCACAGCCTTAGTAATTGGGAAGGGAAGAGTTTGAAAACTCAGGCTGTACTGTTGTACTTACCTGGAGTCCTTTCGACCGCTGCCAAGTGGATCCAGCGGCTTCTTTTGATCCTCTGAGGCTTTTATGAATTCTTATTTTATAAAAGAGCATAAAGGTTTTAGATATATTAGTATTATCAATCAGTATTGAAATCCTACTTGTAGAAAAGCAGGCAATGACTGTCTAGGTTCATACCTTGGAGTCCTAGCAACATTACAGATTTGGGTGAAAAGGTACGCACATTTTTTGTTTGGAGAGAGCCAGGTACAGAATGGACAGAGATGTCTTTGATCTGACAAGAAGTTTAAGTTTACATGTAGAAGACAACCAAGGAAAATTTAAAAGCCTAAGCTTGTAATCCAAATAATAACAGAATTCTATTAATGTTAAAATCTGAAATTTGAAAATCTTAATATAACAATATCACAGAAGGGGAAAGTAATCTGAAGCATTTAAATCATTTATTTAATGTCAAGAGACTTAGTGGCTTTAGGGAAAAAAGGCTTGATTTTTTTTATCTTTTTTTTTTTTTTTTTTTTTTGAGACAGGGTTTCTCTTTGTAGTTTTGGTGCCTGTCCTGGATCTTGCTCTGTGACCAGGCTGGCCTCGAACTCACAGAGATCCTCCTGGCTCTGCCTTTGGAATGCTGGGATTAAAAGCATGCGCCACCACCACCCGGTGATTTTTTTATCTTATGAAATGAGCTGGCAAGTTGGCCACATCTCCAGTATGTTGCGCTGCTGATGCCCGAGAGCTCAGAAGGGAGAGGAGGGCTGGGGGTGGGGAGAAGAGTTCTGGTTCCAAAGAGGATGAGGGTAGAGGGTGGAGGTGGGGAGAAGGAGGACATAATCTGAGCGTAAATTGGGATGGCTGCCAGTGGCCTTCAATTGAAAAGAGACTACACCTTTTTGCTGCAAGCCACAGGAAAATGTAATGGATTCAACTGCTGTCACAAAAGCTACTACTTGGAAAAGTCAAGGACTTCTCCAAAGGTCAATCCATGGCTTAAGAAGTCTTGGTGATGTTTTAGCTTTTATATATATATATATTAGCTAGTTCCTAATATGATTTTCTTGTGTGCTTCCAAGAACTCCTAACAGTGTATTTATCTAAAATACCTATCAAGCATCCAAGGCCAAATGATCTCCTCAACTAAGGTAACATCCTTATGGGAACAACACCTGTCTCCTAGGTCAGGTGGATAGCTTTATTTCTTGTGCGATTTAAGGTGAGACCCTCCTTTCTTATACAGCCTTACTAACATTATAGACTCCTAACTTCTCACTAACCACTTCTAGGAATGTAGTTTGAGCACAAATTCCCTTTTTCTGATATACTACCAAGGAATCAGAATCTGTATGCAAAAGTAAAGAGCCTTTATTCAAGCAAGCTTGAGCTTGGACCCTACCTGTGTCAGACTCAGAGGTAAGATTAAAGAGTCCCGAGCCCTAGCAGGGTGGGGTTTTTATCATAGTAGAGGTTGGGGGTGAGGGGATTTCCAGGGTTCAGGACCCTGATTGGATGACATTTGTCTAGGGGTATCTTGGTAAAAGGGAAATGGCCCATTCCTGAGTGGTGCCAGTTTACAACTTTTCCTGGGAACCAGGTGGTACCTGCCAATAAGCTTGTCATGGAAGCTGTGTCTGGGCCCCTAAGCCTGTCATGGCGGATGTGTGGCCAAACTGTTTTGGGCCCCCCCCCCACAAATCCCACTGGGCAAGAATAAGGGTGAAACAGGAGAGTCTGATACACAGTGTGTGTGTGTGTGTGTGTGTGTGTGTGTGTGTGTGTGTGTGTGTGTGTCTGTGTGGCCTGTCTTCTGCCTGGCTGTGACATTCCCAGAAAGGAAATCTACAGAGGTTTCTCCTGACTTCACAAAGATCTGAAGTAACTTAATTTTGTAGTGGGTAGCGTTCCAGCTTTGATCTGGAAGTACCACCCCCATTGAGGCTTCGGGAACCTGTCACGCCTACAAGGCAGAGCAGAGAGAGGACCCTGAAGACCCAGGATCTGGATGTGCCGACTCTCTTGGTTCCTGGACCCTGGACACTGGAGGTAGACCGAGCAGAGTTCTCCAGAGAACACCGCTGGACTGCGCTACACCTTTCCCAGACCCTGTAACCTATCCCTTCACTTGTAAGTTACCCTACAAAATAAACCTCCCTTTTAACTACATGGAGTGGCCTTAATATTTTAACCAATATAATTTCTTAAGTTTCTTCTTTCAGCTAGATAAGAAAAACTCCCAGAAATCTTCTTCCAGCATCTGCTAGATCTCACGTGTCTTCCAATTAAAATATCTTTATATCAACTCTGGAATTTGTGGGGGGTCCCCATAGGCTAAACCTGAGTGCCATTTGGAGAAGAGAGCCTGGAGACGGACAATGTCCAGATACCAGGCCACGTGCTTCAGAGAAAACAGGAGCCTAACAACCTGTGAGCTCTCTTAAAAATACGTATTTTTAAATATGTGTGTACGTGTCTGTGTGTGGTATGTACACGTGAGTGAGGGTACCTACAGAGGCCAGAGGAGAACACTGGATACCCTGGAGCTGGAGTTATGTGTTATAGGCAGTTGTGAGCCTCTGGATGTGAGTGGGTAGGAGCTGAACCTGGAGGACCCACAAAAGCAGCAAGTCCTCCTTACCCCTGACCCATCTCTCCAGTAAAGAGTTCAGTTCCCGTGTTTTAGACAGGGTCTCATGGTGTAGCCTGGGCTGACCTGGAACTTGTAAACAGGGCTAGCCTCAAACTCAAAGGCCACCATGCCCACTCCATCTCCTTTTCACTAGTCATATGCGACAGTTTTTCGACGTGCCCCCACGCCAAAGGACTCAGTGCCTGTCACAAACAGCAAGCCCACTGTTCACTCCTGCCTCTGCCCAGCTGAAGAGCAAGAACAGCTTTTGCTATTGGTGCTGCTGTTGCTTCCTCTTCCTCTTCCTCCTCTCCTTCTTCCTCTTCCTCCTCCTGGAATGGGTTTCGGTGGTCTCAGCTTTCTCTGGGCCTGTATCAGACACCAGAATCCAACCAACGATTATTTGCGAATGAAACCATGGTTCCATAAGGATCCATAGCCTACGATTATTCATTTGGAATAAATGATGGGCAAGAGTGTCTCAGTGCTCAATGGGCAAGAACGTTTTGCAGAATGTTAGGATGTTCTCATTTTACAGGAAAAGACAACAAAAGCGTACATGATAGGCCTATGGGGAAGCCGGCCATCCCTGAAGCATATGCTGGTCACAGTAGCTTCAGCAGCTGCCTGGGAGTGACACTATTTTTAGGGGCCTAGGACCATTCTGCTTTTTTATGTCTGTTTTCTCTGTGTATCAATGCCTTCCTCTGTGCTTCTCTGCAAGAACACACTCCTCCAGTCCAACCTCTTGACAAAGGGGAGTGTTTCACACAACGTGACCGTTATTAGGTGTCGGTGTAAATCCTCACAGCCCAGGCTCAGGGGAAGGCAGTGGCCCGATTACTGACAGCTGTTAGAGCCTCGTTTCTCTGCATTTTAGTTTCCCCAGCAGAGTGGCCCAGACATTGCCATCATTAACATTTAATTTTGATTTAGTAAGTCTGCACAGTCTGGGCCAGCTAAACACAGCCTGCTGCCTATGAAAGTTCAACCCCTCTTGAGGTCATTCTAAACTGCACCTGCTCAGGCCCAAGCGCTGGGCAGAGAAGGCTTTCCAAGGTCACCCTGGTTTCTGATGGCTTCTGCAGAACTCTTCAAAGTGGAACCAAAGAGCTATGCTAGCCGCTAGAATAATTGCCAAATACCTGACTTCCCTGTGATTGTCTACAGAGAGAAGAGCAGACATTAAGGTAGATATCCAGGCTATGACAGCGAAGGAGATCAAACATCGGTCTTAGGATGTCACCTTAAACTGTTCTAAGCAGAACCTTTGGTACTCGTATTGGAAGACAGCAAAGACTCTCTTGACGAAACTTTGGACACACTCTTTCCCAGTATGTCTCTACTTTGGTCTAAAAGTGACAAATGGTTTTGTGCACCCCGTCCCCATTCATGAAGACTTAGAATGGTTTCTAACAGCTCGAGGCTACACAGCTAAGATAAACCCGGCTCTTAAAATATCCATGTGGCAAAGATTTGCAGTAATTCTGTTCCAGCTAAACCTGGTGGCAGATAAGCCCTAGAATGTTCCTCTAGGAAGCTTGCAGTTGTTCAACCCTTTTCTTGCACTCTGAGGTGCTGATCTTATAATACGTGCGCGCGCGCACACACACACACACACACACACACACACACACCCCACAAACACATATACTCACACACACACACACACACACACACACACACACCCCACAAACACATATACTCACACACACACACACTCACACACATACACACTCACATACGCATTCTCTCACACATACACACGCAAATATAATACACAGGCTCACATTGTTGTTTATAGGACCTCAGAGCCTTTTAGAAAGGTCAGCACGCAGGGAACTAACTCCCTGCTCTCAACTGTCAGTGTGCGGCTCAGGCTTGCCCAGTCACTTCCTGTCCAAAGGGTCTGATAGGTCTGCTTCTCCCCCAGGGAAACATCAGTTAACAGGCCAGTCTGTGCCCAAGCCCCCACCCGTGCCTTACCTGACACCCTCCGTTCCCCACACACGTGGGAGCTGAGGTGAGTCCCCTGATTTTTTTTTTTTAATCCCTTGCAATGGGGTTAGCTCAGAATCCATGACATGGTTCATATCCCATGCTTTAACTAGTGTCCAATTTTACCGCTGACACAGTAGACATATTTAGACGGACCACAGAACTAAGAAGGCTGAGGTTATGAACTTCTCCTCCATATGGTTCTGCCCGTACTGTGGTCACATGTATCACCTCTCAGCTGTTTCCCAAATGCCTTTCACAGATCACAGGGGACACCAGTTGAAAGAACAGAGATGGCTCGGCACAAACCATGTGCCTTCTGGGTTCCTCGTGACCGTTTAAGAATCCAGCACACAGCTGGTGAGGCTCATTGCCCCTTCATGAACCTCAGCCGGGAGAGCACCTGCGCTCTCCTGCAAATGCCTTTCTCATGATTTGTCACAAATGCTGGAAGTCCCTGTTCCTTTAGCTTCTATTTCACGGTCCATCTCTTCCCCAGTTCCTTTCCAAACACTGCCTCCCACGGCACTCACTTCGGTACACAAAGAATTTATCTTCCATACCCTGACTTAGTTTGTTCACACCACAGCTCATGGTCCATGTATTTGTGCTTTACTACACCTAAAAGAAACGAGGACAAGATAGCCCACCCCTTTTGTTTAATATTGTGGCTAGTATCAGGCTAGCTGTATTGTGACTATTTGTATTTGGTAAGACACATTTAAATGTTTCCATTGAGTTTCCAGGTAACCTTGACAAATTTCAGCAAAATTATGTTGAGTCCCTTCATCAATTCTAGGGCAGACTGTAGACTTTTACTATAATCTTCAAAATTCTTACCAGTTTAAACACTCAAACTAGTATGTAATTGTACTTGGTATAGAGACGTCTATTGCCTGTGAATTTTCCCCATTTTATGTAATCATAGAGTAATACGTCTAACCACAAACCTCCAGTTTATAATGTTATAATAGCTTCTGTGACTGCTGCCTCCTTCTCCTCCCTCCCTCCTTCCTTCCCTCCCTCCCTCCCTCCTTCCCTCCCTCCCTCCTTCCTTCCCTCCCTCCCTCCCTCCTTCCCTCCCTCCCTCCTTCCTTCCTTTCTTCCTCATTCTTTCCTTTCTTCCTTCCTTCTCCCTTGCTTTTTTCTTTTCTTCCTTCCTTTTCCCTTCCTCCTACCCTCTTTCCTTTTTTCAAGACAGGGCCTCACAATGTTGCCCTAGACCAAGCTAGCCTCAACTCACAGAAACCCACGTGCCTCTGTCTCCCGAGTGCTGGGATTAAAAGGATGTGCATCACACCTGGCACACTATTTTTATTTTTAAATTTTATATGTGTGGGTGCTTTGCCTGCATGTGTGCCTGTGTATCCTGTGCACACCTGGAGCCCATGTAGGATGTAAGAGGGCATTGGATCTGCTGAAACTGGAGTTACAGATGGTTGTGAGCTGCCATGTAGGGGCTGGGATCTGAACCCAGTTCTTTGGAAAAGCAAACAGTACTCCTAACCACCGAGTCATCTCTTCAGGACAACAATTGGTTCTTTACACTTAAGTTGCTGTTAACTTATGTTTTCATAACTTTATGAATATCTTTTTATAATAATGTATTTTCTGCCCATTTTAAAGAAGAAAAAAATGGCTTTGAGTAGAAACCAGCAATTCAGAGGCCTAAAGAGTTTCCTGCTTCAGGAAAGCAACACCATCACAAAAGCTGCTGAAAATGTGATGAGGGTGAGGTGTGCCCGTTCCAAGCTGGTAGTCAAGTTGGCAATGCCATCCATGGGGTATTGGCTTTGGAGACATGAAAGATGCAAGAGTGAAGGGGTTGTGGATCCTCCCTTCATGGCTTCAGGAAGCCTCTGAGGCCAGGCAACATGCAGCAGGGATGAAATCCCTGCAAGGCTGTGAGAGGCCATTGTGTGAAGCTGGGTTGGGGTGGGGATCCCAAGATGCTAGAGATGTCAGAGCCATGAGACATCTGCCAAGGAGAGCAACATTCAGGGAGTGGAAGCAGCTCAAGAGAAATTGTGTATACAGGAAACGGTGTATAAAGAACTAAAAAGCTGAACGTCAAGAAAACAACCCAATTAAAAGTGGGGTGCAGAACTAAGCAGGAAGTTCTCAAAAGATGAAACACAATGGCTGAGAGACACTCCTCCATTGTTGGCAGGCCTCTAAAACTTGTACAGCCACTGTGGAAACCAGTGTGGCAGTTCCTTAGGAACCTAGGGGCAGATCTTCCTCAAGGACGTATACCCAAAGGACTCTGCACCTTACTGCAGAGATGCTTGCTTGGCCATGGTCATTGCTGCTCTAGTCATAACAGCCAGAAATTGGAAACAGTCTAGATTTCCATCAACCGATAAATGGATAATGAAGTGTGATACATTTGATTATGATAATGTGGTACATTTATACAATGGAATATTATTCAGCTGTAGAAAAATGAGATTATGGGGGATGGAGAGATGGCTTAGCAGTTAAGAGTCCATACTAATCTCCCAGAGGTTCTGAGTTCAATTCCCAGCCCCCACATTAGGCAGCTCACAATTGCTTGTAACTCTAGTTCTAGGGACATGTAGCATGAATTATTAGAAGGTCTCATTAATAAAAACAAACCTGGAGCCAGGTATTGAGGTGAATGCTGGAAGATCAGAGAAGCAGAAAAAGCCACAGCTTCCTCATCTCACCAATTCCTCAGCTGATCTTGTTTCCTCAGACTGGAAGCCTCTGAGTCCTCATCCAAATGAATCTCAGCCGAACTGCTGCTCAAAAGCCTAAACGCTTAACCAGCTCTAGTTCCTCATTTTCATGCCTTAAATACCTTTCTGCTTCCTGCTATCACTTCCTGGGATTAAAGGCGTGAGTTACCATGCCTGGCTGTTTCCAGTGTGGCTTTGAACTCACAGAGATCCAGGCAGATCTCTGCCTCTAGAATGCTAGGATTAAAGGCATGTGTGCCACCATTTTCTGGCCTCTATATCTAGTGGCTGTTCTGTTCTCTGACCCCAGATAAGTTTATTAGGGTGCACAATATTTTTGGGGAACACAATATCACAGGAACATCCAATGCACTGGTCTCTGTGGGCACATGTATTCACATACAAGTACATATATGCACATAACCAATAATAAAAATAAATCTTTAAAAAAGTGAAATTATAAATTCATGGATAAATAGATGGAGTTAGGAAAAAAATCATCCCACGTGAGGTAACCCAGACCCAAAAGACAAATATTGTGTTTTCTCTTATGCATAGACGTTAGATTTTAAGATTTTGATATGTGTACTATAATCCAAATAACCACGGAGGTTAGGTACCTAGTAAGGGACTAGGGTGAAGGAGAGGATCTCCCGGGGAAGGAGAAATAGAATATGTTACTATGGAGACACAAGAGGAAACTACAATAGGAGGACTAACTAGAGAGGGGGAGGAGAGGATAAAGGAGGACATATGGGAGGGACAACTAGCAATAAAGGCCATTTGAAAAGCCACGTGGAAATCTACTGCTGTAGACGCTTCCTAAAATATACAAATATGTGAAAGGGATACAGATGGAGTCACCAATAACAGGGGAGAACATTCCCCAACTAAATGTGAGACACCGAGGAAACCCTCCAGTGCCAGGAGCGGGTCACAGTTTGTTGAGTCACTTGCCAAAGGGAACCCATGGAACCTCCAGAACATGACAGACTACTGCCAAAACTATTGGTTGCTGTGGGATGTTCTGTATAGCAAATGTGTTGCTAATTAGTCAATAAATAAAACACTGATTGGCCATTGGCTAGGCAGGAAGTGTAGGCGGGACAAGGAGGAGAATAAAGCTGGGAAGTGGAAGGCTGAGTCAGAGAGACACTGCCAGCCACCATGATGACAAACAGCATGTGAAGATGCCGGTAAGCCACGAGCCATGTGGCAAGGTATAGATTAATGGAAATGGATTAATTTAAGCTGTAAGAACAGTTAGCAAGAAGCCTGCCATGGCCATACAGTTTGTAACTAGTATAAGTCTCTGTGTTTATTTGGTTGGGTGTGAGCGGCTGTGGGACTGGCAGGTGAGAGAGATTTGTCCTGACTGTGGGCCAGGCAGGAAAACTCTAGCTACAATTGGTTACTCTGTGCAACCTAGTAAGCTCCTATTGCTGAGCTGGTGCCTACCTGGAAGCTTCACCCCTCCTGGCTAACATTCATGGCACCAGAATGAACTTTGCTGGTTCTTGATGATAAAGGCAATCATCAGTATCACCCAGATACCAACGCTGTGACCCACAACAGTGACCTGCCTGCAAGATGTATTGGTGTAATAGTGGCAGAAATGTTATGGGAGTAACCAACCCCCCCTTTTTTTTTATTGGATCTAAAGTCCACTCCAAGAGATGGAACCCATATTTGATACTGCTAAAATGGCCAAGAAACAGAGACTAGAAAGGTCATGGGCCTCTGGAAAACCTATTATTATTCTGCTAAAGGAACGTAGCAACAAAATAACTCTTAATGACAGGTTTTTTTGTTGTTGTTGTTGTTTTTTGTTTTTCAGAGCTGAGGACCAAACCCAGGGCCTTGCGCTTGCTAGGCAAGCGCTCTACCACTGAGCTAAATCCCTAACCCTTTTTTTTTTTTTTTTTGAGGCAGGGTTTTTCTGTGTAGCTTTGCATCTTTCCTGGAACTCACTCTGTAGCCCAGGCTGGCCTTGAACTCACAGAGATCCACCTGGCTCTGCCTCCCGAGTGCTGGGATTAAAGGCATGTGCCACCACCGCCTGGCTTAAATATCTCTTAATGACATGCTGTTTAATGACATACAGCTAAACCCGTAGATCAGTGCCTCACTCAGCCCACATCAGAGAAGCTTCTTCTTGTTGTAGTAGATGGGAACTAACACAGAGACTCACACTTGGACAATGCATAGAGAGAGACAGAGACTTTGGAGGGCTAAGTCCTAAACGGGATGTTTTCATTAACCCCTCCCCTGAAGGCTCAAGCTGAAGAGGAAGCAGAAAGACTTTAAGCGCCAGAGGTGATGAATAACTCCAAGGAGACAGTGTACTGGCTAGTTTTATGTCAACTTGACACAAGATAAAGTCATCTGAGAGGAAGGAATCTCAACTGAGAAAATGCCTCTGTAATACTGAGCTGTAGGCAAGCCTGTAGGGCATTTTCTTACTTAGTGATTAATGTGGGAGGGCCCAGCCCATTGTGAGTGGTACCATCCTGGGCTGGTAGTCCTGGGTTCCATAAGAAAGCAGGCTGAGAAAGTCATGAGAAGCAAGCCACTAAGCAGTACACTCCATGGCTCTGCATCAGCTCCTGCCTCCAGGTTCCTACTTGATTTGAGTTCCTGCTTTGGGCTTCCCTCAGTGGACTGTGTCTTGGGATATGTAAGCCAAATAAGCTCTTTCCTCACCAAGATGTTTTTGGTCATGGTGTTTCATCAGAGCAACAGTAACCCTAAGTAAGATAGTGTTTTCTAGACACAGCAGGACTGATGCACATAAGAACCACGGAGACTGTGGCAGCATGCACAAGACCTGCCCAGTCTCAGCACTGAGAGGGGAAAGTGGAAATGGGACACCACCCCAACCAAGAAGCTGTTTGCAATTGACACCTGAAGACAAAGGAAAACAGTTTTCTCCATCTGGGTGTCACTATGTATACCAACCACACTCTAAGGCAGGCCCCGTGCCCAGAAGTAGTTGGCCAAAGTCGGGTGTGTAGGGAGGAGGGAAGAAGTTGGGGGAGGGGAAAAAGAAAAAAAAACACAAGATAAAAATGGAAGAGAGAATAATTTGTATCTCTAAACCTTGCTTTAAACTAGGCAACTTCTACCCTACTGAGAACAGAGATGGCTTCAGATGCAAAGCCAATATCAGAACTGATTCTAGAAATGGGCATATTTCTATTTTATGTTAGGTGCATCAAGTATTTGATCTTTTTTCTTCCTTTCTTTCTGTATTTTTTTTTTTTTGCTTTGTTTTGAGGCAGGTTCTCATCATCATGTAACTCAGATTGTCCTGGAACTCACTATGTAGCCCTGGATGGCCTTGAACTAAGAGAGACTGAGATGTGAGCTCTCAGCTGCTGCTTCAGCTGTGGCTTTATTCCACCATCTTGGATTCTAGCCCTCTCAAACCACAAGCCCAATTAAACACTTTCTTTTATAAGTTGCCTTAGTCATGGTGTTTTATCACAGCAATAGAAAAGTAATTAAGACACTACCCTTTTGGTCTTCCAAACACTTGTAGGGCAGTGTCTTGATTACTCAATCTGAAAACAGAGGCAGAGAGGGCACACTGGAAATGGCCCAGTCTTTTAAAACCAAAACTCCACCTTCAGTTGCATACCAACAAGACCATGCCTCCTAATCCTTCCCAGACAATTCCACTAACTGGGGACCCAAGTATTCAGACATGAGCTGATAAGGGCCATTCTCATTCAGACCTCCGCAGAGGCAACGACCATCAAGAACAGAATTGTTACTGAGCATTGTGACTCACATCTCTAATCTACACTTAGGAGGTGGAAGCAGGAAGATCAGAAATTGAAGGCCAGACTTGGCTACATGGTGAGTTAAAGACTAGCCAGAGCTCTATGAGATTCTGACTCAAAACAACCAACTAACCAACACTGAACAACAAAATAATTGTTAGTGTGACTGAAATGTGGGTCCTGGCTGCTGCCCTGTTTAAAGGGAGGTGTAGACTGACTTCTGAAAGTTGTTATCTGACCCCTACACATCTGCTATGGCATGTACATCTGCACATGCACAAGTGCACACACACACACACACACATACACACACACACACACACACACACACACACACACACACACACACCCCACAGCTCTTAGAAACCTATTAAAGAAAAAAAAACAAAAACAAAAGGAGCTGGGCATGGTGGCACATTCCTTTAATCCTAGCACTTGGGAGGCAGAGGCAGGTGGATCTCTCTTTGGGTTTGAACTCACCCTGGTCTACACAGCAAGTTCTATGCCAGTCAGAGCAGCATAGTGAGACTGGATCAAAGAAAAAGAAAGGAAAAAGGAAAGAAAAGAAAAGGTATTCTGGAAAGCCATTCTCTTTTATCCATTTGAGACAGAGTCAAATATCAACCTTAGGAAGGAATCATCTAGATGATTTCATGCAGAGTGTTTAGTGCCGGGGTAGCACACAGCCAGCCCTCAGTACATGGAGGCTTGTGGTCTCATGACTTGTGGAAAGTAATGAGGGGAACACACATCTGTCCATATGATTATATATTACTGTAGATTGTCAAAGAAAACCAACCATGGCGGTCCTGTGTCCTTGGTGTTATGACGGGACGGGTGTCAGAGAACAGAGATGCTTAAGTGATGCTCTCAAGACTGGAAGCATGATGCCCTTCCTCCAACCAGCGTTACCTGAGAAATGCCACTGTGGAGGCCGAGGGTGCTAAACTTGAAAAACCTTACTTACACTTGGCCACAAGCTGGATGTGGCACAAGAGACAGGTTTTGTTTCGGTTGTTCAAACTTCTAGTGTAGGGCAAAACAATCTTGGCCATTAGAAAGAGCTCTGTTGGGTTAGGTAGCCAGTTTGGCTAACAACCAGGGGAGAAATAAAAGAGCGTAACTGGTGTGGTTGAGGCAATGTGATGCCCAAGCTTGATGACCTGAGTTCAATCCCCAGGACCCTAGAAAAGGTGGAAGGAGAAGACCCCACCGAGCTGTCCTCTGACCTCCACACACACATGCACTGTGGTGTGCGCCCTACCTCCACAGAACTAACAAAACCACAAAAGCAACGAAAAAGAAACCCTGAGGGCCTGGAGAGATGGCTCAGCGGTTAAGAACACTTGCTCTTGCGGAGGACCCAGGTTCGGTTCCCAGCACTTACATGGTGCTTCACTGACATCCATAACTCCAGTTCTGACGTCTGCAGGCACCAGGCATACACGTAGGATACTTGTATACATGCAAACACTCATGCGCATAGAAATATGGAAAAAAGAAGAGAAAACCTGACCGCATTTTTGGAATTGCTCGTAATTCTAAATTTTCCATCCTGATGTGAATAAGAAGTATATTCCTAGATGTTTCAGAACAGTTGGGTGACACCATAAAAGTTTCCATATCCGAATCGCTATCTAAAAACTTAGCTTAAGTGAGTTTAGCATATTTTTTCTGAGCACTGAGGTAGTCTTTGTTCTAACATGATTGACTGACTTATCCACTCGTCCCCGTGAAGGTTCACCCGTTTTATCATTTCCCCTACCTACCACTCACATGTCGTCTTCTGAAAATCCAAACTCAGACCCTGGCAAAGGCTTGGGACATGGCTATGCCCTGGTCCGCTAAGAACACTCCTGGGAATTTTTTCCTACTTGAGTTGGCAGTAGGACCATTACGCTTTGACCTTGAAGCAACAGATGAAGTCAGTCTAGGAGCTGCCTGACAAAGGACAGGTGTCCAGCACTGGTGGCGAGGCATCTCTGGGTCTAGCTGCCCTTGGGCATGTCTGTTCCTGCGCACTGTTCCAGGACTTGGTCAGGGAAGGGACTCTGGCAGGCCTTGACCTTCTCCCGATTCCCTCTGCCTTGCTAAAACTGTTAGATGACATTCCTAAAGCTAGCCACTAAGGTCTATCTGTCCCTTATTTGGCCACTTCCCCCTCCCGAGGCTGACTACCAAGGTCCAGCTGAAAGTATTTAAGTCCACCAATCAACAGCCCCCGCGTGGCTCACCTAATTAACCTGTCCAATCAAAACTGAACACCTCATCCTAACATGGCGTTTCTCCCTGAACCTTTATAAAAACCGCCATTTTCCCGTGGGCCACATCTGTCCCCTCTCTCTCCAGAGGCAGTCCTTTGTCCTCTGGGAAAACTATTCCTGCCCCCTCTCCCTTGTCTCCTTCCCCTTCTCCCTGGTCCTCTGTCTCCTGTCTTTGTCTCTTATCCCTTGTCCTCTGTCTCTCTGGGCAGATGAATCTCCCTTGTGCTGAGAACTTGGTCTTGGGGGTCCTGAGCCCATACTGTCCCTCTCAGTGGCTTCTTTCCCTTTTGCCAAGGTTAGTTCTATTTGGATTCCTATCACACAAAGCTGAAACCTGCTTATTATAAACTCTTAAATGCATTTCGGGTCTACTGTTCCCTACTGATGTACTTTTCAATTCTTTTCTAGAATAAAATTGTTTTATTTTCTTCACACTTAATATCCCTACAGGCTAATGCCTGTGTTGATAAATTTTCATTATAGTAACAAATATCTGAAGTAAACCAACTTAAAAAGGAAAAGTTTATTTCAGCTCATAGCTATTCAGTCCATGCTCACTTGGCTTTGTGTGGGTGTTTGGTGTCACAGGGTGTCACTGTGGGGGTGCATCAGAGGAGTCAGGGACTCAGTATCCCCATGAAGGGTGTGTCTCTGTTGTCTTAACTCACTTCTAGTAGGCACTACCTCCAAAAGGTCCCGTTACTTGCCAATAGTTCCTTAGTCACCGAGCGCCACACCTTCAACACAGGGCCTTTGAGACATTAGGAAACACGCTATGGTCACTATGACGACATCTGCTGCATCCTAGACAACACTGATGGGGTCCTGCTCCTGCTCTGGGCTGCAGATACAGACTGTCCAGTCACTATGAAGGTACTCTCTCCTCAACCCACCTCTAATTTTAAATTAGTTGACTAATTTTGAATTATAAATCTCTTTTTTTTAAATTTACTTTTTTATTTTATGTGCATTGGTGTTTTGCCTGCATGCATGTCTGTGTGAGGGTGTCAGATCTTGGAGTTACAGACAGTTGTGAGCTTCCGTGTGAGTGCTGGGAATTGAACTTGGATCCTTTGGAAGAGCAGTCAGTGTTCTTAACCACTGAACCATCTCTCCAGCCCCTCTCTCACTTTTTTTTTCTCCAAGACAGGGTTTCTCTGTGTAGCTTTGGCTGTCCTGGAACTCTCTCTGTAGACCAGGCTGGCCTCGAACTCACAGATCCACCTGCCTCTGCTTCCTGAGTGCTGGGATTAAAGGCATTTGCCACCACCACCTGGCATAAATCTCTCTTATTAATTGGCTAGCACATCGGAACTTCGATTATTTGGGAAAACTAGATTAATAAAGTCGGGGTTTCAGATGTAACTAAACTGAAGAGGAACCGGCCCCCTGTAAGCATCTATCACATCAGAAGCTGCTTAAAGCAGCCAGCAGGGTAGCTTCCTGCTCTTTTATAACCTGTTTGGCTGTAATAAACAGTATGTGCAGTGGTTCCCAAGCTCCTACTAAGTCTTTAGGCTGTCATACTTTGGTATGTGTAAAGAAATTTAGAGATGGAACATGAATAATGGGGTGTAATGCTAAGGATAAAGTCAAAGCTAGGGGTGTTGTTAACAGTTTCTTCTGAGATTGAAACATTCTATCTCCCAGAGAAGCTCCTTAACACAGAAGGCAAACAACTCAAAATAGCTTCAGGAAGTCCCTGAAACCGAACATATTCACTAGGCTCCTCCCTCCCAGAGTAAGCAATAAAGCCCAGCCAAGCAGCAAAGACTCTGAGACCAGCCCAGCTGCCTAGAAGAGATGTAGCCAGACTGTTTCTTAGTCCCACCCGGCCTCTCAGTCCCACAGTCCTCCAGAAGCTTATAAAATAATCACTTCGAGGCTTATATTAATTACAAACCGTATGGCCTATGGCTTCAGCTTCTGGCTAGCTAGCTCTTTCATCTTAAATTAACCCATTCCTATTCATCTCTATGTTAACATGTGGCCTAGGCGTCACCGGTCTGCTGACATCTTGTTGCTCCTTCGGAGGCGGCTGGTGGCTCCCTTGACTCCACCCTTCTTCTCCCTGGATCTCTATCTCTGCTTGGATTTCCCGCCTGGCTGTAAGCTTTCTTGCCATAGGCCAAAGCAGCTTGATTTATTATCTATCCAATGGGAGCCACACATATTCACAGCATAGAGAGCTTTTTTGGCTGAGAAGTCAAAGGCTTTCAAGCAGAGGATTCGTGGAGTTGGCAAGGAGAGAAGGAGCTGTGGCTTGTTCCTTTGTCTCTCTGATCTTTCAGCATTTACCCCAATATCTGGCCCCGGGTTTTTATTATAAGACCATTTAACATTCGTGTTACAGAGAGGCTTAGATCAACTGAGCCACCAGGGACACTCTCCAACCTGTTGAGCTGCCTGCAGGCTGTGCAGTGTGCTCCAGTTCCCAGCTTTGTGAGCTGCCACCCATGCTGGAGTGGGCTTTGCTGGTGGAGCTGTTTTGAGTCATTTCTGCTCTTGTGAGTAACCCTTCACCCATATTTCTGTAACCCCAATAAAACTCATTGGTTTACCAAGTAAGACTTTGGTGGTGTCTTAGGGTTTCTATTGCTGTGACGAAACACCGTGACCAAAAAGCAAGTTGGGAGGAAAGGGTTTATTTGTCTTTCACTTCCAGATCATAGTCCATCATTGTGGGAAGTCAGGACAGGAACTCAAGCAGGGCAGGAACCTGGAGGCAGGAGCTGATGCAGAGGCCATGGAGGGGTGCTGCTTAGTGACTTGCTTCCCCTGGCTTGCTCAGTCTGCTTTCTTATAGAACCCAGGACCACCAGCCCAGGGGTGACCTCACCCACTCTGGGCTGCCCCCTCAACCCCCCCCCCCCATTGATCAGTAATAGAGAAAATGCCTACAGCTGGATCTCATGGAGGCATTTCCTCAGCTGAGGCTCCTTCCTCTTGGATGACTCTAGCTTGTGTCAAGTTGACACAAAACCAGCCATACAGGTGGCACCTGCACGTCCTCTGCTGTGTCTCCCCTGTTTGGGTTTAGCAAGTATGTCCGCTGCATCTCTCTAGGAAAAGTCTTGTCACACAAGGGGAAAGAAACACTTGGAAGGGAAAACATGGACAGAGCCACTAAGACAACCGAAGGGCTCTAGCAGGCCCTGCCCTTCCCCCATTCCCTCTGCCTTGTTAAACCATTAGATGACATTCCTAAGGCTAGCCACCAAGGTCCGTTCCCTTAGTCGGCCACTTCCTCCTCCTGAGGCTGACCACCAAGGTCCAGCTATCAAAGTACTGAAGTCCAGCAGTCAGAAGCCCCTTTGGCTGCTGTAATTAACAGGCACAATTAACCACTTCATCCTAACATGGGGTTTCCCTTTATAAACCGCCATTTCCCTGTGTGCTGTGTCTGTCTCCCCTCTATCCAGAGGCAGTCCTGTCTCTCTCCAGGACAAATACCCCTTCCCCCTCTCCCTGGTTCCCTTCCCCTTCTCCCTCACCCTCTGTCTCCTCTTTGTCTCTTATTTCCTGCCCTTTGTCGCTCTGTGGCAAATACATCTCCTTTGTGCTGAGAACTTGGTCTTGAGATGTCTTGTGTGACACTGGTCCTTTCAGTAATATTCTATCCTAAGTGCATGAACACCACCGGGACTTCATGGATCTGGATCGCTGGTTAGTACTGTACATGATTGATTGATAAATAAAGTGCTGATTGGCCAGTAGCTAGGCAGGAAGTATAGGCAGGACAGAGAGAGAGGAGAATTCTGGGAAGTGGAAGGCTGAGGCAGAGAGACGCTGTCCACTGCCACAATGAGAAGCAAATTCTAAGATACCAGTAAGCCATGAGCCATGTGGCAATTTATAGATTAATAGAAATGGGTTAATTTAAGATATAAGAACAGTTATCAAGAAGCCTGCCATGGCCATACAGTTTATAAGTAATATAAGTCTCTGTGTTTACTTGGTTGGGTCTGAGCGGCTGTGGGACTGGTGGGTGACAGAGATTTGTCCTGACTGTGAGCCAGGCAGGACCAGGAAAACTTCAGCTACAGTTTAGCAATTAGCAGTCTATGGCCTTGGACAAGGTACCTTAACCTTTGCTCACGTATGCAGTGGGGACGTCAGTACCAGTCTTCCAGTTCTGGGATGCTGTTGGTTACTCTGCATGAGCAGCAGTTCCTGGCACACAGTGCACACCGTAAGTACTATTATCAGTCAGTGCAATGCTGCCATCTACTATGTGGGACACGGAACATGGCTGTGAACCCCTCTGAAAATTTTCCAATCAAGTCACTCAGGTGATCAGAACTGACCCAAACCAGTCCAGTGTTTGTAATACTGCTGGGCTGCATCTTTCCTTATGCTGGGCTTAGCTGTTAAAACAGTTTTTAACCTTTATTTTTATTTATGTGCATGAGTGTTTTGCCTGCAGGGCATGTCTGTGAACCACGTATATGCAGTGCCTGTGCAGACCAGAAGGGGGCATCATATCCCCTGGGGTCAGAGTTGTGGATGGTCGTGGGCTGCCATGCAGATGCTGAGAACCGAAGCCCAGTCCTCTGCAGAAGCAGCTAGTGTTCTTAACCACTGAGTCTTTCTGCAGGCCCAGGTTAGTTATTTTTCACTACAATTCTGATAAAGGAAAATTGTATTTAAAGAGCTTCTTGGAAAGAATTATTTTTGGTTAATTTTTGGTGTGTGATTTTTTTTTTCAAGTTATTTACAAGGTTTTTTTAAACAATAAAGTTTACAAAATTAGAAAACAAACGCTTCAAATTGTTAATTTGGTTCCTCCCCATAGACATGCTTATTCTGTGAGCTGTGTAGATGCTGTGTGGTATACACACCACACACACATGGTGAGCAAGGTCATCTACTCTTAAAGTGGTAGCAAAAAAAAAAAAAATTCCATCATACTTAGAGGGCACCCTGTAAGGGTTACATGGATGAGTATGGAGTAATTTCATAGAAATAGGATTTCTGCTTTTAGCTGGCACTGGAAGTATACTAATATTTTCATACAATGGTAATAACACACACCAGTTAGGGCATACAGAGTTTGGAAGTGACAAGTTCTGGTGACTCTGGTCCAATCTGATGAGAGAAATGAGAGAAACCTGGGTATACAATTCACCATCAGAACATGTGTGTAGCAGGCACAAAACACTGGGGGAAAGGTAGGAAAACAGTGAATGATATGACCAAGAAGCGAGGTTGGGAGCATGTGGAGGCAGATACATTGTGCAGGAATTGAAGAAAATGGGTTATGAGTGGGATGGTTACAGCAGTTACAGGTGATGGTACATTCAGTCACCAGAGTGCCTTTCTTAAAAGTTCATCCACAGTCTTTATTGTATAACTAAAATACATATTTCATTTATAGAGAGAATCTTCAATAATAAGACACATGTATAATAAATAAGTCAAATTTGAAAACATACATCAGACAGCTTCATGCTTTTTTTTGAGACAGGGACTCCTGTAGCTCAGACTGGCCTCCAACTCTCTATGTAGTTGAAGATGACTTCTAACACTCAATCTCCTTCCTCTTCCTCCCAAGTGCCGGAATTACAGGTGTTCACCACCAGGCCAACTTATAACCCCTTCAGCTTTTTCTTCTTTCTTGGGGGTACTGAGGGTTAACCTCAGGCATGTCAGGCAAACACCCTACCACAGAGCTGTGTCCCCAGCATGGCTTCCTGCCTTGTCAGTGTTAGCCACCCCCAGCCCGGGGAGGTCTGGAGGTAATCTCAGTAATTCTTCAGCTTCTTCTTGCAAAGCCTCGGCCTTTTCATGTAACAGCATCTGCAGTAAAAATCAGTCATGAGGCCAAATGTACTTGGCTCGAGTTGCCAGCATTTTTATGTCTGCTAAAGACCTGAGTCTGAGACATCAATATCTAACGTTAGGACTAAAATAGTGAGACTGAAAAATGGCCACTTAAGAACAAGTGATTTCAGTAAATGAAGCTGCGGCATTCTGTAAAAACCATTTTAGCTGATCACAGTGTTCAGTGTACCAAAAATAAAGGAGCTTTCCCACACTCAAAGATCTGCTTCACAGGAGACTCGGCACTTAGAACTTAACTTATAATCTATAAAATTTCAGAGAATTTTGCAAAAATTTAATTACCTCTTGAAAGTGTTATCCTTTACATATACACTTAATTAGCTCTGGAAACTTATATTTACATAGAATATATATATTTCTCATAATTTAGTGTGTTTTTACAAGCCCATCGGGATTGCAGGAAAATACTTTTTTACTAAAGCTTCTAAAGTAAACACAGTTTAATCATCATCCTTCCCTCAATCCGCTCCTGCTGCCTGTCATTTCTCCCTCCTGTATTTTGTGTTTTAATTAATTACTTAATTATTTAATGTGTATGGCTATTTTTGTCTGCATGGATGTGCATACACCATGTGTCCCTGGAGGCCCAGAAAAGTTGGTTGGAATTCCTGGAACTGCAATTTGACATGGTTGTGGTGGCCACACGGGTGTGGAAATATGAACCCTAGTCCTCTGGAAGAGCAGCCAGTGCTCCTAACCACTGAACCACCTCTCCAGCCCCCCTTCCTGTATTTTTTGAGATAGGATTTTACTATGTAGTCTAGGCTGGCCTCAAATTTGTGATCTCCCTGCCTCAAGGCCCTGACTGCATGCTGCCATGTATGGAAATATGGTTAACTTAAAAACCATGTACAAGGAAGAAAGTATTCCCACTCACAGTGCCTAGTATGTGTACTGGTGTGCCTTTAGTTCTCACACACAGGAGGCAGAGGCATCTCTCAGTTCCAAATCCAGCCTAAGTCACTGACTCAAAGAGCAAACCAAAATGACGTTTAGAGGACTTTTATAAATAATTGATGAATGCCAGGTGGTGGTGGCGCACACCTTTAATCCCAGCACTTGGGAGGCAGAGGCAGGCAGATCTCTGTGAGTTCGAGGCCAGCCTGGTCTACAGAGTGAGTTCCAGGAAAGGCACAAACCCTGTCTCAGGGGGAAAAATTGATGAGCAAGACTTTTTTCTATTTTCTAAACATTAGAAGTAAAATGCTGGGATTGGTTGCACGTGGGCTTTGTCTAGAGAGCAGAGAAATATTTGTAATACTGTTTATAATAAAAAAGCTCAGCAAAAACTTCATAAAGGGAAAAATCCTATGAAACAAAGTGAAAATGAAAAAGAAAAATGCTCTCTCATTAGATAAAGTAAAGATTACACAAGAGAAATGAAAATATAAGGCAGGCTTTCCAATATCTGAGGTAATGGTAACCATATAAATGTCCCATCATATCTTCTAAAAACTACACAGATCACCTGGCAGTGGTAGCACACGCTTTTAATCCCAGCACTCAGGAGGCAGAGGCAGGTGGATCTCTGTGAGTTCAGGCCAGTCTGGGCTACAATGCAAGTCCCAATTAAATGTTTTCCTTTGTAAGAGTTGCCATGGTCATGGTGTCTCAGCAATAGAAATCCTAAGTAAGACAGGGTTTATTCAGCTTACACTTCCACAGCACTGTTCATCACTGAAGGAAGTCAGGACAGGAACTCAAACAGGGCAGGAACCTGAGTCAGAAGCCAGAGTACTAATTCCTGGCTTGCTTAGCCTGCTTTTCTATAGAATCCAGGACCATCAGCCCAGGAATAAGATCACCCACAATGGACTGGGCCCTCCCCAAAAAATCACTAATTAAGAAAATGAACCTATAAATTCTGAGTTCATTTTTTTTTTATTTAAATTTTGTCTTATGCGTATGGATGTTTCCGGCATGTATGTCTGTACACCATGTGTGTGCAGTGCCCTTAGAGATCAGAAGGCATCAGATCCCCTAGAACTAGAGTTACAGAGTGTAAGTTACGCTGTAGGCACTGAGAATTCAGACTGCCATCCTCTGGAAGAGCAGCAAGTGCTCTTAACCACAGAGCCATCTCTCTACCCCCGAGTACGTTTCTGTAACTATAAACTATTATATGATGCGCAGTATTTTGCTCTGATCTCTAAAGCATAAGGACATGATGCTGTGGCATATCTTCAAAGCTTGCTCACCTGTGCTGAGGAAACAATCTGCTTGGCCTGGCGTCTGGACAGATGATCAATCGTCCTCACTAGCATTTCGGGATCGGCATTGGCTAGGTGCACTAAGCTTTTGTATCCAGCACTGTACAACTGTTTTGCTCGACCCTAAGGTATTGAAGAAAAACCAATACTGTGAGTTTTGGGATTATTGAAAAAATCCTCATGTACCAGACAGGAGTAGATGAAGGTAACAATGCAAACATGCAGAGGACCCAGCAGAAGACTGCAGGATTTAAGGGTGTGTTTGGGAGTCGGAGCTGACTCAGGAGTTTTCCCACAGCGGAAGTCAGCGTGTGTGCTAAACCCAGGAACCGGAACCAGTTAGGCGCTCCGGAGAGCAGTGCCTCACGTCTTCAAGTTCTAACCCAGGCCTTCAAACACAACCCGGGAGCATGAAGGTGGCCGTGCAGATGTGCTTCCTAAGCAGGATGAAGAACTGAAGACAGCAGAGGCGGAAAGGCTGACAACCGGCCAGGACCCTTTCTCCCCATCTTACGGAGTGTGAATGCCTCCCTGCCACCCACACATCACTGCGCAGGGTACCAACTGACAGAGGGTAACTCTTTACTCCAGTGGAGAGGGAGGAGGGCTGTGGCTAAGAGGCAGGATATACATCCTTAGTGTTTTTTTTTTAAGATTTTATTTATTATGTATACAGTGTTCTGTCTGCATGTGTACCTGCAGGCCAGAAGAGGGCGCCAGATCTCATTACAGATGGTTGTGAGCCACCATGTGGTTGATAGGAATTGAACTCAGGACCTCTGGAAGAACAACCAGTGCTCTTAACCGCTCGGCCATCTCTCCAGCCCAAGCCCAGATTTTTTATAACTGAGATCTTTCACTGTATTTGTTTCTCAATTAGCGACGGCTTTCTGGCAGGCCATCGCAGTATTTTATTTAAAAAGAAAAAAAAAAAAATAATTCTGGGTGATCTGGTCTGGGATCAACTGGGTCTTATCTAGGAGGTCTGCAGAGGCGTCTCCTGGAAGGAAGACGGAAGGGGAAGTCCCTCCCCCGGAGCAGGCAGCAGCCCAGATAGAAAGGGGTCTGAGGGGAGGCAGGGATGCTCTGCCTGCCGTCTCTGCTCTCCACTGCGGAGTGCGTCTACCCTGCTGCCGCTGCCGCCATCCCTCACTGGTAAGAAACCCAGCTTCTTCGGCCTTCCACATGAAGACGGCAGCTCTCTAGGTATCCCCAGGCTTTCCACACCGGACTGGGACTGCTGCGCATTCAGTCCATGGACTGAGCAGCCTCCAGTGTGGAGACTTCCACCGGGGGACTACCCAGCAACGTCAGCCAATCAATCGATCGCACTGATTCTATCAGTTCTGTTCCTCTACTGAGCCCGGAGCAATGAGACTCTTTCTATTACCCATTCTGCAGTAACACTTCAGAAAATGGTAAAACCTAATTTTCTATTAGCAGAAATAACCTGAGCTGGGGAACCAAGAAAAGGCTGACCTCTAGGACCCCGGTCACTTCCATGAGCGGGATTAGCTCCGCCTTTGCGCAGTACGTCAGTTTCTTGGTAAGTTCTACGAACAGGGCTCTGTAAACCCAAAATTCCTCCAGCTCCTGAGAAAACAAAGATATATCAAATGTTAAGTAAGTTACCTCTAAGTTTTTTCTGAAGTTTGGGTGTAGGGAGGGGTGAGGATGGTCCCAAGCACAATTACAAGGAGGCACGGTAGACCTTGGGAGCTTCATGAACTCGTTTTTGGAGGAGGAAAAAGATTGAAAATAAAAAAACAAGTTATTTCTAATCAAAATTACAGGAGTGGATGTACGGCTTTGTTTGTCAAGTGACTACAGTTTTTATGTCTGGGAATTATCCCAGAGACAAAGTATTAAATAAGGAAAGATTCAAATGCAATGTAATATTCAAT
Organism: Peromyscus eremicus; assembly: GCF_949786415.1. Lineage (NCBI taxonomy): Eukaryota > Metazoa > Chordata > Mammalia > Rodentia > Cricetidae > Peromyscus > Peromyscus eremicus. Next base: position 89,091,071 of record NC_081426.1, read on the forward strand.
GAAACATTTTCTAAGCTAATAAAAACAGGAAACATAAATCATGAGCATTAAACATGGCTTGGAGGCTATCATATCAACTTATCTTTTTAAGATATATACTTGAGGGCTGGGGAGCTGGCTCTGGGTGAAGTGCATGCTGCAAAGCATGAGCATGCTCAGCACCCACTTAAACGTCATGCAGTGGCGTACATTTGTAACCCCAGACCTTGTGTCTGTGTGGGTGTGTAGCCAAAATGGTGAGCTCCAGGTTCAGTGAGAGACCCTGTCTCAAAACATAACATGGAGAAACAATTGGGGAAGATACCTCTGATGTTGACCTCTGACCTCTACATGCAATTGTGGCAAGTGCACACACATGCACCCACACACGCATGCATGCCCATGCATGCACACACACACACACCCATGCACGCACACACAGTGTGCACCCGGAGGTTGAGGTTGAGATGTTCAGTTTAGTATACACTGCAAACACATACACGAAATATATGTTTGAAATGTTCATTTGTAAAGGTTCCTTTCTAGGCTTTGGGTATCACCATAAGAACATGTCATGTCACCCTGCAGTCACCGAGAAAGCAACCGCTGCACTAACAGAGCCGAGTGAAAGATGCTGTAGACCAACCAGACAGCCAATGCTGAGCTGCCCTGGTGTGGGCCTTCCTGCTACACGGGAGAAACTGCACAAGTTTTCACTATCAATTCACTGTAGTTAAAAATCATCTTCACTAATACAGCCGCTGTACTATCTTACACCGTTTACACAGCTTCCGAACAGAGAACAGAGTTAAAGATTCTAAAAAACATACACTAATCATCCTTCATTAGCACATATGGTACAATTAATTATACACATGCATGGACTACAGAGCTTTAAGATAGGAAAGAGAGAAAACTGAAATTAAAACCTGGCAAAAACAGCTTGTATGATATGTTAATTGAAAATTATTTAGGTAGCTAAGACTGGTAAGATTTGCTGTGCTATTTAAGGAAATTCTACAGTTTTCTAGTTTTAGGCTAATCTACTTCAAATGTATATATAAATAAAGTTCATACACACACACACACACACACACACACACACACACACACACACACACACACACACACGTAAAACCCCTGTATTTGATGTAGGCCCCTAGCCTGCCTGCCAGACACCAGAAGCAAATGGGCACATCACTGTGGCTGTCCAGAAAACATGGTATGGAGTAATCACACGGCACCCGATGGGCTCGGGTGACTTACCAAACCGCCCATCACTCATGAGTCACACACAGAAGCCACAGGTTCTAACGGACAGCCTGGAGCTAGCAGTGGTCCTGGGACCAGGCTAACTCTGCACCTTCTGCTTACTTAAGAGTTTTAGTTGATCCAGTAATGTCTGCGTCATTTCCAGAAGCTCACACCCAGTAATCTTGTAACCAGGCGGAAACAAAGAAACGCTTGAGATAAATCCGCACGCTTTGAAATAACACAGTAACTCAGCAGAGAGAAAAGTCTGACAACTGCTTTACGAGTTTAATAACAGCTCAAATGAGAGATCAGCAGGACACATCGCACACTTAACTGAATTACCTCACAGAAATGTAACACACAGGATGAGAATGAGGCAGCTCCCGTGAGCAGATTTTGTATGTATCCTCGGGGCATGTTAAATTTCTCAGACACGCTCCAAACGTTGGTCTCTTTCAGCAGGGAATAAAGGACAAAAGACAGATAGAGCCTGTTGACAGTGTTCTTGTCCACCTTCTGGAAAGACACAATCAAATAAACTTAGTTGGGAATGGGCAAAAGGTAAAGTGAATGAGACTATCCTACAGGTCAGCAAGGAAGGAATGAGTTCACAAAAGCAGCGTGCACCTCACATCAGCTCTCCCATTTTTCTAGTCATAAGGAGATGGGGTAAAGCGGTTTCCGGTGTAAACTACACTCCCTTCTGCAGGGGCCGTGGACTGAAATGCTCAAGCTCTGGCACCCGTAACTGCCGAGCTGTCACTAGGAACATTTTCACCAAATTGTGATGTACTTAATTAATATGCCTAAAATAAACCACTCGGGGTCAGACTCTCAAAGTTTGAACCAACACTGACTATGGAGTCACGAAGCAGCTTCTTGCCTCCCAGGGCTCAGTACCCTGCTGGAAGGCGGGAAGACCACCACATTGACTGTGCCGTTTGTAAACTGCATTTGCGTGTGAATGGAAGCTAGACAAACACATGTCGCTGAGTGGTAAACTTGTCACTACTATAAACTGCAAGGAAATATGCTATGGCTTCCACATGGTTGTGATGCTCAGTGTCCCAAAACGAAAACAGAGAGACCAGAAAAGGCTTCCTGGGGCTGGAAGTTTCCCTTCTGTGATTCTACTTCTGCCAGTGGCGTCCGGGATCTTATGTTTTGTGCAGAGCCTCTCATCACCAGTGTCAAGTTAACTTAAACAATTTCACAGGTGGACTTGAAAGAGAAACAGTAGTTATAAACTACAACATTAGTTGGGCATGGTGGTGTACCGATAATCCCAGCACCTGGAGCCTTGGTAGGAGGATCAAGACCTGAGTTACATAGCAAGTCCCTGTCTGAAAAGAAAACAGAAATAAGATACAGAAAAGAATATTGAGATAAATGCTAGGTATCAGTGGATTTGAGTTACAGAATCAGCGCGTATATAATGGACCATCCTTTAAAAACCATTAAGCTGAAAAAGTATATTGAATACTGGGTAGGCAAAGATAGCATTTTAATTTGCCATTTTTAATGTGCTTTTACCATTAACTATAAATTGAGTTAATGGAGGTTTTGCTTAGAATGTAATTCCAGAGCCAGGAAAAATGACAGAATTATTAAATGGCCGGATGGATGCTCTAATGATAATTTCAAGCGGTTGCAAGAAATGTCAATAATAAGGGGTAGAGGCCGTGAGACGGCTCAGTGGGCAGGGCTGTGAGAGGCTCAGTGGGCGGGGCCGTGAGAGGCTCAGGGGGCGGGGCCGTGAGATGGCTCAGTGGGCGGGGCTGTGAGATAGCTCTGTGGGTGAAGTCCTTGCTGTGCACCCAGCTTGGTTGCTGGGACCCACATAAAAGGGAGTGAGGAACCACACCAGAGTTGTTCCCAGACCGCTCACATGTTAAGAGATAATAAAGTTTTAAAGGAGTGGATGTGGGTCGGGGTTTTCTTTTCTCAAATTGTATTTATTTGTGTGTGTGACTATGTATGACTATGAGTGTGTGTGCATGTGTGCCAGGGGGCCCACAAGGAAGTCGGGGGTCAACTTTTAGAAGTGGTTCTCTCCTTCCACTTGTGGAGGCTCCGAGGCTCTTGTCTCTGGCATGCTGTGTGGTCTAGGCTAACTCAGGCTTTCAGGGACTCTGAGGATCAGACTCAGGCTGGGAGGCCTGTGTGGCAAGCACATTTTCCATTTCCACTGGGCTGTTTGCCTGCCTAACTTTTTCTTTTTTAATGTGAAAAAACAAATTACGTTTTAAGTAAATACTACTTTTTTGTTTTGTTGTGTTTTTGTTTTTGAGACACGGTAGCCTTTGGCTGTCCTAGAACTCGATCTGTAGCCCAGGCTGGCTTCAAACTCACAGAGATCCGCCTGCCTCTGTCTCCTGAGTGCTGGGATTAAAGGCGTGCGCCACTCCTCCCCGATTAATACCATTTTTATTTTAGAATTTGAAATAGTGGTATGTCTAAACTATTAGGCTAGTAAATATTTAATTATCACAAAACAAACATTGACTATATTATATTAAAATGTACCACAGTTAAATTCTAGATGCAAATTTTAAAAGATGCCTTATTCTAAGGAGATTTTGTATGTGGTATTATTTAGTAATTAGCCCCAAATTAGTATGATTTTGATTTTACTTTACATTGTAGAGGTTAATATAAAAGTTTAAGAAATATTTGTATTCAGCATTTTGAAAATCTATGCATAGTCAATTCTAAAGTAAAAGACCATATCTGAACATTGTAAAGTCTTTTTTTCTTTTTTTTTTTTAAGATTTATTTATTTATTATGTATACAGCATGTATCCCTGCAGGCCAGAAGAGGGCGCCAGATCTTATTACAGATGGTTATGAGCCACCATGTGGTTCCTGGGAATTGAACTCAGGACCTCTGGCAGAGCAGTCAGTGCTCTTAACCTCTGAGCCATTGCTCCAGCCCCTTCTTTGTTTTTTAAAGACACAGTTTCTCTGTGTAGTCCTGGCTGTCCTCGAACTCACTCTGTAGACCAGGCTGGCTTCGAACTCACAGAGATCTGAAAATCTCACACTCACACTCCTCTGTCTCCAGAGTGCTGGGTTAAAGGCGTGCACCACCACCGCCTGGCTTGTGAAGTCTTCATTTCAGGCTACTGAACTGCATGGGACAGCTGCAGCATTTGGTACAGATCAGAGGGAAAGCCATTGTCAGTATATACACTAAAATTAGAGCTGTCTACAGAGACTTAAATATATGTAGGAAATGGTAGGGAGGACAACTAAGTTTTAGTAGAAATTGGAATAACAATGAAAATTTAAAAAGGACACAGTGTACTGAGTGGAAAATGATACTAGCCTAAGGGAACTGACGATTACCAAAGAGTTACTTGGTAGACATTAGCCTGAGTTTTATTTTGTCCCAAGACATGAGGATTATACTATCTGCTTTATAATTAACATATGCTTAATTACATCAAACTATCAGCATCTACTGACATGATCTACATTCGTTTTCTTTTTTACTAGAGTACATTTGTTATACAAAATCTCATTATGACATGTTCATATGTATATCAAGAACCATGATCATAACTCCACTCCCTTCTTTTGTCATATTAACTGAATCTGAAAACAGTAAAATGTAAGATACAGCACAAAAGAATCTTAGCTTATCCACTTCAATCTTCTAAAATGCTTTATATACTACAAGGAATAAGTTGGGATCTTTTAGGGTTTTTTTTTTTTTTTTTTTTTTTTTTTTTTTTTTTGAGACAAGGTCTCACTATGTAGACCAGGTTGGCCTTGAACTCACAGAAATCTGCCTGCCTGTCTCGAGAGAGTATTGTGAGTTTTTTGAGACCAATAAATACCAACAACAACAACAACATCCAGACCCTCCTGTGCAGAATTTGTAAAATCAAGTAGGACAGTGCATATAAAGCTTCTGGAAAACAATTTATATTGGTTTCTTTAGGGGCTGGAAGCTGAGTGGCAGAATACTCACCTAGTCCACACAAGTATCTGGGTTTCATCAGCACTACACACACACACACACACACACATACACACACACAACACACACACATGCTACATATATAAACCTATACGCATAATATATATTATAAAACATTCATTTCAAATTGGACTTACATACACAGTTATATGATATTGTGCAAATATTTTATAATATAAGCCTAACAGATTAATAACTGTTTTTGTTTTTTAAAGACAAGGTCTCACTGTGTAGCTCTGGCTTGCCTGGACTGCACTCTGTAGACCAGACTGGCCTTGAATTCAGAGATCTGCCTGCCTCAGCCTCCCAAGTGCTGGGGAACAAAAAGATCAGGCCAGTAAAGGAGATGATGACATACTAATTATGTTGGGTGGATTCAGTTCATTCTTTAGAAGACATCAACACGCACCTTCCTGATGGCCTGCCCCGACGCCTTCTTCCCAATGAAGCTTTCAGAGACTCCAAGAAGGGCAGCCACATTTTGCTCTGCTGGACTGAGTTGACTGAACTACATGGAAAAGGAATAAACACATGGAAAAATAAAACTGTAGCTCTAAAAGTCTGTCATTTGAGCCAAATCCATTATTAATTCTGAAGTCACACTTTCATAATTGTAATGGACAAGAAAAAAAATCCATGACATTTATTTACAAATATTACAAGTTTAAAAATATAGGATCAGAAGGTAACCTACTTTAGAGAATTATCGACAGGGGTAGAATACTATTTCATCAACACCAGACTGTACGTATGATGGTGGTTCCATAAAATTACATGGCCCAGAGATGTCCCAGCTGTCTTGGTGTGTAAGCACACGCTGATGACCTTGTCTTACTGCATTCCTCAGACCATATCTCCATCACAGATGACTGTGCATGAAGACATGGTCACAAGTACTTTTTATGGACTGTGATTATGTTTTCTATTAGAGTGAGCTCCAAGAGGAAGGAGACAAGAAGGAAGGGTTTGAAAGCAGCTGCGTCATACAGCACCACTTCAAAAACTTACGTAATGACAAAAAATGATACTTAACGCTGTAGACGGGGGTTGGGAGGGTGGGTTGGGGGTGCACTTCCAAGGTAGAATACACACTTAGACACAGGCTCTGGGTTCAATCTTTAAAACCATGGGGGTTGGGAGGGAGGCAGCCACCATTTTGCCTGCTGTAACCTTGGGTGTTTATTCAGCCAGCCTCTTCACAGAAAAAAAATCCTAATACCTTACTTTACCAACTGGTTTTCTTACACATAGGGCCAGCTCTCCTGTGTCACTTGCTATAAAATAAATACTTTTTGTGAAGCTGGGAGATGGCTGTTAGTAAGTTCTTGCTACACAAGCTGGAGGACCTGAGCTCAACCCCAGAACCCATATAAAAAGCCAGGCGTGGTGGTCCTTGGAGCTCATTTGCCAATCAGCCTCGACTAAGTGGTGAGCTCCAGGTCCCAGTGAGAGATCCTGTCTAAAAACAAAAACAAACAAGATGGATGGCTCCTGAAGATGACACCCGAGGTTGACCTCTGACTCCACACGAATGTACAAACATGCACACTCCTGAACATACACATACACACCAATACATATTTAAATGAACCTGAAAGACATATATGTGTATGCGCGAATGTCATAATAAGACCCACAGTTTTGTACAATTAATATACAGTAGTGTAAATGGAGAAGAGAGAGAAGCTGTGAGAGATGAGAGGCCCAATTCCAAACACTTCAACAGAGAAGAGGCGGCAGCTAATCACGGAGCTGAAAAGCCCTTTTTCTCACCTGCCTGAAGTACACCATCCAGTCAGGCTCAGTCTGGGCAACAAGGTCGTAGGGGGTTGTTAGGTAGACCAGATGGAGCAGGCTTTCCAGTACAAGTCCTTCCAGTCCTTTCTTCAAGTCTCTGTACAGTGTGTCACAATAGGCCAAATCAATGGCCCCTAGAGAAACACAAACACAAACTCAGGAGGTGACTGGACCTGCTCTCAGCCAGGGGTGCTGTGCCTGCTTGTCCAGCACTTGGACGGCAGGGCTGGGGGAAGGTCAACCACATCTACCCAGCAGGCTGAGGCCAGACTGCCTCACGTGAGGCCCAGCACCAAAAGCCAGTTTGGATTAGTCTGAATTTGAACAAATATTTTCAACCTCTCAGAGTTTCAGCTTCCTCAATTTTAGAGACAATAAAGCATAACTGAGTCATAAGTGAGAAAACTACATTGAAGACTCGGAATAATTCCTACATAAATAACATGGATGTACATGAAATATACAAAGTTATCTATGCTATTAGTCTGTTTGTGCTATGTATTATAATAAAATAAAAATGAATACTTTGAGAGATTGAAAATAAACCAATACAAAGACTTGTTATTCTTGTTTGCTGAGGACCTCAGCCAGCATCTCTTGTTCTATACCTGCACTAGAGTTCAGGTCCTAAACTAAATCTGTGTATTAGTTAACTAACTACACCAGGAACTTCAAATTCTCTTATTTGTAATGGTTTTGAAGGTTATTTTAATAGTATGTATCAATTTTTAGACAGTTCTGATATTACTACTACTAGCAAAAAATTGGTAATCTAGCAAAACAAATTTCAATGTGTACTCAAAATAAATTGAGATGCCCACTTTATAAGCCATGTGGCTGTTTATAATTAGGAAAATCATAAACAATGCAAGTGTTTATAAATAAAAGATGATTAAATAATTTATGTTACAGCCCAAAGGGAGCCTGGGCTCTTAGTATAGGCCCACATATAATCTCAGCTACTTGGAGGCTGAGGCAGGAGGACAGCAAGTTCAAGGGCTACCTGGGCTACCAGCTAGCCTGGTCAACTTAGTGAAACCCAGTTTTAAAAATAAAAGAGCGAGCTGGGAATGCAGCTCAGTGGCAGTGTGCCTGTCTGACATGTGTGATGACTTAGGTTCACTGTATTTTACATGCACAATTCCATTCAAAGGTGAACAAGGTACATATATACACATATGTATCTATGTTGAAAAACAGTCAGGTGCCACCTGCCAGGGACACACTGCCCCTTTGTAAACACCGAAGAGATGGCTAACACCACCACTAAGTGACAGGATCCTTTTGGACCACTGTGATGAATGTGGTCAGTGTTGCCTGACATGTTATGTGGTGGGTGAGTGTGTTTGGAAGAGTATATACTGAACTGTGAGCAGAGGGAATTCCTGAGGAGTGGGAAGGGGACAGGAGTGTGGGACATCTGAGGATAGTTTTCCTTTGTGTGTGTGTGTATACATGTGTGCCAGAGGATGGAGGCCAGAAGATGGAGTATGGTTCTTCAGTCATGCTCCACTTTACTTTAAGACAGACTCTCACTGAGCCAAGAGCTCACTGATTTGGCTGGGCCAGTTTGCCAGGAAGCTCCAAGGACCCAGCTGCCTCGGCCTCACTTCTGCTGTGATCGCAGACTCACCCCGCCACGCCTGGATGCTGATGTGGGTGCTGGGATCTGAACTCAGGTCAGTTCTCACATGTGCACAGCAAGCACTCTACTGACTGAGTCATCTCCCTAACCCCAGATCTTTATGTTTTAATGAGTAGACATGGATTATTTTTCAGTAAGTAAATTACAATATACTCACTAAGAAATAAATTCTTTGTTTAGATGTAATCTTTATATTATGCACAAAGCAAGTTCCAGAACAACAGAAATTACTTATTAAAAACTTGTTTTTAAGTAATTATTTAAAAACAAAAACAAAAACAAACAAACAAACAAAAAAAGAGTGGTGGTGGCACACACCTTTAATCCCAGGCAGGTGGATCTCTGTGAGTTCGAGGCCTGCCTGGTCTACAGAGTGGGTTCCAGGACAGCCAGGGCTACACACAAAAACCCTGTCTTAAAAAACAACCACCACCACCAAACAAAATCTTAAAGCTGTTTATAGCATGTTCTGAGAATTGAAGAAAAACACCCAGAAAGGTGCTATTTGTGGCAGGACTTAAGCTGTGTGTGTTGCTGAGGGAGGGGATTGGGAAGGAGGCATGGCCATCTCCTTCTCCATACATTTGTGCAATTACTTACAATTCAAAGTATTTTTCAACTTCTGAAAGCTGAAGTAGCTTGTGAGATTAATACTTCTAATATGAAATCACAAATACAATTTAAAGAAAGAAAATCACTATTTCTATTGTTTCCAATGTATTCCTTTAGAAACTACTGAGATTTAAACTTACCTTTAAAAGAAGCTTGGCCCAGCTTTGTAATACGGAAAGGACACTGTAACTCCTCAGAATCACCACGGCTGTCTCTGTGTAGAAGCCCTTTCTCCGTCAGGCAGCCGAGTGACTCAACAGTTATTTCCCAGAGGCTTTTCTCTTTCAATAAAATCTTCTGCTGAACACCAAAAAATGTACCATTCATAAACTGATATATGTCACCAAGACTTGTTGCGATCTGAAAGAATTCAGGACGTCATTGGAAAATTTACTTTAGTTCAAGGAATGAGATTACTCACTTTCATATCCTAAAGCTATGTGAAGAAAACATCAGCACAAATCTACACAATTAAAAGTTAACAAGAAGGGGCTGGAGAGATGGCTCGGAGGTTAAGAGCACTGACTGCTCTTCCAAAGGTCCTGAGTTCAATTCCCAGCAACCACATGGTGGCTCACAACCATCTGTAATGAGATCTGGTGCCCTCTTCCGGCCTGCAGGCATACATGCTGTATACGTAATAAATAAATAAATCTTAAAAAAAAAAAAAAAAGTTAACAAGAAAAACACCTGAAAAGACATCATCATGTTGGCACTTTTTATGCACATTTTTCATTAAAATGCTTTAAAAAGGTTATTATTATTATTATTTTATGTTTTGCTTTGTTTTGAGACAGGGTTTCTCTGTGTATCCCTGGCTGTCCTGGAACTCACTCTGTAGACCAAGTTGGCCTTAAACTCGCAGAGATCCACCTGCCTCTGCATTCCAAGTGCTGGGATTAAAGGTGTACAGCACCACACCTGGCTCCTATTTTATTATTATTAGTTGGATGCCTGTATGTGTGTGTGTGGTGAGGTGTGTGCACATCAGTGCAGGTGCCTGTGTTTGTGTGTGAGTTGTGTGCACATCAGTGCAGGTGCCTGTGTGTGTGATGAGGTGTGTGCACATCAGTGCAGGTGCCTGTGTTTGTGTGTGAGTTGTGTGCACATCAGTGCAGGTGCCTGTGTGTGTGGTGAGGTGTGTGCACATCAGTGCAGGTGCCTGTGTGTGTGGTGGTGTGTGCACATCAGTGCAGGTGCCTGTGTGTGTGGTGAGGTGTGTGCACATCAGTGCAGGTGCCTGTGTGTGTGGTGAGGTGTGTGCACATCAGTGCAGGTGCCTGTGTTTGTGTGTGAGTTGTGTGCACATCAGTGCAGGTACCTGTGTGTGTGAGGTGTGTGCACATTAGTGCAGATGCCTGTGGAGGGCAGAGGCGTTGGATCCCTGGAGCTGGAGTTACAGGTACCTATAAATCACCCGATGTGGGTGCTGGGAACTGAACTTGTGTCCTCTGTAAGAACAGTACTGGCTCTTAACGTCTGAGCCATCCTCCAGCCACCAAACGCTGTTTAGTTTTTATACTATCTCCAAAGCTGTGCTGTTTGACCTCCCCAGCCAGTCTCCCCAGTTCCACTCAGACTCCTTTGGAATCTTCTCTTCATCCACTTCTAGCTCCCCATGGAAGCATCTTTCAGGTCTAAGAACTGCATTAAAAAGGAAACATGGAAAACACAGCTAAAAGAATCCACATGACAGCGTCAGACAGCGCTTTGCCAGAAGGGTCACCTTCCTCCTTCCGCCTTTCTCTCCTCGTCTGCCCTGGGTTCCATTCCTTTCCCCTCCTCCCCTGTTGTCATTTACAACTTACAACAGCGATCCCAATATCCTGCACTTGCTATTCAGATGTAACACTCACTCTGAATTAGATCCACTTTTATTAGCCACTTTCACCAAAATCAGCATATTAAAATATGATCGATCAATAGTGCACTCTTACAATTCTGATGATACTTCAATGGGAATATTTAAGTAATCATTTTATATTAAACCAATATAAGGGATAATAAAAATATTATGGGGCATTCATTTTTCGATTGCTCCTCTCTTTCCTCTTATTAACCATCATTTGTAATATTCAATCAAGCTCAAATGCACTTATAAGATATTCTAGAACTGATACTCAGTTTGTGGATCACTAATGTACTTAAGCTTCTGTAGTGGTTTGAGTAAGATGCTCCCCATGGTCTCAGGCGTTTGAATGCTTGGTCTCTAGTTGGTAGTGCTGCTTGGGTGGGGCCTTGCTGGAGGAGTATACCACCGGGGGGGGGGGGGGCTTCGATGGTTTATATGTCACACTCCATTCCCATTCAGAGCCCTCTGTTTACCGCTTGTAGTTTGAGATGTGAGCTTGCAGCTTCCAGCTCGAGGACAGGTCTGCCACCTGCTGGATCCTATCCCACCATTATGGACCCTAACCCTCTGGAACCATAAGCCCAAATGAACTCTTTCTTCAACAAGTTGTCTTGGTCGTGGTGCTTTATCTCAGTAATAGAAATAACTAAGTTTCCATGCTGCTTCTCTCCTGACCATCACAGCTGATGCGGTAGAAGGCTGGGTAGAGCAGGTGCCTGACTCACCGACCTGTCTTCATGTCATCTTCCCACTCCTCTCTGGGAAGCCTGGCCACGATTTCAACCTGGGCCGGCCTCTGTCTACCTTTGGATTACTCCAAAGTCAAGTCCGTTAAAGCATTTATTGAGTGCCAATCACACGCCAAGTTGGTGTAAGGCACTGGAATGCATCAGCCGCAATAGAAACGTAAGCCCCGCCTTTTCAGGGCTTTAGAGCAGGGGATGTTATTAGTCAAATAATAGTAACAAAAACACGACCTCAAACTGAAACACGACCTCAAACTGAAACATGACCTCAAACTGATCAGTGCTGTTAAAGGACTGGAATGCAGTTCTGCAAAGGAAATAACAGACTGACTCAGAGGTGTAGGGAGGCATCCCCAAGGAAGATGGGCAAGCAGCACATCTAGGGAGCATTAAGGTCTTAGTGCACCTTACCTTAGAGAAGTGTAAAGAAAAGCCAGGGTTTCTGGAATGGAGAGCAAAAACCATGCAAGAGACCAGACTGGAGAGACAAGCTGAGGCCGCATTAACCAGGCACCAGGAGGAGAAATCTGGGTTAATATTCTTTTCCTTTGGGTTTCTATTTTATTTTTAAGATAGGGTCTCATGTAGCCCAGCTGGTCTTCAACTCCTGATTTGTCTGCCTCCACTTCCTAGGGGCTGGGACTACAGGTATATGACCACTATCCCAGGTTTTGGGTTAATTTTTTTTTTTTTTTTCCCCAAAGACCGAGTCCTCCTATGTATCCTTAGCTGGCCTGGAACTCATAAAGGTCTTCTTACCTCTGTCTCCCAAGTGCTGGGATTAAAGATGTTGTGGAACATGCTTGGGTTCAATTTTTAGAGCAACAGGAAACCACTGACAAAGTGGAAGTGGGAAGAGTGACATGTTCACTCCCATTTTGTAACTACTCCATGTGAAGCATCACTTGGAGGGGATGTGGTAGGCCAGGCAGTGCATGCAGGGAGCCATCAGAAGACAGGAAAACGAGGATTCAGCAAGGGACCCAGGCGTGCAGTGCATGCAGGTCTACAGTTGAGAGCAGCCTATTGCTCTTTGCTTCCAATTCAATGTTTGTAAAACAGAAATTATACTTAGTTCAAGGATTTGAGTCCTTAAGGTGTTTATCAGGGTACCTGAAACACGGCTGTGATAAATAACCGGGGCTCACTGCATCTCACGATGCAACTGTTCTGTTCCCTTCCTGGAGTTTCCTGCCCTTCCCATCATCTGTGTCTCTTGGGATGCCCACTTCCATCCTCTGAGCCTCTGACCTCGGACTGTACAAGTCACAAGTCTTGACTGGTATCAGAGCCCTTGTTCTTACCAAGTCTCTCTAACAACTGTTATGTACCTGATGGCATGCTCCTCTACTACCCCAGTCAACACCAATGGTTTGGGGCAACTTTTGCCTCTCAACAATCCACTCTTCAGTATCTTCAGCCTTCTCGAGAGTTACAGCATCTGGCCTATTACCCAGGTCATAGCCCTTCTCCAGAGTTACAGCATCCGGCCTGCTGACTATTACCCACCTCACATTAAGCTTTCTTTTCTTGCCTTCTACTCTACCTAGGATGACCTATTGCTTCCTTCTATATCTAGTCAGGGTTTCTCTTTCAACCTCAATGCTAATTCTTCTTCTTCCTTTAGACTTTCATGATTCTAAGTGGCCAGGTGATACTGTAAGGATATTCATCTGCAAGGTACCAAACTTGTGGTACCTCTCAGTTATGCCTCACACTTTTACTTCCATGTTCATAGTAATGAGGACAGGCTATATGATGAGCTAAGAACAGTGATTCTGCAGTAAGAAAACGCTAATTCAAACTCTGGCTTTTACTACTTTGTGGCTAAATATACTTGGGCACAAGGGCTAAGTTTAGTTAACTCAAGAATAAATCTAAAAGAATAACCCTAAAAAATCTAATTCCTAATCTCATTATTTTTCATACTTGATAAAGACTGTACAAATCTCTAAGATGATGTTTACACGTTAGTAAACCCATAACGTGAAAATACTGTAAGTGAAAATGCACTTACTACACCTAGCCTACAGAGCCTCATAACTTGGTAACATTCTGCTCTGTAGGGCATCAGCTGCTGCCCCACATGTTTGCAGAGCTGGGGCTTGCTACAGCCGTCCAGCATGAGGTGATGGTATTGGACCACAGGGTTACAGGCACACTTCTGTTTTAGTGTGAGCAGAGGTGATGGGTTGTCATATATGATCCATTGCTTCACAGTTTCCACAATACTGTCTCCTAGAAAATAACTTTTGGGAGGTATCAATTATTATCTGATTTCCTATATTTCCTCTAACTGAAGAACTAAAAAGACTCAGATTTAGATTATTTTTGAAAAACAATTCATTTATTTTTATTTTAAGTGCATTGGTGTTTGCCTGCATATATTTCTATGTGAGGGTGTTGGATCTCCTAGAAATGGAGTTACCGACAGTTGGGAGCTGAAATGTGGGTGCTGGGAATTGAACCCAGGTCCTCTGGAAGAGCAGCCAGTGATCTTAATTCACTGAGCCATCTCTCCAGTCCCAGATTTAGATTTTTTTACGTCATAGATTATTCTTTTTCACATTATATTAGAAGTTAACATTTTTTTATATTTTATAATTTGCCTGAATTTTTAAAAATCTCTATTATCTCAGGTAATAGTTGTCATATTTAAGAAGACCTTTAAAAATACCTTCAAACCAATTAAAGACAGAAACAAACTCTGGATTCCCTTGGTGAATTCCTCAACAAGATGGCTGTAGCAGTTTTCCAGGGGTCCGTTTATCAGTTCCAGGACCTATAAAAGTTAAAGTGGTATTATGTTTTTGTGCTGTTACTAATGCTCAATAATGTTCCACATAAAGGCCTAACACTTTGTACAGATCCTGGGAAGCCCCAGACTCCTCCAAAGTCAAAACAAAATCATATCACAAAAACCAAAAGAGCAAGAATTAACAGATGTTCTATAAAATAAGAACAGAAAAATATTTTTCATTGTCTGAAATCTATAAAAATATTTGAACCACTCTTTTGAAGTCTTAATCATACAGGAGGATATATCATTTAAGGAACAGTGGTAATTAGTTTTTAAGAGATGATTTCATGTAAGGGCTAGGCCAATGACCAAGAAAGACAAACAGACAGACAGACAGGGCAGTACAGAAGTCTGGGCAGATGGAGCACTACCTGTTGCTTGTCTTTTTCTTGCAGAAGAAGAATACTCTCGCCAACGGTGTCGATCCCAGCACGGCCAGCCCTGCCAATCATCTGCTTATATTGATTCCTCCTCAAGAACTCTCGAGCCACATAGGGGGCTCTTAAGATGACTCTATGGACAGTATAAAATTAAAGTGATCCTCTATGTCAACACACTACTTTTTAAACACAATTCCATTTTATCTACCTGTTATTAATGTTAGCTTTAAATAAAACTCCATTTACAGTACATCTTTGATGTCCTAGGTTCTTGAGTATATCTTCTGTAATTCTTACAAAATAGTTAACAATACCCTCCTTTTCTTTTCTTATGAAGGAATTAGCTGAAGTTCAGGAAGTGGCTTATCTTGAGCCACGAGGTGAGTAAACGCCACAGCCATCCTTGTACTCAAGTACAAGACTTGTACTCAAGTCTTGGTGGTGAGAGGCCGCCGAGCAGTCCACAGCCATGCTCTCCAAGCGCCTTGACCTTACACCCGGAACTGAAAGATCTGGCATGGACCGCCACTGATGCTTCCAAGTATGAACTGATACTATCTTTAACTGTAAGGCATTGCAGACTTCAACTGGGCTGAGTCTATGTAAACAGCAATTTCAGTCCTGCTCGGGTATAAACTAGTCTGCAGTCAGACTCTTCAAAGGGAACAGAAGAGTCTATCACTGCCTGCAGATTACCACCCTCTGCATTTATAGATCTCAACACACTGTTTAATGCTTGAAGAAAACAAACAGAAAAGAAGTAACGAGAACACACACAATAAACGACTAAATACAATAAATAAAAATAGGGAACAGTAAAGACTTTTGAAAAATTGTAAATAGTGTCCACAGAAAATCCCAGGGGGAATTACAGCCAC
This sequence comes from Peromyscus eremicus, assembly GCF_949786415.1. Classification (NCBI taxonomy): domain Eukaryota; kingdom Metazoa; phylum Chordata; class Mammalia; order Rodentia; family Cricetidae; genus Peromyscus; species Peromyscus eremicus. Next base: position 89,106,999 of record NC_081426.1, read on the forward strand.
TGTAGTAAAGCAGACTGCTACAAGAAGTATAACACAAGAGAATTCTTGGAAATTTAAAATTCATTTAAATCTAAAGAAATAATGAATGAATGTAACTAATAGAATAGTAAAAAACTAACTTTTTATATTCTGATAATTCCATACATGTATAAAAACGTACTGCCATTGTATCCATCCATTTCCACACCCTCTGATCCAATCTAACTGGGGCTAACCTCCTACTTCTGTGTCTTAAAAATATAGATTTAGGGGTGGTGGTACTGGGGTGATTTGGGGGTGGTGGTACTGGGGTGATTTGGGGGTGGTGGTACTGGGGTGATTTTGGGGTGGTGGTACTGGGGTGATTTGGGGATGGTGGTACTGGGGTGATTTGGGGATGGTGGTACTGGGGTGATTTGGGGATGGTGGTACTGGGGTGATTTGGGGGTGGTGGTACTGGGGTGATTTTGGGGTGGTGGTACTGAGGTGATTTGGGGATGGTGGGGCTGGGGTGATTTTAGGGTGGTGGTACTGGGGTGATTTGGGGATGGTGGTACTGGGGTGATTTGGGGATGGTGGGACTGGGGTGATTTGGGGGTGGTGGTACTGGGGTTATTTGGGGAGGTGGTACTGGGGTGATTGGGGGTGGTGGTACTGGGGTGATTTGGGGGGGTGGTACTGGGGTGACTTGGGGATGGTGGGACTGGGGTGACTTGGGGGTGGTGGTACTGGGGTGATTTGGGGGTGGTGGTACTGGGGTGATTGGGGGGGTGGTACTGGGGTGATTAGGGGATGGTGGGGCTGGGGTGATTTTAGGGTGGTGGTACTGGGGTGATTTGGGGATGGTGGTACTGGGGTGATTTGGGGATGGTGGTACTGGGGTGATTTGGGGATGGTGGGACTGGGGTGATTGGGGGTGGTAGGACTGGGGTTTGAACACAGGGCTCTCTTGGTGTTAGGCAGCACTCTGCTTCCCAGCCTACTAAGAAACCTGGATTTTATAGGGAAGCTAAAACTGGAGAAGTATGCAAAGGAGAGCCAATAGCTCAAACCACACGTCTTTGCCCCACTCAAGCTAAAGTCACAAGAGAAGACCATAGAGATGATGGAGGATGAAATACAGAAACGACTACCAACAGTTCTAAGATGAAGAAAACCATGGCGCTCACGACGCAGCCCTCGTCAAGCCCTAACTGAAGACAGTAAGCTGGATTATTGGGAATCACACCATCAGGCTGCTTGGGTTCCAATCTTGGCTTTGAACTCATTTACCTGATGGGACATTCAACTAGTTAATGACTTAATAGATTTTAACTCTATAAAATGTCAGTCATAAATTGTGAGGGTTGAATACATAAATACATGTTCAGCAGTTAGGTGTCGGGGGTGGGAGATGCTGATGTGGGAACAGGAGGGAATAACACACGACAATAATTAGCGTAATTAGACACCACGAGGAAAATTCAAGGGAAAGTCTAAGTGCTGTTGGAGGGACAGCTCCATGGACAAAGGCACTTGCCTCCAAGGCTGACGACCTGAGCTCTATCCCCAGGACCCACATGGCGGAGGGAGACAACCAGCTGCCTCCTGACTCGCAAAAGCTGTCCTCCAACCTCCACAGTCACACTGGGACACGCATGCTCTACCCCACAATAGAAATAAATAAAATGAAGAAGAAAAAAGCGTTGGCGAGGAGAAACTACAAACCACACAGAAACCAGAAGCTGGCTCCATGCTGAGCATGGTGCTGCTGCAGGCTTTAATCCCCGCACTTGGAGGCAGGGGCAGGGGGATTTCTGTGTGTTCAACGACAGGTCTCCATAGCGAGTTACAGACCAGCCAGGACTACACAGTGTGACCTGTGTCTAAACAGGTAAGTCGATAAATATGAACACGGGTGACAGCACAATTAAAGACTATGACACTGAGACTGTCTTAAGTATGCCCAGCAGGAAAGCACGCTTTTGACAGTCACAAAAATTTTGTGAAAATAAATTATTTGCTAGAAAAAACCTATAGTCACGAATTATAAAGAGAAGTCAGTTTTATAGTTTTGTAAGTTTGGTAATATGTGAAAAGGTAACTGAGGTCTGATTTTAAGAAGCTATTGCATTCAGGCTGGGCAGTGGTGGCATGTGACTTTAATCCTAGAACTCAGGAGGCAGAGGAAGGAGCATCTCTGAGTTCCAGGCCAGTCTGGTCTACAGAACGAGTTCCAGGACAGTCAAGGGTACACAGAGAAACCCTGTCTCAAACAACAACAAAAGCTACTTCATTCAGATGGCTTTAATCAGCCCCTCCCCTGTGGATTGAACATGGGGCCTCATAGATGTCAGGCAAGGCTCTAACCACTGAACTCCACCCCCAGACTGGCCTTCCAAATCAAGTCATGCCTCTAATCCCAGCACTAGGAAGGAGGCTGAGGCAGAAGGATTCCCTCCAGTTGGAGGCCTGGGCTACAGAGACCCTGCCTCACAAGATCAAAACACAAACAGACAAACACATGAAAGGGCGGGGGCACAAAAGGGAGGAGTCTAATATCAGGAAATCTGCTTTCTCATTAAAATGTTAAAGGAAACAAACCAACTAGCTCGGCAGAGGAAAGCGGTTGATGACTCTCACCTGCGTGCTGGGAGATTGACCCCCGCCGCCAGGGTGGATGTGCAGGTGAAAAGGCAGAGCACGCCCGTGGAGTAGGCCTCTTCCAGAAGCTTCCGTTCATCACTAGTTAGACCGCTGTGGTGATAGGCAACTCCGAAGGGGATGGTGCGCTTCAAGACAGGACACACTTTACCACCGCCCACGTTCCTCAAGTTCTTAATCACTTCGCATTTTTCTTTCTCTCTGTGGTTTAGATAATCCCTAGAAAAACAATCCGTTAGATACAAGAGCCTGGCACTAGAGAGATGCTCCGCAGTTAGGAACACTGACTGTTCTTCAGAGGACCCAGGTTCAGTTCCCAGCTCACAACCACTTGTATCTCCAGTTCCAGGGGATCCAGTACCTTTTTGTGACCTCTGAAGACATCAGGCGCACACACCGTGCGTGTGTGTGTGTGTGTGTGTGTGTGTGTGTGTGTGTGTGTATGTGTGTGTATGCAAGCACCCATACTCACAAAATAAATAAATCTTTAAAAGGAAGAAATATGAGCCCTTGAATTATAGTTAGAAAGTGCTTACCATTTTTCTTTTACTACATCATGTTAACATTCCCTTTAGTTATGTATTATTTTTATCAGTATAAGTACACAAAATGTTCTTTGTGTATATTTTGTATGCATGTGCCTGTGTTCCTATTTGTGTACAGGGGTGTAGACATGTCTCCGTATGAAGGCCAGAGGTTGACGTCAAGTGTTTTTCTCACCATCTTCACTTTGGTTTTTAAGACAGAATCTCTCACTGAACCTGGAATTCACTGACTCCAGCAAGACTAGTTGGCCAGTGAGCTCCAGGGAGCCTATGAGTGCTCCAGGGAGCCTCCTGTGAGTGCTCCAGGGAGCCTCCTGTGAGTGCTCCAGGGAGCCTCCTGTGAGTGCTCCAGGGAGCCTCCTGTGAGTGCTCCAGGGAGCCTCGTGTGTCTCCTCAGTATTGGATTACAGGTGTGTGCCACCATGCCTGGCTTTCACAAGGGTGCCAGGAATCCAAACTTGGGTTCTCTGACTGAGCCATCTCCCCAGCCCCATAAGAGGTTCTTTTAATTTTAATTCTTACTCCATTAACTATTAGAAACACTCTCCAAGTCTTTTTTTCAGATCACAGAACCCTATGGAAACCTGATTAAAACTAAGGGAAAGTCAACTACTTATATAAACACATCACTTTAGATACAATTTCAGAAGCTTCATGGGCTTCCTGAATTTATGTTCCTATACTTCCTATGAATCCATGGAATGGAGGCCAGGTTTAGACCCCTGCTCTAGATACTATGATTATTTCCTCTACAATATATGTCTTCATGGGAGATGGTTTGTTTTATTTTACGGCAGAAATGTTCTGCTCTGAAAATGGAAACATACCATACGGCAAAACAATGTCTAAACAATAACACTGTAGAAACCTCAATAATATCTTAAATTATACTAAAAAATTGAGTGATTTTGTAAGAAAAATGATTAATTTTCTTATTTTTTGTAGTTTTAAAAAAATTTAGTGTGTGTGTGTGTGTGTGTGTGTGTGTGTGAGAGAGAGAGAGAGAGAGAGAGAGAGAGAGAGAGAGAGAGAGAGAGAGAACAGGTGTCTACAGGTGCTGAGTCCTCTTGGAGCTGGAATTACAGGCAGCTGTGAGTCTCCTGAAATGGGTGTTGGAAACGAAACTTGGGTCAGGTCCTCGGGAGAACAGGAAGTGCTCTTAACCCCTGAGCCATCGTCTCTCCAGCCCAATGTATTGAGCTTTTTTGTTTGTTTCTAAGTCATTATGTAGCCTGGCTGTCCTGGAACTCACTATGTAGACTAAGATGGACTCCAACCCACAGAGATCTTCCCGCCTCTGCCTTCTGAGTGCTGGGATTAAAGGCGTGAGCCTTTAAATAATCAACACCATCACTGCAAAGGCAGACTGTCAATACTGAAATCCAACTTCTTCACTGTATCCTAAACATTTTTATCACTGTACTATCCGGTAAATTTAATTCTAATTTAGACAGTCTACACCAGTAGGACTGAGAGGGAAGGTAGAGAATGGCAGATTAAAAATTCAGGTTAACAGTCTATTGCTGTGGGATGTTCTGTATGGCAAATGTGTTGCTAATTAGTCAATAAATAAAACACTGATTGGCCATTGGCTAGGCAGGAAGTGTAGGCGGGACAAGGAGGAGAATAAAGCTGGGAAGTGGAAGGCTGAGTCAGAGAGACACTGCCAGCTGCCACGATGACAAACAGCATGTGAAGATGCCGGTAAGCCACGAGCTACGTGGCAAGGTATAGCTTTATAGAAATGGATTAATTTAAGATATAAGAACAGTTAGCAAGAAGCCTGCCACGGCCATACAGTTTGAAAGCAACATAAGTCTCTGTGTTTACTTGGTCGGGTTTGAGCGGCTGTGGGACTGGCAGGTGAGAGAGATTTGTCCTGACTGTGGGCCAGGCAGGAAAACTCTAGCTACAGTCTATGACTCCCGAAATAGCCTCGGGTAAGCGGCCAAACGGGGGGTGGGGGGTGTAAACATTACAAACTCACACACAACAAACAGGTGCGGGAAACAGAACTACCAGCACTTACCGCTGCCTTACACTGTCTCTGTGGACACAGCAGAGCTTACATTCAAACACTCAAACCCCACACTACACACTTCCAGAATTGATAGGAAAGTATATCTAGTGCCACACAAGTTAAGAAAACAAGTGCTTATCAAAGAGAAAGTCATCTGCAGACATGACCTGGCCTTGGGGAGATGACAGTGGTTACCCCACCCTCGCCGCACGCAGCCCGCCCTGCCGCGTGCAGCCCACCCTCGCTGCATGCAGCCCACCCTCGCTGCTGCAGCCCACCCTCGCTGCGTGCAGCCCGCCCTCGCAGCTGCAGCCCGCCCTCGCTGTGTGCAGCCCGCCCTCGCTGCGTGCAGCCCGCCCTCGCAGCTGCAGCCCACCCTCGCAGCTGCAGCCCACCCTCGCAGCTGCAGCCCGCCCTCGCTGCGTGCAGCCCGCCCTCGCTGCGTGCAGCCCGCCCTCGCAGCGTGCAGCCCGCCCTCGCAGCTGCAGCCCGCCCTCGCAGCTGCAGCCCACCCTCGCAGCATGCAGCCCACCCTCGCCGCGTGCAGCCTGCTGGGGCCCATTCCCAGACATGCAGAATGGTCTAAGATGTGGCTGAACCCTGGGTCACTGCTCAGCCAAACCTTCCAATCTAAGCCTCTGTGGTGGTCACTCTCCGGTAACTGTGGAATAGTCTACTTTAATGTGAATTTCAGTTAAACGTTCTTTAAGGCCAATCCTTCAGAACCTAATAAAACCATAGTGCTCTGCTAAGAAAACAGTGATCACCCAACAGGTAGAGTGTATTATTCAGTCTGTAACTTATGACATAGAACAGATACTTCAAAAAAGATTAACGTACTTGCTTAAAAATTTGCACAACATTTCTGCTACATTTTCACAGTTCTTCTTACTGGGACAAAAAACTAGGCACGAGTAGGTGGGGATAACTTCTGTCACCAAGGCTACCAAGTGATCGGGATCCATCCTTTTCAGGGCATCAGAATACTGCAAAACAAAGAGCCAGGCAGATCGCAACTGTAAAAGCGTGTCAATTTTCCTGTGTGACTTTTAAACCTCTCCATATCTCATCATTAAAACAAAAGATGAGAGCACTATAAAACATCAGCTGTTCAATTTTCCTCTTAGGTAATTCGTTAGAGATTTGGTTTGGGGGCACATTTAGTCTAAAAAAAGGATTAAACAATTAAGGATTAAGGAAGTGAAAGCAGTTCATGTTATTAATAACTGTTATATGCCCACCTCCACTCGAGCCAAACAAAAAGCCCAGAGAGACGAGGATTGATGCCACCAACGGTCAAAGACCCGCACAAGTGACAACCCTTTACGGTCACTAATCAGATTCCTTAACCCTTCCAGAAGAGGAAAGAAAATAGCAGTGAATTATGACAATTTGTAACATTATGCAGGGACACAAAGGACATGAAATAAAAGCATAGTCATTTAAAATCTCCTTAGTTCCTTTTACTTTACTGAAAACTAAGATAAGGATTTAGATTACACCTCACGAAATTCTAAAGCTGTGATAAAATGCTTCCCTTTTAAATACCCTTCATGCCAGTCGTAAGCCATCAGTGTGCAAACACGACCACCTCTACACACCGACGTGTCACTCACAGACTGTATTCTATTGTTGTTGCTGGGTGAATGACATAACCACCAGATGTGTCTCCAAATTTTCATGGTTCAGGAGCCAAGAAACATCTTACCGGTTCATTAGTCAGGTGCAAACAACCTAATAAGTACTTCCTCAAAATCCAGCAGCTATTGAATAAAAAGTATTCTAATTCTTAACTACCACAAGAGCTCACTAACAGGATGTGTGCACAATGTGGTATTGTCTTTCAAACTGGTGAGGGACTGCACACAGTCCTGTCCTACTGGTTTTCACAGTATCGCATACAGCAACTATAAAATACCCAGCTTCACAGACATATGCCCAAGGAAGATGCCCAGTATGATCGAATGCTCAAACTGGACCTAGGTGTAGCTCAGTGGTCGTGTGTGCCTCGTATGTGCAGGAGAGGCCCTGGCTTGATCCCCAGCCCTGCCAACAAAACAGAAAACCAGCAGCACTCAACCAGCAGCTGCCATCCATGACAAATCCAGTCCCAGACCCCTCCCCCATACACACCCCTAGACCCACATGAACCTGCTGCAGTGCCCCGCACACCTGGGCACAAAGCAGGGAGCCGGGACTCAAGGGCTCCAAACCGTCATACCTTATAATTAAGGAGACGTGAGAAGGTCATGCCATCCGCAGCTCTGCTGTCCACCTCATAGATTGTGTCATTTACTTTCAGGTATTCTTTTAGTTCAACCTTGAATTAAAAGGAAATATGTGCGATTCATATCAGATTTGTAGTTTGAAATTTAATAATTTTTAACAAGGACACCCAAACAAAGACCTCAGCTTTTCTAGGATCTGTAGACATGCTTCAACTTCAAAGTTCTGGCTTTGCCTCTTTTTCCTTTACATAAAAGCAGGAAGTAAGATTCTTGAAAAATTACTTTTGAATTAAATAGTACCCATTCTAAAGGAAACCAGATCCTTTTGTATTTGTTGTAAGAAGTTGGAATGAGGGGCTGGAGAGACAGCTCAGGGGTTAAGAGTTCTTGCTGCTCTCCCAGAGTTCAGTTCTCAGCACCCACAACAGCTCACAACCGCCTGTAATTCCTGCTCCAGGGGATCCAATGTCCTTTTCTCGTCTCCACAGGTACCACAAACACATGGCTGAGTGCTGGGATTAAAGGTGTGTGCCACCACTGCCCAATTCCATCCCCGCCTGCCACCCTTACTTCTAAGGTGAATACATAATAACCAATACTGTGCAAACTTTGGGTACCTACTGGCCTGAACTGACTGGTGTAATATTCAGCTTTAAGGAACTCCTGTAGGTCTTCAACGTTGTTTAATGTTGCACTCATGCCAATAATCTGAGTTGTTTCTAAAAAAATCAAAATATTAAGAACAATATGTCATTTATGTCCAAAGGAATTTTAGCAATACTTCAGTGCTATTCTGCCTGAGCAGTCTGGAAACAGAGCAGGGAGATGAGGGTACAAGCAGAGTGTCCTTTATCTAAATGTTTGAACCAGACATGCTTCAGATTTGGGATTTTTTGTCAGATTCTGGAATATTTGCATATACATAAAGAAGAATATTGAAGTGACTTAAGTCTAACCACATTATCCATTTATTTCATATATTCCTTACACCCAAAGGTAACTTTTTATGCGACTTTTAGTGTACCTGCATTTTGACTGTGCCCCATCAAATGAGGTCAAGAAAATTTTCCATTTGTTATGTTATAAGAGCATTCAAAAAGCTTTAGACCACGCTGGAGTTTTGATTTTCAGACTGCTAAACTGTATATTGTCACAGTAGATAATCTGTGCTCACAGAATGAGACCTTTCAGGCAGTCCAAAAGGACACTTCATAAGACTTGTAAATAAAACAGTGGGCATAAACACTCTGTAGTGTGCATCTGACAGCTGTAGAGGACACAAAGCTCAAAGAGCCCCAAACTCTTTTTAAAACAAAACCAGCGTTTGATCATGTAGTGTTGGCTGGCCCAGAACTTTCACAACTTAAAACTATTCTTGGGGGGCCAGAGGTGTTTCTCAGTATTTGAGTACATGATCATCACAGATACATCAGACTCAATCCCTAGCACCCACCAATAAAAAACTTATGAGATGACATTTACAGTTTTTCCATATATAAGTAAGCATTGCAAATACCATATCAATAAATAGAGATGTTTGGAGTATTTCATGCATATCTAAAGACAACTGGATGTTGCAAAATAGTTCCTTAAAGTGACTACTCAAATATATTTTGCAGGTGTGGTGGTGCACACCCTTAATCTCAACACTCTGAAGGCAGAGGCAGGCTTCCTGTGACTTTGAGGCCATCTGGTCTACACAACAAGTTCCAGGCCAGCTAGAGCTATATAGTGAGACCTTGTCTTTAAAAACACAAAAACACTCGGGAGGCAGAGCCAGGCGGATCTCTGTGAGTTTGAGGCCAGCCTGGGCTACCAAGTGAGTTCCAGGAAAGGCGCAAAGCTACACAGAGAAACCCTGTCTCGAAAACCCCCCCCCAAAAAAAAAAAAAAACCAGGAAAAGCACATACTATTCTCTTGGGAGGATGGTGCTGAGGGTAATGGGGGCAGCAGGCCTTCCTTACCCAGTGTTGTGTGAAGCCCAGGGAAGGCATCACACATTTTCAAGGAACCCTCACAACTACAATCTCCATTTTATAGACAGAACTACGGAGGCTGATGATATGACTGAACATGGAGCTGGAGCAAGGAGTTTGAAAGCAGGTCTGCTCCGAGCACCTTTGTAATTCCCACCCATCTATTCTTTCAACACAAATGTGTAAGCTGACAAGCTAGGGCATGAATCTCAAGTCCCTTGCTCTAGGTTATGGAACCCAGAGACAGAATCAGGTTGTTCTAAGTCAATACTTACTGCTGGTGTAGAGGACTTTGGCCAGGGTCATCTCCAGTATGGCACCACGGCCCCCTTCACCAATCATGTGCAACTGTGAGATTTAAGGTAGGGGCAGGGAGTAAAGAAGTCAGTTTTCATACATTGTCTATATAAAACAGCTTTTTGTGCAGAATAAACATGTACTGGGTTTTACAACTGTAGCACACACTGGTGCTTTAGGTTAATGAAATTTGGGGCAGCATCCTGACACATTTGGGATTTGATAAGTACCATTATAAAATGTCTCTGTACACCCACATTCACAGTTCAAGAAACATTTGCCAAATTTTAGATTGTCTGCCATGGAATGTCTCTTGTGTTCTCTGCATATTAATTTAGTTACCGAGAGGATCCAAACCGTAGCTGGGAAAATGAGCGCAGTATGTTAGTATAATAAACATGATGTTAACCAACCTCATCAACGACAACCAGACCCAGCGTGCTGATCCTTCCGGTTTCGATCAAGGCGTTGACCAGGCTATGCCCTTTCTCAATAGTGGCGATATACAGCGATTTCTTTTCCCTCCTTTTAGTGGGAGGAAATCTTCCTTTGCTTCCAGCATATTCTTCAACAAAGAAACCAAGTTCTATACCAAAACTTGATAAACTGGAAATCTAGAGTCGCAGTTAAATAAACAAAAACACAATTAAGAGATGGCGTTAAAGTTCTCAGAGGGATTCCCTTAATGTAAAATGGTCCCCATCGGTGGGTACAATCTAGGAACGCCTATCTAGGAACTGCTGCAAAAATAAGGCGATGATCTTTACAAAATAAACACAGGTAACTCTTAAATTAATATGTGCACAGGTGTTCTGTCTGGATAGATATCTGTGCTCTGTGTGCACACACTGCCAGAAGCCAAAGGGGGTGATGCATGCCCTGGGACTAGTTACAGATGGCTGTGAGTGACCGCGTGGGTGCTGGGAATTAAACCCAGGTCCTTTGCAAGAGTATCCAGGGCTTTTCACCCTCTCTCCAGCCCTAATATGAATAACTTTTAAAGTATATAATGTGAAAATAAATTTTACCTGTCTCCTTTTATATATATAAAAAACCGGGTTGGGGATTTAGCTCAGTGGTAGAGCGCTTGCCTAGCAAGCACAAGGCCCTGGGTTTGATCCTCAGCTCCAAAAACAAAAAACGAAAAAAAACAAAACAAAACAAAAAAACCCCCATCTAATTGACTCATTTATTCTGATAAGGTAATGAGTTAGTTTCTGCTTGAAAAAGCAGGCTAAATATTGATGGAACATTTAAGAGATAGTTTAAACCACCAATTTAGTAGAAAAACTATATGCAATTACTATTTGAAAGTAACAGTACCCTGTGCTACTTCTGTAATCCAAACAAATAATGAATCAGTTAACAACTATACATTCGTGCTGGTTTTAGATCTGAAGACGTTCTATTAGAAAACAACAGCTGTTTACATGCACACACCTTTTCTTGGACAATCGCCACATACGGGAGAATCATTAATACATCTTTCTGTCTGCAGAGCAGCTCTTGTAGCATTAAAATCTCAGCCACAAGCGTTTTCCCACCACTCGTCGGCAAGGAATATATTAAATTTTTTCTTTTTTGCACAGAACTTAATGTTAGACAAGTATGCTGCCAGTCTGTAGAATTTAAAGAAAAACAGCAGAGATTACTTCCCCTTCAGTATTCTCAGGAGTTTTTGTGAGAAATCGGGAATCTCAGGGTGGCAGTCTTCATGATCACTGTAATTCTTACAGGTGGTAACTGCCCCAATCCTGGATGTGCACAGCCAGCAGGTCTCAGCTCAGCCCTTGTCAGCAGGTGGGCAACTGGCTCGCCCTTACAATCGTGACAGATACAGGTGTCGAGTTCCAGCAGAGCAGACAGCTGCCTGGGGACAAGGGGCCAATATGTATAGAGAAGGGGGGTCTAAGGACCTGTGTTCATCCTAAAATCGTCCTATGTTCTACAAGATCATTTAGGCTTACCTCCATCACCTACCCAAGAGCCTCTCAGGCAGAAACTGCAGAAGAAAAGAAAATCCACAAGATCTCACACAAACCAGAAAAACCTTCAGTTAGCTCTCTTATGGACTTGATCTTTGAATGGTCCAAATATCATTTTAAATAAGGACTATGTAAATCATAAAAGGCTTCAGTTACTAATGGGTACAACCAGGGTCTCCCCACTCCCAATTTAGTAAGAAACAATTGATGAAAGCAGCACATTACATGAAAACTAGTGCTCTGAAGAATTTAGAGGTTGAGGATGCAGTTCAGTTGGTAGAGTGCTCACCTAGCATGTATGAAGCCTGGGGTGATCCCCAGCACCCATAAAAGGGGTCTGGTGGCTCATGCCTGTAATCCTAGCACCTGAGCAGTGGAGACAGGAAGATCAGAAGTTCAAGTTTATCCTCAACTACATAGCTAGCCTGCATTCCACGAGGCCCTGGATAAAATGATAATAATGGAAGTAAGTAATTGGAAAACGCACATCAACAATCTTCAAAATGCATACTAGTATTTTTTGTGAGTGGATGTTTAGCCTGCACACAAACACACACGTGCACGACTCATATATATATATATATACCCTGGTGCTAGACTTGGACCTGGGTCCCCTGGAAGAGAAGTCAGTGAGTATTCTTTACTGCTGAACCATCTTTTTATCTTTAGAGGAACAGGCAAACAAGGTAATAGATACAGAAAAAGGAAGCTCAACTGTAATCTACAGGATCGGCCAAACAAATAGGAAGGAAACAAAAAAAATCCCACAGTCATAAAACCCAGAGAGTACAGAGAGAATTCGCCACTGGACAGTCTGTGAGAAAAGTGATGCAGCATTACAAAACATAAGACTTCATCAGCACTTCTTCCAGGATTCCCCACCGACTCAGTAAGAGGGTGTGAACAGTCTGCACTGGATGTTTACTGCCTCACTGTCTAACAAGTACTATGGGGCGGGGTGGGGGTAAGCTAAATGAGTTATTCCAAGTATGTCATTCACAGCATAAAATTGGAATTAGGCCTGCGAGATGGTTAGTGGGCAAAGCCGTTTGTTGCCAAGCCTGACAGTCCGAGTTTGATCCCAAGGACCCACACAGTGAAAGGAGAGAACCAAATCCCACAAGCTGTCTGTCCTCTGACCTCCAGATGCATGCCATGGCACACATGTCTACATCAATACACATCCAAGTATACAAAACAAACAAGTGGGAAAAAGTTAAAAACTATTTACACACTTAATATATGGTTTAAGAAAACCCATCCCAAATTTAATCTAAAGGGCTTGAATACATTGTTTTATGAATTAAACTGAAGCTGAGGGTGGTGGTACACATCTCTAATCCCTGAACTTGGGAGGCAAGGGCAGGCAGACTGCAGTGGATTCGAGGTCAGCCTGGTCAAAACAGAGTTCCAAGACAGCCAGGGCTACACAGTGAGGCCTCACCTCGAGGCATTACAACAGTTATGACCGAATAACAGACACAAACCACCTTACTGTCTAGTGATTCTCAAGTACTTACAGTGACTTTTTTTTCTTTAAAAATATTTAGAAAATATTAAGCTGACAGGTTTAGCTCAGTAGCAAAGTGAATGCTTAATGTGTAAGGCCTTAGGTTTGATCTCCAGATCATAAATAAACCAAAATATTTAAAATGTACATAAAGCACCTCAGATTGGTATCACCCACCAGTTATCAAACTACAGAAGTTTATACACAAACTTAACTATATTCATTTTACACACACGCACACACCATACATGATGTGCACACATGCGCCTGCACTCACACACAGCGATTTACTGAGGCTTTTAGACACTACCAACATAATGTCATTACAAATAATTTATCATGTATTTGGCAAAGAATCTAACTACACGCTAAAACCATTGTCTTGCCGTATCCTGTTTGATAGATAAGGTACTGTTTAAGTAACAAGGCCAGAGTTAAAGAGGCCGACAAACCAACAGTTGGGAATTCTATAAAGCCCAATACACCAGGGAAACTGCTAGTTACATAAGACACTGAGTCCAAGTCCCGCCTATGCACTGTGCTACATCCCGTCCAGTACTTGGGAGCCAGATGCGGGAGGATCATGAGTTTGAGGCAAGCCTGTGCTACATGAGATTCTGTCTCAAAACATGAAAGCTGGGAATGTAGTTCAGAGGCAGAGAATTTGTCTATCATGTTCAATGCCATGGGTTCAATCTCTAATACCACAAAATGCCTACACAGCTCAAAAGCAAAACAAAAAAAGGCAGGGCCCTAGAAGCCTGCCCTCAGGGAAGTCACTTGGCAGCAGATTCGGACTGAGCAAAGTGGCCAGCAGAAGGGCAGAGGGAAGAAAGTTAACGTGTATTTTAAGAGTTTGGTTTTTGCTGAGACAGGGTCAGAGACAGGGTCCTCGTATAGCCCAGGCTGGCCTTGAACTTGCTGTGTAGCTGGGAATGACCTGATCTCCTGACCTCCACCTCTTGAAGGGAGGACTGCAGGAGTGAGTGCACACTACACCCAGCACTGTTAGCTCGTGAGCCTCGTGTCTCACAACGTACAATTTCTGGGACTCTTCTGTTTTATGTGTATGAGTGCATGTCTAGCCCCAGAAAGGTTTGAAGAGGGCCTCAGATCCCCTGAAACTGGAGTTACAGATAGCTGTAAGCCACCATGTGGGTGCTGGGAACCAGATCCCAGTCTTGAGGGAATCAAGCACTCTGCTAGGAGCCCTCCACAACAGCCAATTCTACTTCCCCAACCTGATTGTCTTGAGTTGACAATCCACGTTTCAAAAGTTCATTCGTTCTCCAGAAATATTTACGAAGTGGTGCCAGATGGACTGACCTCCTATATGGCACCTGCTGTTCCTGTCTAAAATGATATATCTGAAATATATGCAAGGACCCAGGACTTTTGAAAAACATTGCATAATTATTATTACTGCAGTATTTTTTGCACTTAAATCTTAGCTTTTTTTTTTTTTTTTTTTTTTTTTTTTTTTTTGGTTTTTCAAGACAGGGTTTCTCTGTGTAGCTTTGTGCCTTTCCTGGATCTTGCTCTGTAGACCAGGCTGGCCTCAAACTCACAAAGATTCGCCTGCCTCTGGCTCCCGAGTGCTGGGATTAAAGGCGTGCAGCACCACCGCCCAGCTTAGCTGTCTTTAAATGTGTTTAACTGCTATTACTGATTTCTTTCACTTAAGATTCTGAGCAGTCAAAGGAATTTAAACAACTAAATTGTTAGAGAATTCAGATGCAGCCAATACCAAGGAAACAATAAAAGAACTAATCAGAGAAGAAAACAGTGAGAAGCCAAGCATGAAGGAATGAAAACTCAGCAGTGTAGTCAACAGCAGAACATGAGGCCACTCTGGAAGCATGTCTGGGCTTGGATTCCTTAGTCTTTGTAACTTAAGTGAGGGCACAGGAAGTGAGGGGACTGAAGACTACTTAGGCAGGGGACACAGCCAGGACATCTGGTTGGAGGAAGACCAGACGGTAAAAAGGAAAGAAGTCCATGATAGGGATGCAGGGTGAACACAATTGATCTATGGTCATTCCAGATGAGAAACAGAACCAGTGATCCACCTGCTTCCACTGATTTCAATTAATGTTCTAGTATTATTTGAATTATAAATTTGGTTTTCATTTTATAAAAAGTATTACCATATAGTTTTTTGATTCCTTTCAACTGAGCATAAAGGTCTCTCACTTTGCTCGGTAGAGAATAAAAAGGACCGAGATCATCAGATGGTGACTCAATTGCTTTTCTAGCAACACTGATTTCCTCAGACAGGAGAGTCTCTCTGAGCTGTTTACTCCTAGAAAACACTGGGGTCTGGGCCATGGCGTTCCCAGTCATAGCACTTTTTAGGTGGTCCGTAATGCTCTTCCTCCTATTGGTCTCTGCAGAAGCTCTGACGTTAGAGAAGTCATCATTTTGCTGCTGCGGTTGCTCTTTACGGCTACAGGCTGGTTCTTCATTTGATGATTTATGTGAGTTCCCATCTCTTTCCTTAGTACACTGACCACCCAAATCATTTGAAGGGTTCTGCATACTTTCAAAGTATAAAATTTGAGAAGAAGGCACATCAAATAAAAGCTCATTTTCAGGTTCAGGTCCAGCAGGGACATCTGGATCACTCTGGCTCTTTATACACTTATTATTCTCAGAGTCGGAAACGCCGAGTTTGTTTTTGATGCCGTCTGAACAAACATCTTGGGTAGCAGAGTCTGTAGCAAGTGTCCTGTGTTCAGGCGGCTGCATGCACTTCTGCTCCAGGTCATCAACTTGGGCTAAAAAGGAATTTTCTGCAAAGCTATCACAGTCATTGAACATGTCCTCTTCGCTGTCGTTTTCCTGAAACAAAAACACACAAATGAATTCCATCTTCATCAAGAATAAAAAATGTTCCAGCAAAGGACTATACCAAACATACCACTATATGCAAATTATCCTCTGAATACATATTATCATCACCAGATAAAAGAAACAAGCCCAGAGAGTTGAACTGACCTGCCTAAATAGTGCTGCTGGATTATGGGGTATCAGGATGCTTTAAATTTTTTTTTTTAAGTTAGGACAAAATCTCATATAACAGAGGTATGAAGCCTTGAACCTCCCGCCTCTATTTCCTGAGTGTATCACCATACCTGGTTTTATGAGGTGCTGGGAATCAAGCACTGGGCTTTGTGCATGCTAGGTAAACATTCTACCAACTCAGCTACATCCCCAGCTCAGCCCACCGGGTGATACTGGAATTCTAAATTATTTATTTAGGTGCTTAAGTGTGAGCCCAAACCCCTAACATTTGGTATTTTAATTTTTTGGTTTTTTGAGACAGGGTTTCTCTGTGTAGCTTTGCGCCTTTCCTGGAACTCGCTTTGTAGACCAGGCTGGCTTCGAACTCAGAGATCTGCCTGCCTTTGCCTCCCGAGTGCTGGGATTAAAGGCGTGCGCCACCACCGCCCAGCGGTATTTTAATTTTTTAAAAAAATTTTATACGCTTTGCTTGCATGCATGTCTGTGTGAGTATTGGGTCCCCTGGAACTAGAGTTATAGTCAGCTGTGAGCCACCATGTGGTTGCTGGGAACTGAACCCAGGTCCTCTGGAAGAGCAGTCAGTGCTCTTCAACACTGAGCCATCTCTCCAGCCCCAGAGATTTTAATTCTTAAACCTGTGCTAAAGCATTAAGGAACAAAAGAGTGGTAGCCGCCTATCAGGTTGTGAGTTCAATAGATGCTTCTAATAACTGTGGTAATTCCTATCCAGGCACTAACATAGAGGCTGGCCTGTTACAAAATCATGGTTGTACCACTAGACACTACAAGCCAACTCTGTTCTGAACTTGGACTTGAGACAAGAGTGTGCACACTCGTGGGGTGGCGTACTGAACAGAAAAGATGTAAACTGGGAGGTAATATTTATTAGAGTTACAATTTGAGCTTCTCAACTTCCCAGGGCCCGGTTGTTGTTGTAAATTCTAGATAATATGGCTAGTTTAATAAAGTAACCAGCACGTCACAGGTCACCAGTAAAATGTTTTATTAGTAAAGTAGAAACGAGTCATTTTGAAGGCTGGCCTTCTGTCTGTCAAGCCAGTTAACTGCCCCGCGAACACTTTTTATGTCAGGGACGGTGTGTGTGTGCGTGCGTGTGTACGTCTCACATCCATTTAGAAGGCTCAAGGCAGTGTCTCCCAAGTGCGGTGAGCAAGGATAACGAAGATGAGAAGAGCACACGAAGGTTACGCATCTAACCAGTCAACCGTGTGCACCTGGGACGTTTCAACCCCCCGCAGCTGTGCCCGGTGCAGGGGACGCGGGTCGGCACCGCAGCCCTCGGTGATGACGGGACCGGGCTCTGCGGGGCATCAACGGGGCATCAGCGGGGCTGTACCTGGGCGGGCTCCGGGCTCCCGGTTTTCCGCCGGCGGCTCCCGGCCGCCGCTTCGTCCTCCGGGTCCCCGGCGGGCTGGAGCTCGGCCGGGGCGGGGGCGGCACACAGGCTCTCTAGGCTGCCGCGGCTCCTTTTGCGGACGGACACCCGCCGGCGGATGCGGGCACCGCCGTCCTCCATGGCTGGGGCGGAGGGCCGGGCCGCCCGAGGTCCAGACTAAGGTACGGCCATCCCTCCGGTGCTCCAGGTGCCCGGGGATCAGCTCTCCATCTCTACGCGCCACAGGCTGTGTCACGTGACTTCCGGCCCGGGGAGGGCGGGAACAGAACGGTACCGTGCCGTCGCTTTGAAATCGTGTCCGCGTTCGCACCCGGAACCTTTGCATAGAATCCCCGGGCCCACGAGGGAAGAGTACAGGAAAGGACCTGTCGGGGCGATTAGGGAACGGGAAAGGAAGAGGAGGGGCGGAGGACCATGGCCGCTGTGGTTGCCGTGTGCAGCGGCGTAGGGAGGAAGAGCTGGATAACCGCGGCAGTCGGCCTCGCGGATCGCGGAACTCACGCGGGTAAAGTCTCCGGCAGAGCCCTCCAGCCGCAGGCTGCTTCCGCTTGTCGATGGCGGCTTTGCTGTTAGCAAAAGGACTATTTCTCCACGACTAGGTTTAAGATGGGTGGGAAGCTCGAATCGCCTTAGACTGGTTTCTCAGAGCTCAAGAGGACTTTGAGGTGTAGTCAACTCTTTACTTTTAATTTTTGTTTCTATGCTTCTCTGTCAGCGACTTGAATCTTTTTCTTGTTTTCCCTTCGGGATGGCAGTGCCTTTCTGCTTCTGTACCATTGCAAGCTGGTAACTGTAGAAAGGAGGAAGGTTTTATAGGAGAGGAAATATATATGCCCTTTAATCCAAAGCCTTGGGAATCGCTCATTTTAAGTCCTGTTGTGCCCCAAATCCTAACAGGACGTTAACCAATCACTGAGTAAAAGGAATATGAAACCCTTATTTGATAGTGTTCAGCTTTGTTTGTTTGTTTTGTTTTGAGACAGAATCTCACTATTATGTAGCTCTGGCTGTCCTGGAACTCTCTCTGTAGACTAGGCTAGCCTTGAACTCAAGCGCTCCCTCCACCTGCCTATGCCTACCAATTGCTGGGACTAAATGTGTGCACCCCATGCCGGCACTATATCGTGCCTTTTGAGTCTTGTAGCCTCTTTTAAGACATTAAGTCTTTGTTAGATATTAAGTGGATGAAAATAATCGGGTCATTGCCATTTCTATTTAATGACAGTGCTGTGCAGAAGAGGCTGTTCACAGGATCAACAGGTAGCCAGCAGTGAGGACCTGGTAAGATTTCTTACTTTTTAAAGAAAGCCTTTAATTATTTGTGTGTACATTGAGGTAGGGGGAACTGTGGAAGCCAGAGAGGGCAGTAGATCCCCTGGAGCTGGAATTTGAGGTGGTTGTGAGCCACTGGATGTGGGTGCTGGGATCTTAGCTCTTGTCCTCAGTAAACGCAAGTGCTTTTAACCACAGACACCCATCCAGCCCCAGGTTTTTCCCCCTTATATTACTAAGCCATTTCCAAATTCGGCCTAGGTTTTTGTTTTTTTGGTTTTTTCTTATATATTTTAACTAGTTGGAACTCAATTACAGGACAAAACAAAATAATGTTTGAGTTTGGAAAGTATAACTTACTGACTATAGTCACTTGGGTTTTGAAGAGAATTCCTAGATTCAGGCTTCTGTAATACCATATTTTTCTTCCTAGATATTAAAGGATATGATTTGAGAATTTCTAAAGATAGCTTGGGTAGATAGAATAATTATAGATAATGGAATTTGGGGAATGGCACTATCTTTAATTTATCAGTTTTAGCAGGCTACCTTGATAAGAGATACAAATTAATGTTGTATTGTTTTCTCTGGGACAAGGTTTCCCTGTGTAGACCAGGCTGGTCTTGAACTCACAGAGATCCACCTGCCTCTGCCTCCTACCAAACTAGTTTTACTTTAGGACATGTAAACAGCTGCTTCTAAACTGTAGGTGTATTTTTATGGGTTTAAAGTATGAACATGGATGTGGGCGCCTAATCACACCATACAAGTACTTAGCTAGAGTTGAGAAGGAATATAGCTTATATCTCAACTGATTATAAACTGGATTAAGAAAATTCAAGGCAAGCTAGACATGGTGGTACATACATATTGTAATAGCACTTAGGATGCTGAAGCAAGAGGGTCTTTGAGTTCAAGGCCACCCTGGGCTACAACAACAAAAACAATCCATTTTGGCCTTTTGGCTAAAATCAAATGTTTAAAAAAAAAAAAAAAAAAGCAAGAACACAAATCTTAAGGACTATTAAATACCAGGGGTTTGTCTAAACAAATGTGTATCTGTCTTAGTCATCTAATTCATACATCACACTCGAAAAGAATAAAGGGCATTTACTCTTCTTTTTTAGTCCATGAATCACACTGTGACTAAGGAAAATTATGTGTCTTTTCCACAGAAAACACACACACACACACAGTCATACTCATTTGTCACAGTTAAGGAAGATTATAGGTTTCAAAGCCATTTCTGAATGAAGACCCTGTGCCAGGGTGTGGCGGTAAAACCTGGAATTTCAGCAACTGGAAAGCTGATGCAGAAGGGTGGGGAGTCTGAGACGATCACGTGCTACATCACAAGCTGTAGGACAGCTGAGGCCACATAGTGAGAACCTATTTGAAGAGACAAACCCTCCCCTAAACAAACAAACAAACAAAACAAAACACCCAAAAACCATGGGACAGGAATGTTGAAAAGGGACTGAGGAGAAGGGCAGGGGTACAAAGAGGGTGGTAGAATACACATGTTGTGTTAGTCCTATTTTAAAAGCAGAAAAGGATATTACTGGGAATGAAGAAGGGGGCCTGCAAGAAGGGAGAGGCAGGCTGAGTGAGAGCTGTAGAAGGTAAATAGGAAAAAAGTATAATCACATACACACACACACATATACAGAAATATAATCTCACATAATGAATCCTGTTTCTTTATATGCTAACCAAGAACTTTAAAAAAGTTTTAAATGTCTCTATACTGGCGACAAGTATGTTTATAGTAAGAGGGAGGCACTGTATCAGAAACAGCAAGGATAGCCGGGCGGTGGTGGCGCACGCCTTTAATCCCAGCACTCGGGAGGCAGAGCCAGGCGGATCTCTGTGAGTTCGAGGCCAGCCTGGGCTACCCAGTGAGTTCCAGGAAAAGGTGCAAAGCTACACAGAGAAACCCTGTCTCGAAAAACCAAAAAAAAAAAAAAAAAGAAATAACAAGGATAGAAATGCTAAATGGGCCCACAAGGACTTATATGGCAGTCTATTAGGGTGATATTAATGAACCTTTTATTGCAGGAAGCCATGGAACATTACCTATTTATAAAATGTAATAGTGAGAAAACACCGGACAGAAAATTTGGGGATGAGTAAAGTTAGCAGTTCTCCTAACTTAGGAATTGCATGTTATCTGTTGTGCTGTACCTTTCTCTTGAAGTGAAACTGAATTAATTTTAAGGGCTGGAGAGATAGCTTAGTGTGTAAGAGCATGTACTACTTCTCCAAAAGACTCAAGTTCAGTTGCTCCACTCACATTGGACAGCTAACAACTGTCTGTTACTCCAGCTCTAGAGGATCCATTGCCCTTTTCAGGACTGTGTGGGCACTGCATGCACATACACACACATACACACATACACACACACACACACACACACACACACACACACTTAATATATAAATCTGAAAGACAATGATAAAATTATATGTATACCAAAGAATTATCTTGAAATATAATTTTTTAATTGAATGAATTTTAAATAAACTAAGACACTTTGGTCATCTGCAATCCAAACACAGCACATGAGCAAAGAATCCCTTGATCAGTGTGCTTACCTTGGAAGTCCTTTTCTGTAGAAATGATGTTTCATTGCAGAATCTTTCATGAGGTAATCCCTCTGTAGCCAGATTGACACAAAATAAAGTACTTGTGTAAATAAGTATAGCTATGGCTTTAACTTTTATGACTCAGTCTTAACATGTTTTCATCACGAGGCTTCTTTTATCCTAGCCAATCCCGATGGAAAACCCCTATAAGGAGCCCCTTAAGAAGTGTATTTTGTGCGAGAAGCGAGTAGATTATAAGAACGTACAGGTGAGCGTTGGTTTGCCTCTGTGAACTTGACTAGGATTTTCCTCTTCTTGGTTCATCTGCTCAGAGGATCATGTCACTGTCCTCAGGCTTTATGTAGGACGGATTCAGCAACTTGATGATATCTGATCTGGTTATAACCTCCTGTGTTATCTCTGTTCAGTTCAGAGCCCCCGCTCCCCGTGGTCATATTATGACTAAGTGTTTCTCCTCTTTATTGTTGCTCAGTAGCTCACTGTACATTGATAGACAGGAGTGCTTTGGGAAAGTTCCTCTTGTGAAGTTGACCTTTGCAGTTCACTGTCATATGCTATCGCTTTAAATACTGTTCCTCTGTAAGCTTTCAGCAAATTAGAAAGTGCATGATATTAAAGTTAAGTATTTTCACAGTAGTATCAAGCGATAGCTACCTTTGAAGGAGAAAAATCAAGGGATTATAAAAAACTACAATGCAGCAGATGATTGTGGGAAGAGCCAAGGACAGTGCCTAGTATCTAGAAAGTGTTATTAAAGTGTTCAATAAGAATAAGTTAAAGTAAATGCCCTAGTCTGTGTGTTTCCAAAGAGCTCATTCGATAGCCTGCCATGACGGACGGGCCAAGTATCCAGTGACTGGCTGTAAGCAGCCGTGTTCTAGGTGCCTGTGGGAGTCAGTAGCCCTGGCACCTAGCAGGTAGGCTGACTCATGTTACTTAGTCTTGTCAAGTTTTTGATACACTAGATGTTAACTTTTAAAGGGTGCTTTTTGCTACATGGTATTTTATTTCATGTTACTAACTTTGTCTGAAACATATTAAATGTTTACATAACTTAAAGGTCGTTTCTGAAAAATTTTTAAATTTACACATTCAGGGTTGAATAACAAATATACTAATATTTTTTCCCTTCCAAATATAACCCCCAAACAGCTTTTGTCCCAGTTTATCTCTCCATTTACCGGATGCATTTATGGAAGGCACATAACAGGTACTTTTTTTTAATCTTAGAAATATAAATGTAGGTAAGAATCACACTTATCGCTTTTGTTATTTCAGAAGAATGGCAGGTTTTCAAATCATGCTGTGTCACTATGAAGTTGCTGCCACAGGGACTGGAGTGAGGTCCTTAGGGAAGGAGTTACCTTCAGTGCAAGGGGCAATTGCCTTCTTTACTCACACTTAACTTCAGAGTGACAACATACAGGAATTTGGACTTAAGGAAAACTGTATCTTGGGTCTAGACAGGTGGTCCAGCAGTTAAGAATGCATACTGCTCCTGCAGAGGACTGGAGTTCGGTTCCCAGCATCAGGTTCAATAAGAATAAGTTATTCTGCCATCTTGCAGTACTACTGCCCAGCCTAGGTCTAAAAACGTTCAGTAATGAGCAGCCCACTGTGCTCGAAGGGACAACGCTAATATTTCTCTTTAGACAACGGTGATGTCCGGTGCACGATTATCAGGTGTCTCAGAATCTTCTCTAACTCCATCCCCAGGGAATACAGCATGGCTGGCTTCTGCAGGCACCTGTATTCAAGACAGGAAAACTAAATATTTTAAAATTGCCATTCTTGGGGCTGGAGAGATGGCTCAGAGGTTAAGAGCACTGGCTGCTCGTCCAGAGGTCCTGAGTTCAATTCCCAGCAACCACATGGTGGCTCACAACCATCTGTAATGAGATCTGGTGCCCTCTTCTGGCATGCAGGCAGAACACTATATGCATAGTAAATAAATCTTAAAAAAAAAAATTGCCATTCTTAGACTAAAACCTAGTGTCAGCAACTGGTGGCTCTATGCAAACTGTCATTTGCTTTTTTGTTTACATAGGGCCACATGGTTGTCATTGAGTCATAGTAACAGAATCGAGTGTGTGAGACCAAATGACCCACAGGAGATTTTTTACTTCCTTCACAAAAAAAACTTACCAGTATTCAACTTAGAAAGCTGCTGTAAATGTAGTATTAGCATTTCTGATGTGTAAGAAAGCACCTCTTCTGTTTTCACAGGTCTCTGTGGAAAGAAACAGAAAGAAATAACAAAAGCCATTAAGCGAGCTCAGAAAATGGGTAAGTCCGCCTGCACAAATGAATGGAACTAGTTAAGATTTTGCTCATTGTCTTTGTGAAGAACTTTAATTATCTCTTTACAGGGTTTATGCCAGTAACATACAAGGATCCTGCATATCTCAAAGACCCCAAAGTTTGTAACATCAGATACCGGGAATAAATTGTGTAAAGTTACTGCCAATAAACCTGGAAGTGGCTACGTCAGCACTGATTCAAACTAATTTGAGTAGAAATGTCTTTCAATGGATTAGGAGGGATGCAACCCCTCCACACCAGTGAGTGTTCTCTGGATACACTGCTTAAGATGGTGACGTTACATTGTACACTTTGATAAAGGTGGTACCTCATGGTTGTCACGGCTTCTTTGATTCTGGAAGGGGAGGGCTTCTATTAGAATTCCACCCTAGCCCAGATTCTGTTCTTACAAATGGGATGGTTTTAGGGGAATGGTTATAGAAAGGTAGTATTTGGGGGTTGGGGATTTAACTCAGTGGTAGAGTGCTTGCCTAGCAAGCACAAGGCCCTGGGTTCGATCCTCAGCTCCAAAAAAAAAAAAAAAAAAAAAAAAAAAAAAAAAAAAAAAAGAAAGAAAAGAAAGAAAGAAAGGTAGTGTTTGAATGCCATGTACCTGGCTGGGGGGAGTTCAACCTGCTTGGAGTCATTTTGTGGTTTTGGTGTGCATGTATGCACAGGGGTTTGTGGAGGCTAGAAGTTGATTATCAGGCGTCTTTTTCAATGTATCTCCACCTTTTTATATAAAAAATTATTCACTGATTTGTGTGTGCCTGCCATGAGGGCAAATGTGGAGGTCAGAGGTCATTGTCCAGGCGTTGGTTCTCTCCTTCCAACCATGTGTTCTGGTGACAGAACCCAGGTCTCCAGGCTTAGCACAAGTATCTCAACCCATCAAGCCATCGTGCTGGCCTGTTCACCTCATGTCTTGAGACGAGGTCTCACCAAATCTGGAGTTCACTTGGGCTGACCATCACTTAGGCTGACCATCGTCTGACTCACAAGCCCCAGGGAGCCTCTTCCCTCTGCATCCTCGGGGCTGGGACTACACACGCACACCACTGTGCCAGAGTCAAACAAAACAGCACTTGGCTCTTTGGTCAGTTCTCTCCTTTGACCAGTTTTCAGGTTGTCAGGCTTGTGCGGCACCTTTACACTGTGCCTTAGCCCCTTCCGCCCCCCACCCCTGGCCTTTTATCTTAATGTCGTTGCTGGGGTTCCAGACACAAGTCCTCATGCTTACTTGGCACTTTGCTGACCGGAGACATCTCTTGGGTTCCTGGGGTCGTTTTCTAGCTAGTAAATGCCTGATTGTGAGAGTTCTCTTTGCAGAGGTTACACTGGGGTTGATTGATGCTGGGCCAGTCCCTGTAAGACAAACTATTCCTGGACCAGTGTGTCCTTAAACCGATAGTGTTCCTTACAGGAAGGGATGGCACATAGACAATCTGCTTTCAGTCATCTGTGATGGGAGAAGGATCTACTGACAACTGTGGCTCTTCTTTCCCTGCCGTGAACAGCACCCGTTACTACATTACCAGTCAAACACCCCAGCCGTTTGTACAGACCATCCCCTGGGTAATAGGTGGCTTCCAGAACTACCAATGCATATCAACACCCAAGTCGAAGTGCCACTGCTAGATATAATTATGTCTTAAGTAGTTTCTCTAGGAAGCCACAGTGGAAGAACAAGGGGGAAGTATACGTTCAGTGTTAATGTCCAGAGTGAAGTGTGAAGGTACCACATGTGCATGCCATGAAATAGGTGGAAAACAAGTGCATCTGCAAGTTTCTAATCCCTGGGCTCCTGTCGTCTGCCTGAGGGAACTACACATGGATGCACACTGTTAAGTCCACCTTAACACACTGTCAGCATTTTAAATAAGAGCTGTTCTTTTTTTAATTTAAGAGATTTCTTTTGTTTTTTTAAAGACAAGGTTTCTCTGTAGCCCTGGCTGTCCTGGAACTCACCATGTAGACCAGGCTGGCCTTGAACTCACAGAGATTGGCCTGCCTCTGCCTCCTGAGTGCTGGGATTAAAGGTGTGTGTCACCACTTGTCAGGCAGGGCAGATTTATTTTTATTTATGTTTATTTCTCTGTCTGTGTGCTGTGTGTGAGAGAGAGACAGAGAGAAAGCAAAAGAGCTCATTGACTCCCCTAGAGCAGGACCCATGGCCTGTGAAGGAACCACAATCTACAGGTGGTTGTGAGCTGTCTAGTGTGGATGCTGGAACCAAACTCCAGTCCTCTGGAGTGCTTCAAGCACTCTCAATTACTGGACTCTCTCTTCAGTAAGAATCTTAATGAAGTAGAGAAAAATGAGACTTTACAAACTTTAGATTTATTACATTTATTTATGGGGGTTTATGTCTATGGCACAGTGAGTATCAGAGGCACTTGTGGAAGACGTTCTTTCCTTCCATGGCAGGAGTCCCAGGAATCCACTCAGGTTGCCAGTCTTGTCTGCAGATGCCTGTGCCAGCTGAGCCAACTCCCAGGCCCAATTTCATAAACTTTTGTGCTTCTTTTCTGTTGTGAAACAAGGCTAGTTTCTCTTTTCCAATGTGAAGAGTGTTCTAGTTAAAAGAATGCATCTATTTAAGTCTTTCCCTTGATAACTTGGGAGAAGCAAAAGATTGTGGCTTTGAGATAAAAGCATCTTAGCTGGGTGTGGTGGCATGGGTCTTTAATCCCAGCATTTGGAGGCAGAGGCAGCAGATACTTGTGAGTTTGGGGACAGCCAGAACTACACAGAGACCCTGTCTCAAAACAACAAAAACCAAGCCAAAAACCATTTGGACTATACTCAGTGGTCCATTCCTGTACCACAAATATAAATAAGGCAAACAATTTCCATTTCTAAAACGTACTTCAATGTGGATGGACAGAGGCTAAAGACACTAGACAGGGGTCATGAGATGGGAGAGAAAGAATCTACAGGGGCAAGGAAGACAACAGAACACAGACAAAAGGGAGGGAGGACCACTGCAGCAGAGGGCACAGAGAGGCTAGGAAGTGAGTAAGAGGCTGCACCTGAGCTGAACCTGTGCACATTTACAAAGTATTAGATACAAATAGGAATTTCTAAGATACTTTATAAAACATTAACTTACCTACATATTATAAACGGTTGAGCAGTAAAAAATACCTTATTCACACATTATGGACAGCTGAATACAGTAAAACATGGCCTTTATGTATTACTCCAGTAGGCAGACAGTAAAAATAGAAGAAAACAGTGGTCTGAACCTCATCAAGTCAAAACTATCATCTAACAAGAATCAAAACGTGGGAGAGCGAGGATAGTCCCCATCCTCCTCCGTGCTCCCCATCTCTGTGTCCACATCCAGGCTGCTTGAGGACGTTCTGTTTGGGTGACTGCTTCGGGAGTCTGTCCCAGGTCTGCTTTCTGTCTCCAGCAGTCGAGGTTTCTTCACAGGCCATGGGTCCTGCGTGTCTAGAGCTTTACGCTTAGTCAGCTGGGCTGCAGGGGCTGGACTAGTGTCAGGGCTGTGAACATACTCCACCATTAAGGTCAGCTTAGCCACATCAAGATGGTGGTTCGTGTTACATCCACTTTGAGAAATACGTCTATTTTTCAAAGAAATAACACAAGAATGAAGAACTTCAGATTCTGGGAAAAAGGTTCGTAAAGCTTGACAAAGAAGAATGTTCTCCTGGGGGTTGTTTTGGACATTCTTCTCTCCTAGAGAGAACAAGAAAGAGCTTAACATGTGCTTGTTTCACAATCTTTTATAATTAGCTGTGTCAATAAAGTAAAAACGATTCCAAAAGAGGGATTATTCAGAATAAGAATGACATAACGCTAAATTCCTGTTTATGTGCAACGCTATTCTATGAAAAGTCAGTCTGCCTCTTCATCCGACACAGCACACCCACCACGGTAGCACAGTGTAATCACTACTTGTGCCCAGTGCAAGGGTTGGTGGGTCAGGACGCTGGCTTGCGCAGATGTGAAGGCAGCATCTGCAGTGTCCGTTCGCTGCTTACCCGCTGCTTTAATCTGCGCTTGCTGTTCTTTTCTAACTTCTTTTAGTCGGTTTACATCCATCATTAGTTTCTCCACTTCTCGTTCACTTTGTTCAACTTTTTGGCATATACTCTGCACAATAAAATAAGGGCACAGATAAAACATTCCAGGTTTGTGCTAATGAGGACTTACAAAATAAGATTCTCAGACTGTAAAATACCATTAACCTTTTGTGTAAACCACCTTAGTAACAAGCATTTGATGTTCTGTAGATAAAGACGTGCTTCTTAGATGTGTTAGCTTCCCATTTATTTGTGGACCAGCTATTTCATTGATAACAGACCTAAGGTAAAATTCATTTTGAAATTAAAAAAAATATGTATTGGGCTAAGGTTAGAGCTCAGTGTACAGCACTTAGCTAGAATGTGTGTAGCCCAGGTTCAACTCCCAACATGTGCCCCACCCCCAACAGAACTGTGATTCTGGCATTTGGGATGTGGAAATAGGATCAGCAATTAACGGTTATCCTTATCTATAGGGAGTTCAAGGTTAGCCAGAGCTGCATAAGAGCCTGTGTCTTTTTTTTTTTTTTTAAAGATTTATTTATATATTATGTATACAGTGTTCTGTCTGCATGTATCCCTGCAGGCCAGTAGAGGGCCCAGATCTCATTACAAATGGTTGTGAGCCACCATGTGGTTGCTGGGAATTGAATTCAGGACCTCTGGAAGAGCACCCAGTGCTCTTACCTCTGAGCCTGTATCATTATACGCCCCCCCCCCCCCAATCCACACTAAAGTAAGTAAAAAGCGACTATGTTTATATGTTTTAAGGAAATCACAGAAGACTACAATTTCTGTAAGAGAGGCTGTATTTGAAAAGTAAACTGATGCTATGTGTCTCAATTTTAAAAGAATGAGTAATATCATTTTGGAAATATACCTAATAAAAGCTTATATAGGATAATGATGTTTTTTACTGTTAAATCAAACATCATTAATTTCAAAACAAAGGTCAGAATTTAAGTATGGCCAATTGTAGTGGATACTTTTTATGGTATTTGCCCAGAATACTCAAATAATCGAATCATTACCAATGTTCACTGAAGGATAAATGAGTAAAGAAGTATGGCACTGAGAGAGAAAAGCTAAAAATGATCTACTTGGAGAAGAGAGCGTGAGTGCTGAGTGTTCTAACCACAAAGATGCTGACACAAGGCATTTGTGATTTTTCTAGATATAACCCTTCTATCACACACACACACTTTACAAAAAGTTTTCCCCTTTTTATACAGGGTCTCATGTAGCCCAGGCTAGCCTCAAACTTACTGTGTTGCTGAGGATGGCATTGAACTCCTGATCCTCTTGCCTCCACCTCCACAGTGCTAGAGTGGCAGGTGTGCATTACACGTGGCTTTACCTGAGTTTTACCTGTCAATTTAAAATTTAAGAACATAGCGCATTAAAAATAAAAGATTTTGTGGCAAAGTGAAAATGTTTAATGACACATCCTTTGAAATCACGATACAAATTCCTGTTGTCATCACTGTCAAGTATGTCAGTATTTATGTGTTGGGGGAAAACTTGAGAAATGGCAAAATAAAAAAAAATAAATCACTTGAAAATGGCGACATTCTCAGCGGCCTCCCAGCACTTGGGAGGCAGAGGCAAGTGGATCTCAGTGACTTCTAGTCCTGCCTGGTCCACTTAGTTCAGGCTAGCCACGGCTACATAGTGAGACCCTGTCTACAAACAAACAAAGCTACTTGGTTTCTTCCCACAGCAGAAGGGAACAAATAACAGAGACCTACAGTCTTGGAACATTTAGTCCTAAATGGTATGTCTATCAACCCCTCCCCAGAGCTCAGGGAGCTCTATGGAAGAGGCAGGGAGAGAATATCAGACAGAGGGAATGGAGGATGCCAAGAACACAGGCCCTCTGAATCAGCAGGATCAAAGCTCCATGAACTCAGACTCAGGTAGCATGCAGAGGGCCTGCCCGGGTCTGCCAGGTCCTCTGCATGTCTGTTATGGCTTCCAGTTTAGTGGTTTTGTAGATCTCTGAATGTGAGGAGTGGGTTGCGGTTTCCTGGGCCTTCTGTTAGGCCTTTTCCTTCTGTTTCCTCCAACTCTGATGTGTTGTTTTTGTTGTATTATATTTTATTATTATCCTTTAGAAGCCTCTTTCTTTCTTTCCTTCCTTCCTTCCCTCCTTTCTTTTCTTCCCCCTCCCCAGATGGTTTTTTTGTGTAGTCCCAGTTGACCTAGAACTTCAAGGTTGGCCTTGAACTCTAAGATCTGCCTGCATCTGCCTCCTAAATGCTGGAACTGAAGGTGTGTGACACCCAGGCTTACGTGTTTGTTTTCTAATGAGACCAAAAGGGAGTAGATTTGGATGGAAGGGGAGGTGGAGAGGTTCTGGGAAGAGTAGAATGAGGGGAAACTATAATCAAGACATATTATATGAGAGAAATATTTACTTTCAATAAAAAATTTACTTAAATAAAATGGTGACATTCTCAGTGTTATTTTCAAAGTTTCTGTGTTATTTATTCATTACAAAAACTAGTATGTGAGGGTTAGAGAGATGGCTCAGCAGTTAAGGGGATCTGAGTTAGTTTTCTAGCACCCACATGGCAGCTCACAACTGTTTGTATCTCTAAATCCAGGGGAACAAATGCCCTCTTCTGGCCTTCGAGGGCAGTAGACACACACAAGACATCAAGGCAAAAAACGAATCACATCAAAATAAGTCTTTAAAATATAATATATAATGTCTGTAGTATACAAAGTGTTAACCTTTTTTTTTTCCTTACTATGCTCTACTGACAAGTGTGGCTGCCATGGAAACAGGCTTTAGATATCCAACTGAGGAAAACAACTGACCAATGTTTCCAGTTTTAGACTCATGATTTCACAATTTATTAGACAAAGCCTCATGTGTCCCAGACTGGCCTCAGATTTAGTATGCAGCCAAGGATGACCTTGAACTTCTCATTTTCCTGCCTTTACCTCCCCAGTGCTGAAATTACAGACGTACACCATCGTGTAGTGCTGGGGATCAAACTCGGAGCTTTTTGAGTTCCAGGCAAGTGTTCTACCACTGAGCCCCAGTGCTTTCTTTTAAGCAGTATCCCCCAAGGACTGCTCCTAGCCATGACTGAGCAGGTGAGGACATTAGTATGCCTATGGACAACTTTGAGTCACTTTGTCCAATTAAGGATTTAACATTTTCTCCTTTTAAGAAAGAGTCTCTCTCAGTCAGGCACAGTGGTGCAATCCCTGTAATGCTCATGCTGAGGTGAGAGCAGATTCAAGGTTATGCTCAGGTAAGCTTTCATCGAACAGTACACCCGAAACTCCCCTTGACCAGCTGTTCTCTCCACCTCCCTGGAGTCAGATTCTGCTGTAGTCCTCAATCCCTCCGATTTATTTACACTGACCCAATGACTCTCCTGCATTTGGGATCCATCCTAGGACTCCAGACTAGAATGCTGGAGTGTGGCTGTGCTTCTAAATATCTGCTTCCCTCTTCGTCTTCAAAGACTGAGGGCTGGGCCTGGTGGCACATGCCTTTAATCCCAGGAGAGCCATTTTAAGTTCAAGGACAGCTTGGTCGACTATATAGCAAGTTCCAGGACAGCCAGGGCTCCATAGTGAAATCATTTTTTTTTTTTTTGTTTGTTTGTTTGTTTTTTTGTTTTTTCGAGACAGGGTTTCTCTGTGTAGCTTTGCGCCTTTCCTGGAACTCACTTGGTAGTCCAGGCTGGCCTCGAACTCAGAGAGATCCGCCTGGCTCTGCCTCCCGAGTGCTGGGATTAAAGGCGTGCGCCACCACCGCCCGGCTGTGAAATCATTTTTCAAAAAAAGAAAAGAAGTAGTTATAGTCATGATATACTGAGCAAAATTAAACTTGTATAGCTATCCCCCAGAGGTGGTAGTCTCTATAATGGAAGTCAAAGGAATACAACATATACTCAAAAAATGTTAATTTTTCTCTGAAATAATTCATAGCAATCTACTGAGGTGAACTCTGAAGTGGTCCCTAAGTTACCTTCAATTCTTCTTGTATAGCAGCGTACATTTCATTTATCTTATGCACCTCCTTTAACGATCCATCTTCATTAAAAAACTGAGAACTATTAAAAAAAAAAGATGATTTCCTTGGGTAAATGTATAGAACTTTAAGCAGACAAGTCTAAAAGGAACAATGGTGAAAATACTCTGGTTCCACCAGGATTCATTTAGTCTTTACTGTCTGAATAAGACTCTTTTTTTTTTTAAAGATTTATTTATTTATTATATATACAGTGTTCTGTCTGCATGTACACCCTCAGACCAGAAGAGGGCACCAGATCTCATTACAGATGGTTGTGAGCCACCATGTGGTTGCTGGGAATTGAACTCAGGACCTCTGGAAAGACAAGCAGTGCTCTTAACCTCTGAGACATCTCTCCAGCCCTTGAATAAGACTCTTACCTGTGTGTTCTCACCGCTCTGCTAAAGCCAGTGGACGTACAGGAAGCAGATTCTGTTATATAACCCAGTTGATCAGACATTCCCAGATTGGCAACCACCAAAGGTACTCTATGAAAAACCCTGATGAAAAAAGTTTAAAACTGAATTTAAAATAAAAGGACAACATCTGTCATCAGAGCATGCTGCTTTCCTAACAGTATTAAAATAAAAACAACTCCCCATTATTATTTAGCATGATAGAATTTTCCTGGATAAGCTAAGTTAAAGCAACTAGTTTTTTGCTTCATTATTTTATGTGTATGGGTGTTTTGCCTGCATGTATATCCATGTACCACTAGTGCCCTTGGAGGCCAGAAAAGTATACATCTCCCTGACACTGGAGTTTACAGATGGTTGGGAGCTGTCATGTGGGTGCTAGGAATTGAACCTGAGTCCTCTGAAGAGCAGCCAGGGTTAAATGCTGAGCCCTCTCTAGCTCCTGAAGCAACTAGCTTTTAAAAGGTATCACTCAGGAGCAAGAGGCAGGCATACTTTGAGGCTGAAGTGGTCTACAGAGAGTTTCAGGACAACAGGGCTGCAGAGAAACCCTGTCTCAAAACACAAAACAAGAAAGTGAAGATGTACATAGCATAAAAAGTTGTATGAAAATGGTTTAATGGCTGCTTCACCTGGTCATGTACATGTAAGCTAAGGAGAAGCTACCCAAGAAGACTGAGCAGACTCCTGAGTTGAAGGGCCATGATAGGCAACATAGGTGACACCTGAGCTTTTTGTTGCTGCTCATCTATTATTACTGTGTGTATGTTTATAATGTCCGTGTGTCAGAAGTTGGTTCCTTTCTTCTAGTGAAGGTTCTGGGGATAGAACCCAGGGCTTCAGGCTTGTGGGACAAACATTTTTACCAGCTGGGCCATTTCACGGTCTTTATATTTTATTTTTGACTCATGGTTTCAGGTAGTCCGACCTACTTTCTAGCTCTATGTAGCTGAGCATAACCTTGAACTCACAGTCCTGCTCCCACTCAAGCACAGGATTATGGGGATGCACCACCGTGCCTGCCTGAGACCGTTAAAGGAAGGAAAAGAAATGTTGGAGATGAAGTTCAGCGGAGGGGCCGCTCATCTGCCTGGTGTAACTCCTGCACTCTGCGTCCTCAGCCCACCAAAAAGGCACAACAGGTTAAGTATCCCTAGTCCAAAAGTTTGAAATTTGAGATAGGATCTTATTATGTAACCTAAACTGACCTCAGACTCAACCCAGTTTCGACTTACTGGGATTAAAAGTGTGCACCACCACAGATAGCTTAAAATGTGAAAACTTGTAAACACTGTCATACAGAAAATTTCTTGAAGTGCTAAGGCAGGAAGATTGTGAGTTCAAAGCCAGACAGGCTCATCTGTCAATTTCTTATCCAACTCAGTTTACACAGTGATGCTGTCTCAGGGAAACATAGTGAAAACAAATGGACGATTTCCTGTCTGACTTTCATGTAACAGATCAGCACAAACACATGTTCCAAGTCTTGTATGACAACCTATTATCTATAATCCTAGCACTAGGGAGACTTGAGCAGCAGCAAGACCTCAAGTTCATGACCAGCCCAGGCTACACACTGTCTAAAAAAACAAAACAAAAACAAGCAAACAATCAAAAACCATTTGCAATATTGTTTAAAAAATTAACTTGGTTATATTTATAGGGTATATAAATATATATATTTGTTTATATGTGAGTCTGCCCCACTACCAAGGTATCTAAGTGGGTATATGCAAAAACTCTAAATTCTGAACGAAGTGTCTGGTTCTGTCTAATCCTAAGTGTCTAAGATAAGTGATATTCAATTTTAAGGTATTATGTTGAGATTTATCTTCCATAAGCAATAAAAGTAATTTTAATTGGTAGTAATTTATAATACCCAAGGTGACTGCCTGAACTCACTGCGGCAGACCATCAATAAGTGCTGTCTCTGAAGAATTTGTTCCAGTCCACACTTAAATGACAGTAACGCTTCCCATCCCAGGACACAAGAGTCCAAGTCATCGCTGCACCTGGGCTTCCACCTCCTTCCCTGCCTTTGTTTTCTCATCTATTACTAACAGACAGTAAGACTTACTTTGTCGCTATTGGGACACCTTTGGCAACACTGTATGAAAACACTTAGAGCCACAAAGCACTATAAAAACGCTAGTGTTTTTCTATTAGTTTAAACTAGCCAGAACTAAGCAATGCTTACCCCGTCTGAGGTTTATATAAGGCGTGCTCCAGGCAGTGAGTGGAACAGCTTTCTGTTGCAATACTTGGTGTTAACAGCAGAAAAACAAGCTCTGGGCTTGAAAGATGCGTCTCTAAGTTCCTGTGCAGCAACTGCTCCCTAAACGTCATCATCTGATCCGAGTGACGACGGGATCTGTACCAGCCCACCACAGTCTGAAGAGAGTGTGGGAGAAATTAAAGGTATGTTGCTTACAATTATTACATGTCTTCTTACGTCTTAGCAATAAAACTGATGGTCTTGAGGCAGTAATTGCAGTATACCCAATGGCTCCAGCACTCGAGACGGAGGCAGCAAGACTGTGGTGTAGCCCTAGCTGTCCCAGAACTCGCTCTGTAGACCAGGCCTGCCTAGGATGGGTTTAAAGCCATCACCAAGCCTGGCAAAACCTACAGAACTTAAAACGGTTTTCCAACTGCTGGTAAAGTTTGCGTTATAATAAGTCAAGAATATACCTACTTATATACTTTATTTTATAAAGTAAACAAACTGACATAGTTACTTTCCACTTAGCAAAATCCCTACAATTTTAATGCAGAAAAATAAAACAGAACAAAACAACCTTCTTGTTAAGCGGTGGTGGGGCACACTTTTAATCCCAGTACTCGAGAAGCAGGGGAAGGCAGATCTTTCTGAGTTCGAGGCCAGCCTGGTCTAAAAAAACGAGTTCTAGGATGGCCAGGGTTACACAGAGAAACCCTGTCTTGAAAACCAAAACAACAAAAACAAACAAAAAAGTCCCAAACACCAAGACAACCCCTCCCCCAAAAAACCTTCTTGACTTACTGGGTTTTTTTGTTGTTGTTTTGTTTTGTTTTTTGTTTTGTAAACTGGGTCTTGTGTACCTCAGGCTGGTCCCAAGCTCCATATATAGCCAAGGATGACCCTGAACTTCTGATCCTCCTGCTCCCTTCTCTAGTACTGGTATATGCCACCATACCTGGTTTTGTTTGTTTGTTTGTTTGTTTGTTTGTTTTTTCTTCTTCTTCTTCTTCTTGCTTTTTTAATGTGCTCCACATTTTTTAAAATGTGGAACCCAGGTCTTTAGATAAGTACTTTACCAACTGAGCTATACCCCCAGTTCCTACTCTAATTTAACAATAAAGCAAAACATTTGCTATCTTGCAATCACCATCTTCTGTTAGAACACCGACACCATTGTTTCACATACCAGGAATCACTGCCTGGAAACACGTTTATGTCCTATGTACATGCTTGATTTGTAAATGTTAAGCTGTTTTAAAAAATTTTAAGATCATATGAAAGGTTTTTGTAATCTGTAGCATGCAAAAAATTCATGATTAATAGTAAGAACTGTTTTAGACTGGAAAATAATTCTCATTACTGACTTAACTATATATTTATTTGCACATCAAAGTGAAGAAATTAGAAATGGCTCTTATACCTCTAATCTCTGCATTTGGAAGGCTGAGGAGGATAACAAGTTCAAAGACATAGTGGGCTACAGAGTGAGGCCATGTCTCAAAAACAAAACTCAGCTCATCCAGGTTAACAGCCGGTGCATTTTCCCACCTCAACATCTTGCTGGCCCCCAATATAATTTTTTTAATTTCAACCATTTCCTTTAAAACAATTTTACACTTTATGTATGTGTGTGTGTGCATGTGTGTATGTACATAAGTGTTCTACCCATGGAGAGCTCAGGACAGCCTACTGTTCTCTGTCTCTCTACCATACAGTTTCCACAGACTGACCTCCGACTGTCATGCCTCATGCTTTAGTGCTAGGGAATTGAACCCAGAACCTTATCTGAGGCAGACAATCACCAGAGCTACAGCCACAGCCTGTGTCAGGATCTCACGAGGCTGCCTAGGTGGGCCTCAAACTTGAAATCCTCCCACCTTGGCTCCCCACATACTTAGGATAACATGTCTACACTCAGTATCTAAAAGACACTCCTGTTATTAAATCTACTTTCATTCTAAAATCAGAGATGTGTGCCACCATCCCCAGTGACCAAAACTATTCCTGAAATCTACTTTTATAAAATTTTAAAGACAAAAATGCATACCTTTTTTTTGGGGGGGGGGGGCATTTTGACTGTTGAATAACTTTATCTGAAGACCAAGTACATGGAGGATTTAAATGTAATTGCTGTATAGGAAGCTGTCTCTGCATTTATATAGAATAGTAACTGCAAAGCCAGGCTCTGTGACACACACCTGAAGTCCCAGCCACTTACTACAGCAGTTTGAGACCAGAAGACAAAACAAAACAAAACAAAGATGGCAGCTCTGTGAAAATAACAGAAATGAGTTATGTTCTAGAATAAATCAGACTGGCAAAGTCTGTGGTTAAGCAATAAACCACAGAGAAGTCTATGTAAATCGTAGTAGTCAAGGAAATAGTAAGATGGATATGTCTTTTCCCATTTTATTTTATATGCAGGAGTGTTTTGCCAGCTTGTATGTCTGTGTACCATGTGCATGCAGGCGTTCACACAGGACAGAAGAAGGGATCATATCTCTTGGGACTGGATCTACATCTGGCTGTGAGCTGCCATGTGGGTGCTGGGAACTTAACCCAAGTCCTCTGAAGAACAGCCAGTGCTCTTAACCACTGAGCATTCTCTATAGCCCCAAGACGGACACTTTCAATGACTAGTTTTGCTTTTAGAGAAACATTGCTGAATTTCTGGGAAGAATAAGTCTTCTTATATGCTCTAATGAATACCACTAATACCACTTAAGGCTTCTGTAAAAGTACTCTGTTTTTAGGATCGCAAAATAGTGCAAACAGTACTAACAAAGAAAGGATAATACCTTTTTGACATTTGAAAGAATTTTCTTCAGTGCGTGTTCGTTTACTTCACCTGAAGAATTATAAAAGCTATAAAAATCAAAATTAAAGAGATTTCAAGTAAGCTAGAAATTTGAATAATTTTATTAGCATTTTAAATATTACTCCTAACCCATTACTATACAACCAAAATGCATATCTACTTGCCTATCATATGAACTCCTAAAATAAATAGTAGAGAAAAATAAAAAATTAACACTTAAATGGTAGAAACATTAGGTCCATAAGCAAAAACAACAACATAAAAGACTAAGTATGACTGTCTATCATACTTTCAAACTAAAACAGAACAATAAACTATTCATTAAATGCAAGTATCAGAAAGTTCATATCACCAGTTCACTTCTTAATAACTGATAACCCCTGTTGGAACAGATAATAATGAAGAGCAGTAACAGAGGGTTAACTTACTCATTGTTAATCCCAAAAGCTGTGTGTTTAGGGCATCTGGGGAGACTGGAGAGGAGAGGATGAATGCTTTGCAGTTGGACTTCCCAGATATAGAAAGAAGAATATTTCTAGACAACACAAACATTTACTTCTAGCTTTGCTTTCTCTTATTGTAAGACTCCCAGTCATAGTTCCTTCCCTGTAGTTTATGTAGTTATGTGCAGTTTATGTGTGTGCACACAGGCAATCAGGTGCACACGCACACAAAAGCCAAAGGGTGATGCTATTTTCCTTGCTCACTCTGGACCTGGAGCTCATAGATTTGGCTAGTCAGTGGCCAATGCACCCTAGGGATCTTCCTGTCACCTCTCTCTGCCCTCCTCCCTGACACTAGGGTTCTAGATGCATGGAGCTTTGACATGGTTCTGGGGATCCAAACCCAGGTCTTCACTCTTGTGTAGCAGGTAGCTTAACAATGAAGCCATCTTCTCAGTCCTAGTCCTTCCTTTTAGCATTAAGATGGACGATATTCCTTTTTACAATGCTGAAATGATAAACAAAATCCTACAGGATTCTATCGGTTTTTTTGTTTTTTAATGGAAATCCTTAAGTATATACTGGAAATATTTATTACATAAAACTGACCAACTATACTCTATTTGCCAACATTTTTAAACTGAGCTTGGTGGTACAAGCCTATAAATCCGACCAGGATTAAGGCAACAGGTTAAAGCAAGAGAATCTCCAGTTCTGCCTAAGCTACAAGAGTGAGTTTAAGGCCAGCAACTTAGTAAGACGATATCTCAAATAGATGAAGAAACAACTGAGATTACAGGTTAACCCAGTATGAGTAAAGCCCTTGGTTCAATCTCCAGGACCACAGGGAAAACACAACAAGTAGCCTCCATTAAAAAAGTTTTAATGAGCCGGGCGGTGGTGGTGCACGCCTTTAATCCCAGCACTCGGGAGGCAGAGGCAGGCGGATCTCTGTGAGTTCGAGGCCAGCCTGGGCTACCAAGTGAGTTACAGGAAAGGCGCAAAGCTACACAGAGAAACCCTGTCTCGAAAAACCAAAAAAAAGTTTTAATGGGCTGAGTGGTAGCTGGGTTCATTGAAGGACGTCCGCTATGACATTAGTACTTGAATAAAGACTGAAATCATGACAAGTCCAGAAACCTATGCCCAGTTCCTAGGTTCAACCCTCAGAGAAGAAGGGGACAGGGAAGGAGAAGAGAAGGACAGAGGAGAGAAAAAGGAAGAAAAAGATTTTTATTGCTGTATTTCTCTAGCATGGTTCACTTCTAAGCGACTCAACCTGGTGCCTAACGCAGTAAGTACTTCAAGGTATATAAGCACAGGCTAAT
Source organism: Peromyscus eremicus (assembly GCF_949786415.1). Taxonomy (NCBI): domain Eukaryota; kingdom Metazoa; phylum Chordata; class Mammalia; order Rodentia; family Cricetidae; genus Peromyscus; species Peromyscus eremicus. Next base: position 89,146,118 of record NC_081426.1, read on the forward strand.
AGTATAGACGTGTGAGAACAGAGTACCTCAGGGTATATAAGCATAGGCTAATAGTATAGACGTGTGAGAACAGAGTATCTCAGGGTATATAAGCATAGGCTAATAGTATAGACGTGTGAGAACAGAGTATCTCAGGGTATATAAGCATAGGCTAATAGTATAGATGTGTGAGAACAGAGTACCTCGGGGTATATAAGCATAGGCTAATAGTATAGACGTGTGAGAACAGAGTACCTCAGGGTATATAAGCATAGGCTAATAGTATAGACGTGTGAGAACAGAGTACCTCAGGGTATATAAGCTTAGGCTAATAGTATAGATGTGTGAGAACAGAGTATCTCAGGGTATATAAGCATAAGCTAATAGTACAGATGTGTGAGAACACTGAGTACCTCAGGGTACATAAGCATAGCCTAATAGTACAGACGTGTGAGAACAGAGTACCTCAGGTTATGTAAACTCAGGCTAATAGTACAGACGGGTAAGAACAGAGTACCTCAGGGTATATAAACACAGGCTAATAGTACAGACGCGTGAGAACACTGAGTACCTCAGGGTACATAAGCATAGCCTAATAGCACAGACGGGCGAGAACAGAGTAACTCAGGGTATATAAACATAGGCTAATAGTACAGACGTGTGAGAACAGAGTACCTCAGGGTATATAAACATAGGTTAATAATATAGACAGGTGAGAACAGAGTACCTCAGGGTATATAAGCATAGGCTAATAGTACAGATGTGTGAGAACACTGAGTACCTCAGGGTATGTTAGTACAGTGCTGAGAGCTGCTGGTAGCAATGGCTTTACCAGAGACTGAGGGAGTATATAACAGGTGACAACTAGTATTAACAGGTCGACCCACCAGACCCACCTCATGGGGAGCCCCCACCTAGCAAAGTCGTGGGGTCACTAGCTGTGGAAATCAGTTGTTTCCTGTCTGTAACTTTCTCCTGTGCCCCCACTATACCTCCCTGAAAGTACAGCTGTAGGGTTCTTTCCACAGCCCATTGGTAGTGCATTTTACATCTTTGTGCATATAGCTATGGATGGTCAGGAAGATGGTTTCTGCTTAAGTTGTACAATTCTGATAATACTAGAATATTTCATAACTGACATAGCAAAATAACAGCATTCTCAGTCACAAAGTCGGCTAATTTTAGACTTCAGATCTAATTCAAAAACAGACTAAGTTGCCCCTGTACAAAATATACAAAGACAAGATCCCAGTACTACTAAATCAAGGTCAGGCTTGAAGCAACTTTGGTAGACATAACCCTCTACAGTAATTGACTTTTTTTTAGATTATTTATTACGTATACAGTCTTCTGCCTGCATGTCTGCCTGCAGACCAGAAAGGGCACCAGATCTCATTATGGATGGTTGTGAGCCACCATGTGGTTGCTGGGAATTGAACTCAGGTCCTCTGGAAGAGCAGCCAGTGCCCTTAACCACTGAGCCATCTCTCCAGCTCCCAGTAATTGACTTTTTGCACATAGTCCCAGCCTCAGTTTGTGTTACAGGCTCAAGGTTCAGCCAACTGTTTACTTTTTGTCTGAGACCTCTCATCAACTTAGAGCTACACGCATGGCCAAGCTTTACTCACTGGCTGGTCAGCGCGACCTTCCTAGCCTGAGAGAAACTGTGACTTATCATGTGTTATGAGAATGGGTCAGACACTGACAATGTAACATGTAATTGTCCAGAGTTTGGGTGTGAAAGAGTATTGAGTATATGAGTGTGTGTATGCTGAGTGAGGGATGCGGCTGAATGGGCAGAAAGAAAATTTAACACAGAATTGTCCAAAGCTGGGCAGAGAAGAAGAAATGTGAGAGTCAGGTGAGAGAGTTAATGAATGAGAGGGAATGAGTAAAGAGTGAATGAATGATGCAGCAATGTGTGAAGGAATGTAACTGAGTAGAGAAATTTATAGCTGTATGTAAAGAGATGTGAGGGACTGTGTGAAAAGAGCTGCTGCTATGTAGAGGAGCTTTGTAAAGAGCTGCTGTCAGTGTGTGTTAGAGTGTGGGGGTGTGCATGGAGAACTGAGGAAAGAACACGGATAGCTAGGCAAGAGAGAGAGAGCAAGAGAGGTTTTCGGGGGACTTTTTGTTTTGGTTTTTCGAGACAGGGTTTCTCTGCGTAGCTTTGCGCCTTTCCTGAAACTCACTCTGTAGCCCAGGCTGGCCTTGAACTCACAGAGATCCATCTGCCTCTGCCTCCCAAGTGCTGGGATTAAAGGCGTGCGCCACCACCGCCCGGCGAGGATTTTTTAAGATGAAGTAAAAGAGAAAGTTACCATCAGAAAGCATGTGTGTTTCCTTATTCACCTGTCAGATAGATAGAAACTTATTTCTAAATACCTTCAGATAAAAAGTTTCGTAAAGTCCTCACTACTCTGAGGTCTTCTGTTCATAACCCTGGAGCAGTTCTCGGGAGCTGGCCTCCCCCAGACCGTGTCAGCACAGGCTAATAATACAGACGGGTGAGAACAGAGTACCTCAGGGTATATAAGCACAGGCTAATAGTACAGACGTGTGAGAACAGAGTACCTCAGGGTATATAAGCACAGGCTAATAGTACAGACGTGTGAGAACAGAGTACCTCAGGGTATATAAGCACAGGCTAATAGTACAGACGGGTGAGAACAGAGTACCTCAGGGTATATAAGCACAGGCTAATAGTACAGACGTGTGAGAACAGAGTACCTCAGGGTATATAAGCACAGGCTAATAGTACAGACGGGTGAGAACAGAGTACCTCAGGGTATATAAGCACAGGCTAATAGTACAGACGTGTGAGAACAGAGTACCTCAGGGTATATAAGCACAGGCTAATAGTACAGACGGGTGAGAACAGAGTACCTCAGGGTATATAAGCATAAGCTAATTAGTACAGATGCGTAAGAATGCTGATTTTATGTCAAGTTTCTAGAAAGAGTTTTATATGAAAACATAATAAGCCAGGTGTGGTGACACGTGCCTATAATCTAACACTTGAAAGGCTGAGACAAGAGAATCTGGATTTTAGGCCAGCCTGGGCTACATATAGAGACCCTGTGTTGTCTCCCAACTCCCCAGAAGGATAGACAGTAAAGAATTCACACTTAGGGGGCTGGAGAGATGGCTCAGAGGTTAAGAACACTGGCTGCTCTTCCAGAGGTCCTGAGTTCAATTCCCAGCAACCACATGGTGGCTCACAGCCATCTATAATGAGGTCTGGTGCCCTCTTCTGGCCTGCAGGCCTACATGCAGACAGAACACTGTATATGTAATAAAAAAAAAAAAAAAATCTTTAAAAAAAAAAAAAAAAAAAAAAAAAGAATTCACACTTAAGTGCCTAATTTTTAAGTTATTAAGTTTTAGGGTTCACTGACCTATTTTCAAAGACTTTCTAGACTTCTAAGAAGAGCCAATCAGTGTATTCAGTTGAAATGTCTAAGAAGCACTATAGTTAGTCCAGGGCTGGTACAGTTTATCTGTAAACTACAGTCAAAACATTTCAAGCCTTTCCACCCATGTCTGCTTCCTATGTGTACTCTTTCTCTTACTTTCCCCACGACCTTTAAAATATAATGACATTCTGAGATGAAGGGCTGTATAAAAACAGCTCACAAAGTTTTATATTTTGACAACCCTTGTGAATTATAAAGCTGGGTATTAATGCTTATCTAACTTAGACTTCAAGAGCTGTCATCAGGAGACTGTTTTAAATAGACTCACCTATGTGATCTATAAGCGGGAAGCCCTGACATGACAGGTTGTTAGAAAGCCTAGAGGCTGGGGCTTAGCAGAAACTTGCTCAGCAGCATCCCCAACACCACACACACAACCATTAAAAAGAAATGCCGTTTCTTCCTGTTCTGTCCTACCATTATGTCAGTGCTTCTCAACCTTCCTAATGCTGGGGCCCTTTAACACAGTTCCTCATGTCGTGGTGACCCCCCCCCAACCATAAATGATTTCTGTTGCTACTTCTTAACTGTAATTTTACTACTATTATGAGTTGTAATGTAAATACCTGTGTTTTCTGATGGTCTTAGATGACCCTTGTAAAAGGGTCACTCAACCCCCAAAGGGGTTGAGAATCATTGCATTAAGCAGGTCTGTGTTTTCCACTAAATCATGAACTGTGGCCGATTCTGGTTTTAATTGTAGATGAAGGGTATATAAACTTTGTGAAGGAGAGATATTTCCAGATAGCTCTACCCATGTCCTCTTTACCTTCAACTTAAGTGCTGACAAGGCCCAGACATTAGTGGATGGTGGGCTCTGCAGCTCAGACCCTACTAAATTGGTCTAATTCTTTTTTTTTTACTTAGTTTTATTTATTTATTTATTTATTTAATTTAATTTTATTTTATTTTTTTTTGGTTTTTCGAGACAGGGTTTTTCTGTGTAGCTTTGCGCCTTTCCTGGGACTCACTTGGTAGCCCAGGCTGGCCTCAAACTCACAGAGATCCACCTGGCTCTGCCTCCCGAGTGCTGGGATTAAAGGCGTGCGCCACCACCGCCCGGCAGTCTAATTCTTAATGGAGTCACCCAGAAAGACTGATTCACCTTTCATCGTCTCTTAATCCTTTGCTGGTCCAGAGGCCCTTCAAGAAGTCGTTTTTATGAGGTCCCATGAAGAAGCCATCCTTTAACAAATGGTTTGTATGTTCACTGTACGTAAAGGACTGCAGAAAACTCACTTTTCCTGGTGCTCGGGTAAGAGCATGCTGGGCTGCTGGCTCACACCCTCTCCCCACCTCAGAGCCTTCTTTACTGGGCATGCCCCTGTAACGCACACAGTCTTAAAGATGTCCACAAAGAGTGTATGAAGTGTGTGAGTGTAAGATAGTGATTAGCTTCCTGTGCGGCTGATATAAATCATAAATGAGACTTTAAAATGACACTATACTATCGTTACATTTGTTTGCTTGGGGAAAATGTATTGTTTGTATTTTTCTATGAATGCTAACTCACTAAGACAGTAGGAAAACGCAGGATACTAATAGCAGCAGTTCTGCTACCATCTGTCAAACCGAGGGGTAAACTTTCACTAGAGAAATGCAACAGCAAACAGGTTAAAGAATATAATTGGTAACAAAGAGAGAGAAGCGATTAATAAAGCGGAATCCAAAGATGGAAAAAACGACTGTAACTGACACATGAGAATACAATAAGAAATGAGAATACAATAAGAAATGAGAGCCGGGCGGTGGTGGAGCACGCCTTTAATCCCAGCACTCGGGAGGCAGAGGCAGGCGGATCTCTGTGAGTTCGAGGCCAGCCTGGGCTACCAAGTGAGTTCTAGGAGAGGCGCAAAGCTACACAGAGAAACCCTGTCTCGAAACCCTCCCCCCCCCCCCAAAAAAAAGGAAAAGAAATGAGAGGACTGGGTGAGAAGATGCAACCCTCAAAGTAAATCAGCTTTTCAGAGGAAGCGGAAACCAGCTAACGGGAAGGCAACTGAAGAATCACAGACGGGGTTGACATGCACCAGTGTACCTTCAAACAAACGACAAACCTCCTTCCACGTACAACTGGTACTAAGACACTTTGTATGTGTTTTCAATTACTTAACTTACAAAGAATTATTTTCATAATGGGTAATTTACTTTTTACTAATACTATTACTCACCTAAAAAGCCGGTAGCATGGAATATATTTCTGAATGTCTAGAAAAAAAGGATTTCAGGTTATTATGAGTGTAGTAATCATTTGCCCACCACACTGAGGCGTTTACCTCATGCTCCTGGCTTCACTACGTGCACAGTTCTTCATTTACTCTTCAGACACACCCCTAAGACAAACCACTCTTACTATTTCAAAGGTGAATGAGCAAAGAGGAATCACGTGACTCCCCAGCGACACAGGGCTAAAAACCCTACCTGGAGTCCCACTTGGAACTACATGTTCTATTCACTAGCCAAAGACAAACACATAGGACCCAACTTCTGATCCTCCTGCCTCCACCTTCTAGGTGCAGGGATTTCAAGTGTGCAACAGTATACCCACTCATATATTTTAATAGTTTAAACATAGACACACACACACACAGAGGCAAGATGGCTCAGCAGGGAAAGGAACCAGCTAACAAGCTTGACCGACTCAGTTCAATCCCTGGAACCCACATGATGGAAGGAGAGAACCTATTCTAGCAGTTATGCATGACACATGTATCACCCACCACAATTAAAATGTTACAAAAAAAGTAGTCACAATTATGCTGATTACAGCCAGCACATAAACTACCAAAAACCACACAGAGCTAGGTGACTCACCAATTGTATAAACGACTTTAACATTATCCATTTGTGAATCAGTAATGCTGTTCTTGGCTTCACCTTTCATTTCCCCGAGAAGAAAACCTTCCTATGAGAAGAAAAAAAAACAAGGGGCAGTCTATGAAACACACCGGATAGGTACTGTTCTGCCTCCTCCTCCTCCTATTTTCTCAGTAGTTCCCAACAACATATACAAGTGTGGACAGCTTGGAGAGGCTGTGTGGAGAAGACAGCCTGACTTTCAAGGGCTGGGTAATCATCTGGGCAGGCAGCACTAGAAGCACGTCAGTCAAAAGCAGACAAGCTTAGAACCTCTGAAGGGCCTAGCAGAGCAGTCTGTCTTGGAGCACAAGGCTCCTGTGGGCAGTTGTGAAGGGAAAGCCCATGACAAAATATCCCAAATGAGCAGCCAGAGCCTGAACTTTACATGTGTTTCTGGGAGTCAGTGGTTTCTTTTCTTTTTTTTCCCAAAGTGGCAAGAGAAGACTTTATTGATCTTTAGAGTTAATGTGGCAACCCAAATAAACATTAGGATTAACAGTTTGACTTTTAACACTAGGGTTAAAAGTTGACCTGGGGGCTGGGGAGATGGCTCAGTGTTAACAGGACCCTGGTTCAACTCCCAGCACCCACACCCAGGGGATGGCTTTGTCTGAATTCTGCAGGCACTGCATGCACATGATGCAGACATGCACATAAAATAAAAAGTTTAACTCTGAGTTACCACTCAGAACCAGTTCTCAGGCAGGTATCAACAAAACCCTCTGGACACCTGTTTAGTTTTTGCCCCGGGCCCTTTCCTGTACTCCAGCCAGTTGGCTGTCTTAGTCTACTGCTGTGAAGAGACACCACGTCCAGCACAACTCAAAGAAACATCTAACAGCAGGTTTGCTTACACTTTTAGGGCTAGTCCATTACCACTGTAGAGACGATCGCAGCACACAGGCAGACTTGGTGCTGGAGAAGGAGCTGAGCAACATGCTGATTCACAGGCAGAGACAGACACTGGGCACACACACAATCTAGAGAGACACACCTCTAGGGACACAATTGGGGACTAAAATAAGCCAGTGGCACACCTATAACCTCAACTCCTGAGAGGTAGGGACAGAAGGCCATACCCTTGGTTATGCTGGTAACCAGTTTGACAGCCTATCTAAAACCAAACCCCAAGAAGCCCAAGCTCCCACTGTAGCTGGAATTTGTCTTAGTTATCTCCTCATCTAATGTATGGACAGTAAGTAAACACTCAAGTCTAGCACAGGAATTTTAAGACTTCAGGGACAGAGGTCTGTGAATGGTGCTCACAGGGGGAGTCAGTGATTTCTAAGCTATGGGATGACACAGTGATCAATGTTTTCAGATTTAAAAATTTGTAAAAAATTATGAAATAGTAAAAATGTGGAATTCAATTTCAGCATCTGCTTCCCAAGGGGTTACTTTTAAAATACAGGCATACAAGTTTTTTCATTCCAGTGAATTCAGTTATTCCTTTAGGTGCATTTAAAGATCAAGTGTGCTTGACAGTGAACTTTTCTATTCATTAAAATTAGTTAATAATGGCTGGGCGGTGGCAGTGCACGCCTTTAATTCCAGCACTTGAGAGGCAGAAGCAGGTAGATCTCTGTGAGTTTGAGGCCAGCCTGGTCTACAGAGGGAGTTCAAGGACAGCCAGGACTATACAAAGATACAGAGAAACCCTCTCTCTCTCTCAAAAAAAAAAGCAAAACAAAAAAAAAAACAAAACAAATTAAATAAATAGTTAATAATGCCTTGCCCTCATTTCATTAAAAGTAAATAAATAAAGGAATGTCCCCAACGTCTTTTAAAAGAGCCAAGTGGGTGAAAATCCATAATTGCAAGTATTCTCGATTTTGATATTCCCAAAGTCAAAAACTAGGAAAAATATCAGTCAATTCTAAGTACTATTCAGAAAACAACTCTTGGGCTGGAGAGATGGCTCAGAGGTTAAGAGCACTGGCTGCTCTTCCAGAGGTCCTGAGTTCAACTCTCAGCAACCACATGATGGCTCATAGCCATCTGTAATGAGGTCTGGTCCCCTCTTCTGGCATTCACCAAACACGCATGCAGAACATTGTGTACATAATAAATAAATAGATCTTTAAAAAAAAAAATCAGAAAACAACTCTTAAAATTTTTAGTTAAGGAGCTGGAGAGAAGGTTCAGTGGTGAAGAGCACTGACTACTCTTGCCAAGAACAGGGTTCAGTTCCCAGTGCCCACATCTCTACCATTCAATACCAGGGGATCTGATGCCCTCTTCTGGCCTTCACGGGCACTGCCCCAGTGTAGTCCACAGATGTTCAAGCAGGCAACACACACACACACACACACACACACACACACACACACACACACCTTTAAACAACAAAACTATAGTTAAAGTAGCTGAGAAACTAGGGTCTATCACCAAGATGTAGTTTACAAAGGCTAATCTTACAAACTACAGACTTAAGAACAATCTACCTATGTTCACACTAAACATCTTCCAAAATTAGTGCCACAAATACACAAGTTTTTTTGTTTTTGTTTTTTTTTTTAAAAATATGAAGTGCTTAAATTTGTATGCCATCCTCCTGTAGGGCCAAGCTAATCTCAGTATTATGTGCTGCCCAAATGAGCTCGACACACATTTTAAGATGTCATCGGGTTGGGGATTTAGCTCAGTGGTAGAGCGCTTGCCTAGCAAGCGCAAGGCCCTGGGTTCGGTCCTCAGCTCCGGAAAAAAAAAAAAAATCATAAGGCAAAGATGTCATCTACTTGTTCTTTGCTAGGTGTTAATCTATAAGGTAATTTGATGTAGTGTACATAAGACATACTAACTACAACCTTTATTGTACATTCCTTATCACTAGGACTGTGCTGAAAAGCAACTTTAGGCAACGAAGATCTCATGCTTTAAAATGAAGGGCACAACACTTCACCTGCGTTACTCGACATTGTTCAGTACGATACTCTCCGAACTATTTCAGCGCAGTCCCCAAAGCTCACTTTGATAGTATTAGTTTCTTTCATTACGTTACTAAAAATTTATTACAAGATGTTACTTCCCGACCTCAAAGTTTTACAGTGAGTTTTTTGTTTTGTTTTTGAGACAGGGTAGCCCTAGCTGTCCTGGAGCTTGCTCTACAGACCAGGCTGGCCTCGAATTCAGAGATCCGCCTGCCTCTGCCTCCCGGTTCACAGTGAGTTTTTAATCTCCTAAATTTTAAAAGCAGACTTACAATTTTTCTTTTTCCACTTTCACTCAGTGGCTTCGAAAGTAGGCAAAAGTTTAAAGATGCACTTACAACATCTGACCCAGGACTAATTTGCATTTGTAACGGAAAGAGGCAGAGAAAGTAGCTGGGCCATCTCAGGCCAGGTTTGAGCAGCCACCGCAAGCCCCAGAACTCGGGTTGGCCAACTAACTCCCTGCAGCGGCTGCCAGCCGCGTCTACCTCGCCCGGGCCCGTCCTCCCGATTGTGGCCGCGCACGCGCGCTGCCGGCAGACACCGGCGCGGGTCCCTGGCAAAGGACCGGGTAGTGAGAGCGGGAAGCGGCCCGAACGTCCCCCGCCGAGCGGGAGGCCGCCCGGAACTTTCCTTCACGCCCAAACTTGACCAGATAAAAAGGGCCCGGACAGGAGCCGGGGAGGGCGCCCCGGTCCGCGACCCCCGCACGGCCAGCGGGAGCTGCGGGCAGCGACGGCGGGAACCACAGCCGCGCGCCCTCCTGCCGCCCGCCCGCCCGGCTCACCGTGTCGGAGTCGGTGTTGAGATGCTGGAAGGTGAGCGCGCCGAGCACGAAGCCAGACAGCACCCCCAACGTGCTCTCACCCTCCATACCGCCGCCTCAGTCGGGACCGCCACTGCCACCACCGCGGCGCATGACGGGAGGGCGGGGGGCGGAGGCGGGGCGGGGCGGGGCCCGAGGGGGCGGGGTTTGCGCCTGCGTACGGGGAGGGCGTGTTTTGGAGGGAGCTCAAAAGAGCGCCCTCTAGCCCAGGGAGGGTGATTCTTTGGTCAACTTCGCTGAGCTACCTGCGGCATACAGGCAAAATCCTAGGTATGGGTAGTTTAGGGTTACTAATGGTTGTTGCTTGGCAATATTTTAATACCCCAGATATGTCCCATTTTGGTTTTCTAACTGCCCTTCACCTATTGAAACTTAGAAGACCAATAACCAGTTTGGGGGCGGGGGCAGGGAGGGGCGCCTTGTCTTTTCTAGGATATTCCAGCCGTGTTGCATTCTTCTATGTGTGTGTGTTTGGTTCTTTGGTTTGTTTGATTGCAATTAAAAAACTCAAGATCTAAGTCTATTTTAAAGACTACATTTGAACATTATGAGAGTTTAATGATCGGCCTAATCATACTGTGCTGTGTCATTTGATATAAGTAAAGTGAATGGGAAGATGTGGGATTGACACATATTTCACACTTGTGCACATGCACAAGTACGAAAGCGATGGTTTTTAAATAACTGAAAGTTGGCGAAATAACCGACTACTGAAATGAATTACTATTACATGTCTGGGTCTTGTTGCACAACAGCCAGGATTGGCTGGGCAGTATCAACAAGGAAGAAGGCAGAGCTACACCCCGTTGCCACTAATCGCTTGTGAAGTTCTCTTTCCCCTTAGAGGATTTCAGGGTAGCAGTATGAAGTGGAGGAAGGAGTTATTAAAAGACATCTCATACATGAATTTTCAGCACAGGGGTTAACAGAGATGCCCAAGGAAAGCATAAGGCATACTGAAGCATGGACGTGAGCTTAAGAGAGAGTTGCATCTACATCACATATGTATATAATGGATATAAATTTTTGTGGGACATCATATGTATCATATGTATATATAATTGTATGTGACATTTAATTTTCAGAAAAGTAGTATGTTTATCTAAAGAATTACATGAGCAGGAGGTCAAGGTGATGGCAGAGGGAATAAAGACAAGAATACAAGAGTACTAGCCAACAAAAGTCCCACTCAGCACCTAGTTTTTCTGCCCATTGACCTCTGCACTTCCTTTCCCTCCTTGTGAAAGTGTTTTCATTTACTGGTGTTCCCTAACATGGAATTGTGGGGGGAAGGTAGTTAACTTCATCTTCTCAGAGTACTAACTCTTAAATAAACCTGGCTTCCTTCCAGCTCTCATTCCCTGAATATTGGCTTTTAAGTATGGAACAGACGAACTTGGGTCTGGTAACATTTCTGCTGAGCAACTGCATTAGTTACTTTTCTACTGCTATGATAAAATACCATGACCAAGACACCTTACAGAAGGCAGGGTTTATTTGGGCTTACAGTTCCAGAGGGTCAGGAGTTCATCACCATTAGAGTGGGGAGCATGGCAGGCATGGTGACCGGACTAGCAAGCTGAGAACATCTTGAACCTCATGCAAGAAGCAGACAGAGCAAACCAGAAATGGTACAAATCATTTAACTCTCAAAGCCTGCCCTCAGTGACATACTTCCTCCAGCAAGACCACACCTCCTAAACCCACCCAAACAGTGCCACCAATGGAAGACCAAGTATTCAATATCCCAGACTATGGGGGCATCTTATTAAAGACACCACAGCAATGTTTGTGATAATTTGCCCTGGACATACTCACTGGACTAGATTACTGTCTGAAAAATACATCACCGTGTTGTGACAATACAAATGTTATACAAAGGTAAAACCCACTAGGCTACATACTTCCTGCCTTTGTCCAATCAGGGGCAAGCATACATCCTGATGTTTTCCTACCTGTTGCCTCCTGCCTACATTTGAAACAAGCACATCCTGTGCAGTTGGAGCAACCAAGCTTGTTTACAGATGTGAAAACACATGACTTGTTCTCTCACATGAACAATAGCCCCCAGCATTCCAGGAAGTTATCTATCCTAGGGCAAGTGGGGCTCACAGGTTAGAGGCATTTTTTTTTTTTTTTTATAGAACTCTTTTTTAAAATATTTATTTTTATTTTATTTGCATTGGTGTAGCTAGAGTTTTCCTGCCTGGCCCACGGTCAGGGCAAATCTCTCTCACCCGCCAGTCCCACAGCCATTCAGACCCGACCAAGTAAACATAGAGACTTATATTGCTTATAAACTGTATGGCCGTGGCAGGCTTCTTGCTAACTGTTCTTACAGCTTAAATTAATCCATTTCTATTCATCTATACCTTGCCACGTGGCTTGTGGCTTACCGGTACTTTACATCTTCCTTGTCCTGATGGCGGCTGGCAGTGTCTCTTCCACCCAGCTTCCTGTTCTCTCAATTCTCCTCTCTGTTAGTCCCGCCTATACTTCCTGCCTGGCCACTGACCAATCAGTGATTTATTTATTGACCAATCAACAACACATTTGACATACAGACCATCCCACAGCACATTGGTGTTTTGCCTGCATGTATGTATAAGAGCATTGGATTCCCTGGAACTAGAGTTACAGACAGTTGTGAGCTGCTGTGTGGGTGCTGGGAATTGAACGTGGGTCCTCTGGCAGAACAGTCAGTGCTCTTAACCACTGAGCCATCTCTCCAGCCCCCTTTATAGAACTCTTAGGCACAGCAATTTAAACTTGAAGCATACCTTTAGCCCTCACAGAACTGAACATAAAGGAGTGAGTATGTGTTTGTGGGTTGTATGTTGAGGGAAATCTAACATTGTTTTAACACCCCCTCTCCCCACTGCAGAAACAAAATAAGAGGGCATTGCTTTGAGCTCAGTTGTACCAAGTAGCTGAAAGGGAAACCATATGTCATTAAGACCTCTCTTGCAGCTAGAGGCCTGTGTCAATGATGCGGGTACGAGGTTGCTACTGGTAGAAAGCTTATCACTAAAGCATCAGTGAATGCTTTAGGCTGTGTTAGCTAAAGAAAACATCTTCAACCTGAGTTAAGCAGAAGGACACCTTCTTTGGCTGTATCAGTCAAATCTTTTCGGGTGATTTATTTCCTGTCTTTGGAGGGCTGTTGACCTGTGCAGTTGCATCATGGTCCATACATTTCTGTGGCATCATGCTCTGAGAAGGGCTTTGATACTCTGCTGTCCTATTCAGTTTTTTTTGTGACTGGGTGAGGGGGCAGGCTCTGTTTCAATTTGTCCCCAGGACCTGCAAGTTGCCAGAAGTGGCCCTGCAATTCTTTGAGTGTTTCTTCATCTGCTACAAAAGGAGGAGACATCAGGAAGTGCAAGGAAACTTCACCAGCTGAGCTAATCTCAAGGTCATTGCAGACACTGGAATCAGGAATGTAACTCAACATTTTGGGTAGAGCATCCTGCATAAATCCCACTCAGGGCCCGGGGGCAAGGGTGATACTCTTCAAGTTCACCGAGGTCCTTGATGTTTGACAGAAAAGAGTTTCAGCAGGAGTTAGGGTGAAACCAAATTAGTGAGTTTATTGGTTAAGCAGAAAGGCAAGACAAACCTGAGCCACCAAATGTGAGCATGAGGAGAGGAATGCACCTAAGCGCCTTGGCAGTGGCCATATTTGACTTAGGGGCTTTTCAACAACTTAGTCCAAAACTGGGTTTAGATATTAGGGGAAGTATAGGCTGGTAAACTTACTTTTCTTGCCTGCAGAATTTTGTCCTTGAAGAGACTTTCCCGAATCATCATGAAGGCTTGCAGCCAGAGTGAAACAGCATTAGTGTGGCTGCATTCCTGCTGAGCTACCCCTGGCCTGGATCCAGAGACTTGTAGCACCTAGCCCTAATCCATTTTTTTATTTAACCAATACCTTTTGTTTCTATTATTGCCCTATGTGAATCTTGTCTGAGAGTCTCCTAAGGATACAAAGTTTATGCAAAACTTGGTTCAGGAAACCTGGAAAACCGTGGTACCTGAGAAAGTGAGGAATCTGCACTTGGCCTTGTGTCTCTGGGAGCTCCTTTCAGGGTGTTCTGAGCACATGGAAACTGACTGGCTAACTGTAAATAGAGAGAAAATAAAATGCCCAGGGCGAAGGGAAAGTGCTTCAGTCCTTAGAGGCTGGACCCCTCTGCAGCCACCAAAGGCTAAATTCATTCTTAAGGTGCCTCTGAGTCTTCTTTCCACGGATCCACGTGAACCCACACACCCGTGCCACAACACGTTAGGAAAGGCTTTTGCTAAAAAGCCTTGACTCTTCACTAGGGCAACCAGAAGCAGGGTGAAAACTTGACATTTCTGCTTCTGTTTTGTGTCTGTGTCTTTACTTTAAAGGCACAGAGATAAATCTCATTGTCCTTAACCTTTTTTCTTGAGTCACCTTGGATTCGAGAAACGGCAAAACTTTGCAGGTCAGAGCAACTCAACTTCACCACAGATAAGGATGGTTTTCTATAAAAGAAAAAACCTCATCCAGCCACAGAACTAATTGTTTCTCAACAACCACCTTTTCTCCCTTAAATGAAAAGACTTTTTGAGACCACTTTGCAGGATTGGAGGTGAAATCAAGTCAGGAAGACCGGGTCTCCAAATATACCTCGCCTCTGGCCCAGTTTTTCCTCTATTTAAACCTAAATCTACCCTGAAGATGAACTTGGAGGCATCAGACTCCTATTTGTTTTTTTTTTCTCAAAGGTTCCACATGGAATCACTTCTTCTTCCTGCTGTTCACCTTGTATTTTTACATGGTGTATTTGGGTGGATGGACAAATCTAGCCTTTCAGGGCTGCTGGAGGCCATATATTTGCCCTAAAAACTCTGGTTCTACTATAAGAGATAAGATGTTGATCAAATGGATCCTTGCTTGTGCATGGGTCACAAGGAGGTAGGTGAAAGGGTTTTGCAGTCAAAGAGTATCTTGGTGATCAGGGGCCCAAGGAATGCCACAAAATCACACCAGGAAACGGACCTCATGCAAGGGATTTACCGGGGATGGGGTGTGTGTGTGTGTGTGTGTGTGTGTGTGTGTGTGTGTGTGTGTGTGCACGCACAAGGGTTGCCTCTGAGCTGGGATAGAAACAAACAGCGGTGGGCCAGGCTGTAATGGAGGGCTCTATAGGGGAATGGAGCATGAGCATAGGGAAAACATGGCAGCAGTGTGATGGTAGAAATGTGTACCATTGGCAATTAGTGATGATGGGGCCTAGGCTCTGAGTCATTGAAGGCAGAGAGGAGGGTTCGGAAATGTGGGTGGGTCTTAGTTGACTAACATTCCTCCCTTTCGTTTATTATAAAAGGTAAGGAATAATAGGAAGGGGAGACTGGTGAGGTAGGAATGGGGTGCCATGCTCTCTAGACTGCTTCCTGTTGTCTGAGGCCATCGACATCTTTGGGGACCCAAGAAAGCTGGAGTGCTGGCCAAGGCTGGGAGGAGCAGGCTGTTTCACTTGCTGTCCAGGCTCTGTGGGACCATCTAGAGCTAGGGAAGTGCAGGCTGCATTGGAGCGGCTCTCAGTCTTTACTTGATTGGAAATGTATATTAGGGGCAGAAGGCAAAGTTAAGGAGTTTTAGGGGAACATTTCTATATTGGATGTACATTTGAAACTTCCAGGCCCATGGTCCTGGTAGTTGGGGGAGTGGAATCCTAAGACTAAGGGAGGGAGGGAGGGAGGGAGGGAGGGAGGGAGGGAGGGAGGGAGAGAGAGAGACAGAGAGACAGAGATCCCACTGTCAGGAATAGGCAATCGGGAAAACTTCATTCTTTTTTTTTTTTTAAATATTTATTTATTTATTATGTATACAGTGTTCTGTCTGCATGTGTACCTGTAGGCCAGAAGAGGGCACCAGATCTCATTACAGATGGTTGTGAGCCACCATGTGGTTGCTGGGAATTGAACTCGGGACCTCTGGAAGAGCAGTCAGTGCTCTTAACCTCTGAGCCATCTCTCCAGCCCCGAAAACTTCATTCTTATCTGGAGTCTGTGTCACCTGTGAGAGGTAGATCCAAGTCACTTCCCTGAAGCTTATGTTATTTTTTTTAAGTTTACAAAAAGAGGTAAAAAGTTTTAGATATGTTAACATTACCACTTGTTTGAAATCTGTACTGAAATCTACACTGTAGGAGAGACAGTAGATTCACGCCTTTGAGTCATAGTAAAAGCGTGGGAACCCAAAACTGGTTCTGGGCTAAAAGTCCTAGCACTCTTCCCAGAAGGCTGGACATGTAGATTGCACAGAGATGTTTTAAGCATGATTGAGAAGCACTTTTAAGTCCAGTCTTAGAAGACAACCAAAGGAAATTTAAAATCTTGAACTTGTGACTGATAATAGTGCTTTACCACCTTATCAGAACTCCATCAAATGAAAATTTGAACTTTAGAAGTTTTAATGTATAGGGAGGAAAAAAGACATATGAAACATTTTTTATTTTTCACATACTTTAAATCATTTTCTTAGATCTTTCCAACTTGCATTTAAATGCCTTAAAGCACTTTCTTAGACCCTCGGAACTTACATCAACTTTCATATCCTCACCCTTATACCTTGTATTTATATACCGCAGAAGGCTTTCCTAGACCCTCAGAACTTATGTCAACTTTCATATCCTCACCCTTATACACTTTGTATTTATATACCTCAGAAGACTTTCCTAGACCCTCGGAACTTACATCAAATTTAAGCTTCTTCCCATCCAGCCATTTACTGTGGGACTCAGGTGGTTGATTACTGACAGCGGTCATTGTGAAGCAAGTCCCTTTAAACAAAGGAAAAGTAAAAAGTTACTTTATCTCTCTTCAGAGTCTGGTAACAGGTAAGCTGGAGATCCAGTTGCTCTAGGAAAGTGAGGCCTGAGGCTGGATCTAAATGAACTAACAAGGCAGCTGCACCCTTGGGGAAGGAGTTGGTACGCTTGTTGCTGAAGAAGATACAGTTGGTCAATATCACCAGAGATACGAGAAGGATAAATTACAGCAGGAAGGGGGCTGGAGGGATGGCTTAACGGTTAAGAGCACTGACTGTTCTTTCAGAGGTCCTGAGTTCAATTCCCAGCCACCACATGGTGGCTCATAACCACCTGTAATGAGATCTGGTGCCCTCTTCTGGCCTGCAAGGACACATGCAGACAGAATACTGTATGTATAATAAATTAAAAAAAAAAAATTACAGCAGGAAGTATAATCCAAATGGCCCATGTGTCAACCAAAATAACAGATTTGCCCACTACCTAGACAGTTGCTCTAGGCTCCAGTGGTCTCCACGGCTTTGTTGGGGGCAGTGGTCATAGGTTTCCGGCTGACACACAGAGCAACATTGGCCTTTGGCTGCCAGACCCAGCTCTGAGAGACTTTCCTGTGGAGAAGGTTCTTGGAAAAAAACTGACCTAACTTTGACCAGGCAGGGCAGGGCAGGGCAATCAACCTAAAAGTGTCCACAGTTCGGGCAGAGCCCTAGCAGCAGGCAAGGCTTAGGGCAGTTTTCCCCAGTGATTAGGGTTACCACAATTCAGGTAGAGTCATTGTGCTCCATCTATCTCCTTTGGAAACCATAGGGTTCTTGGTTTGAGCTTGCATGTCTATTATGGGAAGCCTGTTTTAATTCAACATTTTAAATGTCATATTTGGCAGTGAAGAGTTTGAGGACCATCGATCCACTAAGCATGCCTGATTTTAGGTTTAATCTTGAAAACACATCCACTTGTATGTTTTAATTATCTCTAACAGTTTAAGTTGGCAGTGTGGTGATGTATTGTGTCTCCCAATAAAATTTACCTGAGGATCAGAGGAAATAGCCAACCACTATAGTACACAAAAGTCATGCAATGTTAGCACACACCTTTAATCCTATCACCTGGCAGGCAGGGATCTGTTCGGATCTATGCGAGTTCAAGGCCACACTGGGAACAGAGCCAGGTGTGGTGGCACATGCCTTAAATTCTAACACTAGTTAACTATAGAGGTCTGGTTTGGAGGTCTGTACAGACAGACAGGAAGCGACAGAGTTGGACAAGAAGAGGAAGTGATGTAGCTGGGCTAAGACAGCCAATGAGAGAACAGAACAGAAAAGGCATGTAAATATGAATATACAGGAAGAATATTCAGAAGCTGCAGAGTTGGTGAGGTGAGGTTAGCTCGTGGTTTGTTCTAGTCCTCTGATCTGTCTCTCAGCCTTTAACCCAAATTTCTGGCTCCGTGGTTTTTTTTTTTTTTTTTTTTTTTTGGTTTTTTTGAGACAAGGTTTCTCTGTGTAGCTTTGTGCCTTTCCTGGAACTCACTTGGTAGCCCAGGCTGGCCTCGAACTCACAGAGATCTGCCTGCCTCTGCCTCCCGAGTGCTGGGATTAAAGGCGTGCGCCACCACCGCCCGGCCGTGTTTTTTATTTAATAAGACCATTTAGAAATTCATCTACATGGCAGCTTTTATAAGACTAGGATTTTACAGCTTTATCCTTGTTAGGTTTAGCCTATAAAAAATAACAATTCTTGGGGGTGGGGATTTAGCTCAGTGGTAGAGTGCTTGCCTAGCAAGCACAAGGCCCTGGGTTCAATCCTCAGCTCAAAAAAAAAAACAAAAAACAAAAAACAAAAAACAAACAAACAAAAAAAACCCCAATTCTTCAACTGAAGCTCTTTTAGCATCAAAATAAAACTTTAAAACCTCCAAATAACTTTAACAAAGTGGAGCAAGGACAAAGAAACTCGACAAATATTACTGTGAACTTGAGTAGACCTTAGGATTTATTATCAAATATACCTTATTTATCAAACATATGCTATTACCTATCTAAGTTTTTTTAGGAGCCTGGTGTTGAACAGTTAGCAAAAATGTAAGTAGTTAGACATACATCTTAAATCAGCTTTTGTTAACCCAAGTAGACCTTTACTCTCTTGCCTTTTTAGAGCCTCTGGGGACACTATTAAGCAGGATTCTGAGATCTTCTCTGGGACTCATTGAAGAAGTGTCCCGGCTATTTATACTGTCAGCGGCAGAATGGAGAGAAAGACACTGGTGGGATTTATGTGCCATCTCTGACCCACACAATCACCAAAGTTGTTTCTAATCTGAAATTCCAGTGTTACTGATGTGGTTAGGGTCAGAGCCTAGCAGCCCTAACAGTCTAGATTTAGCCACCTGTCCTCAACATGACAATTAAACAAACAAGTAATGGTGAAAATGGATAAAAGAGATTTCTTCAATGTGGCCACCTTGGGAAGAGAAACAAAGAGGTCCATTGACACCACTGTGTTCATCTTCAGGGTCCTAATGCTAGAAATGAGTTTGGGGTCTGTGGTGGTTTGAAAGAAAATGGCCCCCAAAGGGAGGGACACTATTAGGAGGTGTGGCCTTGTTGGATTAGGCATAGCCTTGCTGGGCTTTGAGTTCTCCTATGCTCAGCTACTCCCAGTGTTTCAGTCCAGCTTCCTGGTGCCTGCAATTGTAGGACTCTCAGCTACGGCTCCAGCACCATGTCTGCCCGCATGCCACTGTGTCCCGCCATGATGCTAATGGATGAAACCTTAGAAAATGTAAGCCACCACCTCAATTAAATGTTTTCCTTTATAAAAGTTGCTGTGGTCATGGTGTCTCTTCACAGCAACAGCAACCCTAAGACAGGGTCACAAAGAAAGGGGCATCCACCCTGAGTGAAGTGTCTGGATAAGCAGGTTTACTCTGGATCAAGAGGGTATGCTTGGAAGATCAAACACCCAGAGACAGGAGGGGCACTTAGTTTTTATTCTAACTCAGGTAGTAACTGTGTAGGGAAAAGGGGCCACAGCTCCAAGGAGAAAAGGGTCACTGATCCAGGCCATCAGATTTCTGGAATACCAAACTTGGTGTAAACAATTATTTTCCTGGGTGATGAATATTGAAACATTTGCATAAAAATATCATGAGGTGGGAAAGGTAAAAAGATTTATATTCTGGGCCAGGTGTGGTGGCGCACGCCTTTAATCCCAGCACTGGGCAGGCAGAGGCAGGTGGATCTCTGAGTTCAGGGTCAGCCTGGTCTACAGAGCATGTTCCAGGACAGCCAGAGCTACACAGAGAAACCCTGTCTTGACCCTCCCCCAATAAAGGGTTTTGAATTCCTCGTCCTGAGCACAAATGTTATAATGTTTGATAGAAAAGTCTCTGGTTTGACATTTCTTACACTAACATGAGATTTAGGAGTTGAGATCAGGCTGTGTCCTACCCTAAGTTATTCCAAGTTATGTAAAACACGGTTTTTGCCTTGCCCTAAGAGACCATACATACACAAACACACACACACACACACACACACACACACACACACACACACACACGCCCAATTATTTCTTTTTATTACTTTATTTATGAGTCACTGTGTGAGCGTGCTTGCTTCTCTGCATGCCTGTCTATGACTTGGAGGCAGAAGAGCATGTTGGGTATCTTTTACCACTGCCTGCCTACTCTATGGAGGCAGGATCTCTCCTTGAACCTGGGACTTGTGTTTTCCAGGGTACAATAGAAGTTGCCAAGCCCAGGGATCCTCCTGGAGAAATTCCATTTTAGAAGTAGCTTTGACTCAGTTTTGAGGATAAAGGATGGCTTTGGACCTGGTTGGACGTATGAGCAGCACCATCTGTCCAGAACTACCCATGAAGCACAGACTGAGAAATGACTCCGTTCTGGGAACTGGAATCTATTCCAAACTCCAAATGCATCAAGAGGAATTACTGAAGTGAGTAGGAAGAGAGTGAACGTTGACTTGAATGAGTTACCTACATCCAGGATGTAATTCACAAGCATAGTAAATGCTTTGGAACACTTAACAGGTGAAGCATCATGCTTAGAGGCATGGTTAATTCCAAAGACGGGAGGAGAAAGACCACGGACCCAAATCATCACGGCCAAGTTAATTAAGTCAAGTATTTAATTAAAGCAAGCTTGTTAGTATTCTGACCCACCCCTTGGCTCCACCCTGCGTCATGTCGTAAAAGCCTCATTTTAAGGAAAAACTCCTCCCCTTCCTCTCTCTTCAACTTTTCCTCCTCCGAGGTGTGCACCATCGACCCCTCTCTCTTTCTCTCTCTTTTCTCCATCTTTCTTTCCTATCTTTCTCTTCATCTCTCTATTATAATAAACCATTTCCAAGGCCGATGCAGCATCTGGGTCGTGAATGACTAACCCCTGCCCCCCCCCCCATGCCTGTATGATGTGGGTCTCCTGCCAGCCTGCTGCTGCATTTGCACAGCATGCCAGCGTGTTTCCCTGAACACACGGGATGCCGTCGGGGTTCCCCATATATCATAACAAAGCTTTTTTATTCCTGTACATGGGCTGCCTCCCCTCAAGGTGAGGTTCGAGAGGTCAGCATTGGAGTGAGGAGACAAGGCTTTTATACAGGGGTGGGGGGTTCCAAATGGGGGTTTTGGCTGGCAAAATAGGTGGGGTTACAGGAGCAGAACATCATAACAAGTTAGTTGTAGCTTGAGTTTTCCTGCCTGGCCCACAGTCAAGACAAATCTCTCTCACCTTCCAGTCCCACAGCTGCTCAGACCCGACCAAGTAAACACAGAGACTTATATTGCTTACAAACTGTATGGCCGTGGCAGGCTTCTTGCTAACTGTTCTTATAGCTTAAATTAATCCATTTCTATAAATCTATACTTTGCCACATGGCTCGTGGCTTACCGGTATCTTCACATGCTGTTTCTCATCGTGGCGACTGGCAGTGTCTCTGACTCAGCCTTCCACTTCCCAGCTTTATTCTCCTCCTTGTCCCGCCTACACTTCCTGCCTAGCCAATGGCCAATCAGTGTTTTATTTATTGACTAATTAGCAACACATTTGCCATACAGAACATCCCACAGCAGTTAGTCATGAAGACCCCCTGAAAAAAAGACATGGCTGCAAGGTGGGCATAACAAGGTAATCATACATGGTCATAT
Source organism: Peromyscus eremicus (assembly GCF_949786415.1). Taxonomy (NCBI): domain Eukaryota; kingdom Metazoa; phylum Chordata; class Mammalia; order Rodentia; family Cricetidae; genus Peromyscus; species Peromyscus eremicus. Next base: position 89,168,160 of record NC_081426.1, read on the forward strand.
AACCTTTTGAAACAAGTAGGGTTGCAAGATGGTTATAAACATCTTTTTTGGGTTGTTTTGTTTGTTTTGGTTTGGGTTTATTGAGACAGGGTTTCTCTGTATAGCCCTGGCTGTCCTTGAACTTGCTCATAGACCAGGTTGACCTTGAACTCACCACCTGCCTTTGCCTCCTGACTGCTGGGATCAAAGGTGTTCCCCACTACCACCACCACCAACACTGCTGCCTAGGTATAAACAACTATTTGAAACAAAAACATGATTGCCATTCCTGGAACAGGCAGTACAGAACCGTTTGTAGTTAAGGTTGAGCAACAGAGGTTTAATCGTAAATAGGAATGAACTGAGTTTGTCTTTACTATAAGATGGCTTTAAAGCCTACGATGGAGGCAGGCTGGTTCTTCACTACCTCATCAATAGTTCTCTAAGCATAATCCAGGAGTCACAGAATGTGCATATTTATTATATTTACGCAGTGTTTCTTATATTGAAAGAATTTATATCATTGCATGATGCAAATTTCACAGTGTACGCATACATTGGTGTGTTTCCCTCTGATTACTGTCCCCAGTCCTTCAGCATCTCTTGACTAACTTTAAAAGTTGCTTTTGGGGGCTGGAGAGATGGCTCAGTGGTTAAGAGCACTTGCTGCTCTTCCAGAGGACCTGGGTTCCAGCACCCACATAGTGGCTCACAGCTGGTTGTAACTCCAGCCTCAGAGGATCTGATGTCCTCTTCTGGCCTCTGGGGGCACCACGCACAAACGCATGCAGGCAAAGCACCTATACCCATAAAAAGAAGCAAATTTATCTAAAAACTGTGAGTTGCTTTTCACAAGACTCGGGTAGTTTGTGCTTAGGTAGCCACCAACCTCTGCAGAGGCTGACATAAGAGGATTGCTCGGCAGAGCCCGAGACTTCAGAACTCAGTGTGGTCAACCCAGAGGTACATTGGCTTTAGTTTAATCTCTTTTGCTATGATAAAGCAAAACAAAACAAAACAAACTGTTGCTTTATTAACCTTGAATTTTCTCAATGCTGATGAGAAAGGAACAACAGCTGCAGAGAGACATTGGACGACAGACAAAACTCCCGAGCTAAACCAACCGGTTTATTTCAAGGATGTGCTGACCTCAGAATGGAAACCTGGATATGTTCTACGTTGGGGAAGGGGTTTTGCCTTTGTTTCTGCAGGACAAGAAAAGCTATGGATACCAACAAAATTAATAAAAATTTGATTTGAACAGGAAAAACCCCTTGATGAGGTAAAGTAAAAGATCATCCACCAATGTGACATCTCTACAAGTTGTAAGAAAAATTTAACAATCAAGGTTGGGGTAGGGTTCTGTTTTTGTCTTTCCAGGATAATGGAAATATCCATCTTCCAAAAATCATAAGGCCTTGGATATCCAGATGTTTACAACAGAAACAAAGAATCTATTGGTACCAATCTACACACGGTAAAATCTCACTGTCTAACATCTATCTTTCTATCAATATTGAATAGTTGTGGTCCCAATTCAATTATAAGCCAAGCTGGCTTTGGAGATGGAATTGGCTCACTCCTTCTCTAAACCCAAGCACATTGCTAAAAGAAAAGTTTGAGAGATTCTTCAGTACCATATCAGAAGAGCCCTCTGGTGTGGGACAGAAGGAAACCAATAAAAAGGGACCATTGTCTTCTAGATTCTAATTCTCTCCATGCTTACTCTTGATTTCTCAGAATCCTTTCTTACATGCCATGTCCTCTTTAAATCCAAATCTTCCATTTTGATAACAAATAAGTTTTTCTAATAGCAATCTCAGAAGTCTCCAGAAGGAAGATGGGGCCCCAACAACAACTCTACCCAATCCAGAATGATGCCACGGTAATCATCATCATACTACACTTCTTACCAGAATTTCAGACAATCTTACCCATTACTCTAAGACTTGCTGCAGAACCTACAGTTAGTCTAACTGAAATTTAACTATCTGCGCTTTCTCACAGTACCCAACAGAGATAACATCACCCCCTAAACACCAGGAAGCAATTCTAAGAAAACGACGCCCCTTCTCCCTTAGGTTTCATAATTCTCAGGGTTATGGATGATGGTTATAGGATTGGGGGTGGAAGTAAATATTAAACTCAGTACTCCCAAAAAAAAAAAAAAAAAAAAAAAAGGAAAAGAAGAAATGGAATGGATACGTATAAGACATTATGGTAGATTATTGTATATACTAGTAAACAAATTTAGTAAAATAGCAGCCTTAAATAATTTTCACTGTAATTTGCACTGTTATGGATTCTTATATGTTGATACAAATGTAAACTATTTTTATATTCCTGTTTATGATAATTTGTATATTGATACAAATACAGAACTATACTTGGTATAATGTACATATATTTCTACTCTTATTTGAAATGTTTGTATATTGATACAAATGTAAATTTATATCTGTCATACTTTATGTATGTTCTACTTCTGTTTAGGATATTCGGTATATTGATATATATTTAAGATTATTGTCATATTGCATATCCCACTACATACTCCTACCTCTGTTATAAATATTGATATATATTTAAGATTATTGTCATATTGTATATCACACTATACACTCCTACCTCTGTTATAACATCTTGTGTATTGTCACAACTTTGAAGTCATTGTTCTTTACCATACACTTGCTTATAGACTGTCTACCTTGTTTACGTGAAGCCTTAGTCCTTAGGTTATTTCAGTAGATAAGACTTGTAGATTTATAGTCACCTATGCTTGTCATCTCTATAGTTACGTTAGTCAGGTTATACAGATTTACAGATACATAGGTCAGATGGACAGGTAATCTTCAAACACTTCATAGACCTAGAGAATATGGCATTTAAATAACTTAGAATTCTGTTGATGCGAGACACAATTGCTCCTGGCTGCACCAATTTGATCCCGAGAGAATGTTGGGCTTCTAGACATTTCCATTTGGAAGTTTGTCTTCTTGGCACAAAATGGCCTACTGGGCAAAGAACTGCCCTTGCCTCGACAGCTGACAGTACAAATGCAATGCTATCCTTTCTGGACAAGCGGGACACAAGGAAAGCGACCACTGTACTCTGCCAAGACAGGGTAAGATGGTCTTTCAGAATTCCTGCTTCTGAAAATGGTCTGTCAGATACTTTAGGCCTGTAGCCAATTTGAATGCACCAACAATGCTGAGAAACATTAGGTGATTGTCCAGGCTGCCAGCTGTCTCGGTCTACTCTCGCAAGGTTCCCGAAAGTTGCTTGCATCCATCTACCATTTCTCAGGTACCATTATATTCCTTCTCAGGTCTTTGATGGGATTGAAGACTAGCAGTTATAGTTACAACTTAGTAGATAGAACATATTAAGTATTAGATTCAGGTTCTTTAGGGTAGGACACCTTTTGGAATGATCTTTGTAACATGCCATTTATCTATGCTCTATACTTCTCTGGATTTTAATATGTGTTTCTTGCTTGATATTGTTTGCATTGGTTGTAGTTCCATCTTATCTAGGTCATTATCCCTCATTATTCCTGGACAATATTTGATAACCATTCCTTTGTATATAGTCTTGTATTAGGTTAGAACTTTCTTATTTAGACAAAAAGGGGGAGATGTAGTGGGTAGCCATTCCAGCTTTGTTCTGGAAGTTCCAACCCCCATTGAGACTTCGGCAACTGTCACGCCTACAAGGCGGGGCCAAGGGAGGCGCCGGGGGACCCGAGATCGGGATCGGCGAACGCTCGCTTGGGTCCAGGACCCTGGATGGTGGAGGTGGACAACGCAGAGCTCCAGAGAACACCGCTGGACTGTGATACACCTTCCCCAGACCCCGCGACCTACCTATCCCTTAATTTGTAAGTTACGCCATTAAATAAATCTCCTTTTAACTACGTGGAGTGGCCTTAATAATTTCACCAATAACAAACAAACAAACAAACAAAAAACAAAAAAACGAAAAACAAAAACCCACTCTGGCTTCTGGGTGTGGTGGTGCATGCTCTTAATCCCAGCAGAGGCAGAGTGATCTCTGAGTTCGAAGCCAACCCAGTCTACAGATTGAGTTTCAGGACAGCCAGGGCTACACAGAGAAACCCTGTCTGGAAAAAAACCAAAACCAAACCAAATCACAAAACACTCTGACCCAAAGCAAGCTGGGGGAGGAAGGAATTTACAGAAGCTTACAAGTTCCAGTCCATCACTGAAGGACGGTTGTGGGCTTGCTTGCTGGCAGGCGTGTGCTGGGACTCTCTGCCAGAGGAATAGTGCCATCCACAGTGGGCTGAGCACTCGTACATAAATTAACAACCAAGACAATCCCACATGGGTGTTCCACAGGATAGTCTGATCTGGGTAACCTCTCCCTTCTCAGGTAATGGTTAAAGCTAACTAGGACACCATCTCAAGAAAAAATTAATTAGAAAACCAAATTGTTCCTAGGCCCCACAGATGAAATGAGTCAGAACATTGGGGATGTTGCCCAAGCAGTGAAAAAATTTCAGTATACTGATAATGGGAGTCTTAAGTTTTATTTTATTATTATGGTTTATTTTATATGTATAAGTGTTTTGCCTACATTATGTCTGTGCACCAAGTGCTTTCTGTGGTGCTCTGGGAGGTCAGAAGAGGCATCAGATCCCTTGGATCTCGAGTTACATACAGACAAATAGTGGTGAGCCGCCATATGTGTGCTGAAATCTGGAAGAGCAGCCAGTGGTCTTAACCACTGAACTCCAGCTCCAAGTTCAGTTTTATAAATAACTGCTTTATGGGAGATTATAGATGCTTTTATGACCGAAATTTATGAATGAATAATCTTACGAGGTGATGAGTAAGCTTGGACAAGTCTTACTTCAGCACCCTAAAGACAGTGTAACTCAGCTCTGTGGAGGAAGAATGAGCGGCAAGACAGAGCCATTCTTACTGACATCCGGCAGTCTTTCTTTGAAGCCCACGGACAGGAAGTCACAGACAGGTTTGCCCACGCAGTGGAGAAGAACCAGACTGATTGATGGTTCCTTGGCTGGTTGGGAAGTGGGCTGTGGGGTTTTAAATGCTGCAATCTGTCCATGCTGAGGGTCTCTTCAGAGAGCGTACCTGACAGAAGAAGCTGTGGGGGACCCAGCCTTTAACTAGGAGAGTGAGTCAGGCTGGCTTCAAACACTCTTGCACCTGGTGGGTGTGGTGAGAATACCTGAGATAACAGAAAGAAAAACACTTTGTAGACTCTGAAGTGGCTCCTCCTTGTCATTACCCATGGTGCATCTGGCTAGGCATCACAAAGAAAGATGGGTGCTCAGCAGAACCAGAGCCGTGCCCCATAGTCAGCGTACGTTCTAAAAACTTGCTGAAGTAGTCTTAGACTGCTGAAGCATTGGACCTTCCCATTTCCCTGCTACCGCTAACAACGCAAACATCAGTTTTCACCATCCCTTGAAAATTAAATTATCATATGTGAAAGTGGAGGTATCTAGCTTTGTTCTAAATTCCTTCTCTAGAACTGGGTAGAGAGCTGGCATTCTAAGCTGCCCAAAGAGACAGGAGGAATAATTATCCCTGTGTTGTGTAAATTTCCTAAGAAATTTAACACTCCACCTTGCAGGAAAGCTCCTTAAGCAGGAAGGTAAACAACTCAAAATAGCTTCAGGAACCCCCCCCCCCCCCAACCCACCAGAGTGACTAGGCCCCTCTCTGCCAGGGGAAGCAGTAAAATCTGAGAGTCCCTCTCAGAAGAGCAGAGTCAAGCCTCAAAGATGACTCTGAGACCAAACTAGCATCCTGGAAGCGTCCTGGAAGAAGCAGAAGCCAGTTGTATGGAAGAGGTTTAGACCAACTGAGTCACCTGGAAAGGACACTCTCCAACCAGTTGAGCTGCCTGTGGGCTGTGCACTGTGCTCCAGGTTCCCAGCTCTGTGAGCTGTCACCCGTGTCGGGGTGGGCTTTGGTGATGCAGCTGTCTGTGAATCATTTCCGCTCTTACAAGTAACCACTCACCCATGCTCCTGTAAGTAACCCCAATAAAACTCCATAGTTCACCAAGGGGGACTTGGGAGTTATCTGTACTTTGATCTGTTGTGGGTTTCCTGACTAGGGTGAATAGACATATGTATTTTGTCTCTCCTCTACAATGTTTTGTATCTCCTATTGAGATAACATACTTTTCCTTCCCAGAAGCCCCCTTTTCAGGACAGCCTCTTGGAGCTGCTGTCTCAGTATCCGCCACAAGGCCAGGCCACTTCTTAAATTACACAGAAAAGTGTGAATTTTTCTTCCTTTAATCAGGCATGCTTCCCCAAGGCCCTGTGCTTTTTCACACTTTTCTCTGAAGTCTCCGATCTCTTCTTCCAACACCTGGCTGCTTGTCAGCCTCCATTCCAAGTGGCATTGTGTTTTCTCGTCCTCTTCCATTTCTCTTCTCCTGGCTGCCGCCAAGATTTAGAACTTGCCTGCCGTGTTGTTTTTTTTTGCTGAAGCTCTAAGAAAATTGTCCTCGACCTTCTGTCTTCTGTCTTCAAATCACAATTTTAATTTCATGTATTGAGGCTTTTGTCTGTGTACCTCGGGCATGCCTGGTGCAGGTGGAGGCCAGGAGAGGGCATCAGGCCCCTAGAACTGGAATCAGATGGTCATGAGCCACCCTGTGGGTACTGGGAATTGAGCCAGGGTTCTCGGAAGAGCAGCCAGTGCTCTTAACCACTGAGCCACCCCTCCAGCCCCTTTCTTTTGTTAATGAAACTAAGTCTCAGAAGGGAACCCCAGTGCTGTGGGATGTATGGCAAATGTGTTGCTGATTAATCAATAAAACACTGATTGGCCGTTGGCTAGGCAGGAAGTATAGGCGGGGCAAGGAGGAGAATAAAGCTGGGAAGTGGAAGGCTGAGTGAGAGAGACACTGCCAGCCGCCATGATGACAAACAGCTTGTGAAGATGACGGTAAGCCACGAGCCATGTGGCAAGGTATAGATTAAAGGAAATGGATTAATTTAAGATATAAGAACAGTTAGCAAGAAGCCTGCTGCGGCCATACAGTTTGAAAGCAATATAAGTCTCTGTGTTTACTTGGTCGGGTCTGAGCGGCTGTGGGTCTGGCAGGTGAGAGAGATTTGTCCTGAGGTGGGCCAGGCAGGAAAACTTAAGCTACACCCCAGTTTCCTTTGTAACAAACTGTTGCACATGTAGAGGCGAATTTTTAAATATTTGATCTGTATCTTAGTAAAGCTAGCATACTTTAAAGGGTGGATTTAAAACACACAAGCAGCAAGAGTTCCTTCAGCATCATGCATCTGACGAATACTTTTTTTTTTTTTTTTTTTTTTAAGTTTTTCGAGACAGGGTTTCTCTGTGTAGCTTTTGTGCCTTTCCTGGATCTCGCTCTGTAGACCAGGCTGGCCTCGAACTCACGGAGAGCTGCCTGGCTCGGCCTCCCAAGTGCTGGGATTAAAGGTGTGCACCACCACCGCCCAGCAGAGACAGGGTTTCTCTGTGTAGCTTTGGAGCCTGTCCTGGAACTCACTTTGTAGACCAGGCTGGCCTCAAACTCACAGAGATCTGCCTGCCTCTGCCTCCTGAGTGCTGGGATTAAAGGCATGCGCCACCACCACCCGGCCGAATACTTCTTGATTAACTAAAGGGATGTAGAAATTTCTGAAGTGTCCACCAATAACCTTTTAATCATTCCCTTCAGAACAGTCTCCTGTGCCAGAACTTTACTGATAATAATCATCATGGGTATATAAAAAAAGATACAGATTTCACATACATGCACACATGCGAATTAATCACACATACATGAATTAGATACACATCATGTACATATACACATCACATCGTGCACATATACATATCTCACACACACAATACATGGAACACACACAAAGATTTTTATTTTATTTTTATCTTTTGGTTTTTTGGGACAGGGTTTCTTTTCTTTTCTTTTTTTTTTTTTTTTTTTGAGACAGGGTTTCTCTATGTAGCTTTTGTGCCTTTCCTGGAACTCCCTTGGTAGCCCAGGCTGGCCTTAAACTCACAGAGATCCGCCTGGCTCTGCCTCCCTAGTGCTGGGATTAAAGGCGTGTGCCACCACCGCCCGGTGGGTTTCTTTTTTTTTTTTTTAATTTTGTTTATTTTTATTTTATGTACATTGGTATTCTGCCTGCATGTCTATGTGAGAGAATCATATTCCCTGGAACAGGAGTTACAGACAGGTGTGAACTGCCATGTAAGTGCTGAGAATTGAACCTGGGTCCTCTTGAAGAGCACCCAGTGCTCTTAACCGCTGAGCCATCTCTCCAGCCCTGGGACAGGGTTTCTTTGTGTTGTTTTGGTGCCTGTCCTGGAGCTCTCTCTGTAGACCAGGCTGGCCTCGAACTCACAGAGATCCACCTGGCTCTGCCTCCCTAGTGCTGGGATTAAAGGTGTGTGCCACCACCGCCGGGCATGCAAAGATTTTTAAAAGGGACTGTGGGTAAAACACTGTGCAAATGTGCAGAACTGAGCCTGAATCCCCAGAACCATGTGAAGCTGAACATGTAGGACACACCAGTAATTCTCATGCTTTTATGGTGACACAGGATCAGAGGCAGGAGACTCCCGGGAAGTTCACCAGCCAGCTAGCCTAACATACATACACAGCAGAGAACGACAAGACACTGAAAGGAAGGACCAATATCCAAGGTTGTTCTCCGCCCCCATGTGTGCTGTGGTGCACACGGGCCCTCATTTGCACACCTGCACACATACTCACACACTCGACACAAGATTGAAAAAGAAACAAATGCAAATTATTTCTTGTAGTGCGGATAGTATTCTGAATCCTGCTTAGGTTGTATCTTGCAGCAAGCTACCACTGAGCTGTTCCATGTGTCTGGCTGCAACAAAATCAGTCGCCCTTGAAAGGTAGGATAGTATTTGCCAAGACCAACAGAATCACTGGTGAGGGCATGGAGTGCACATAAACGTGTAACCTTCTGTCTCAGGGTTACTATTGCTGTGGTGAAACACCATGACCAAAAGCAATCTGGAGAGGAAAGGGTTTGTTTGGCTTACACATCCTGAATCACAGCCAACTGAGGGCAGCCCCATCAATCATTAATTAAGAAAATGCCCTACAGGCTTATCTGTCTACAACCTGCTCTTATGGAGGCATTTTCTCCATTGAGTTCCCTCCTCTCAGGTGACTCCAGCTTGCGTCAAGTAGATATAAAACTAGCCAGCCCGCCTTCCCAGATGCTTTTATCCATGGGGAGTCTGTAGTCACCTCCACTGCCTTAATTCTAGGCAGTGCTCTGAACCCAGGCTTCACCTTAGCTTCCCTGTAGACTTGGAACTACCAACACTGCAGCTTGCTGGGGGTTGGTGGGGGTTGGTGGGGGTTGGTGGGGGTTGGTGGGGGTTGCTGGGCATTGCTGGGGGTTGGTGGGGGTTGGTGGGGGTTGGTGGGGGTTGGTGGGGGTTGGCGGGGGTTGGCGGGGGTTGGTGGGGGTTGGTGGGGGTTGGTGGGGGTTGGTGGGGGTTGGTGGGGGTTGGCGGGGGTTGGCGGGGGTTGGCGGGGGTTGGTGGGGGTTGGTGGGGGTTGGCGGGGGTTGGCGGGGGTTGGTGGGGGTTGGTGGGGGTTGCTGGGCATTGCTGGGGGTTGGTGGGGGTTGGTGGGGGTTGGTGGGGGTTGCTGGGGGTTGCTGGGGGTTGGTGAATTTGAGGACAAGGCAGCTATGGGTCGTGGTTTACCACTCCTTGGTAAATGGTAAATGGTATTTTCACCAGCGTGAATGAGTCATTTTCTTCATTGCTGGTGCCTTCGCAGTTTGGGAGCAGAGGTTAATTTCATCTTTTCCCAGAAAAGCCACACATTTCTTCTATTTAAGTAAATTCGTTCTAATTCCACAATGGGCTGAGATCGCCAAATGCTCAGTCTAGCAAGACATAGACATGTAATAGGTCTGACTCGCTGGTTCAGTGGTTTGAGTAAATATTTTTAAGTCTCTGGTCCGGAAGACAAGTAACCACTGTTAAATGCTTAAGTTGCTAAGAAAGGGTGTCATATCATTGGTGTCTGTTGAAGCAGGGCACCTGTTGACCTAGATTGTCCATCCATCCACCCTTCCTCCATCCATCCTTCCTCCATCCATTTGCTTAGCACATTTATTGAACACCTTCAATGTACTTAATGTATACAGATGCCGGTGGCCCAGAAGTAAGACCAGACTGTCCATGCAGTGGAGTTCACCTCACCTTGCTCCTGAGAAACCCTCACATTCCCAGCTTGGGGTTCAGTGTGCCTCTGTACCTTTGGGTTACTCTTGTACCCACACTATATTTACTGGACTTTGGTGGTTTTTTGTTTGCTTTTCTCTCTTGTATACAAGTTGCTCCATGAGGACTTTAAATATTAAGGAGTGGCAGATTCCATAAAGCCCACTGGTGTATAAACCCGAACACTCAGCCCAACAGTCTGACACATAAACAGATTTGGTAAGAATCTGAACTGTCTTTTCCTCACTCGATCCAAATGTACACTGTTAAAAAATAATAAAAAGTTTAACCCTGACAACCTCAAGTCCTTTCTAACGTTAAACATCTTTGATCCCCAAGAGCTAAGGAGCTGCATTGTTATTGCTCACAGAAAAGTCTCTGTGACCTTCCACCAGGCAGGAAAATATGAAAAGATTTTTTTTTAATGTCACAAAGTGTAGCTAGAGTTTTCCTGCTTGGCCCACGGTCAGGGCAAATCTCTCTCACCCGCCAGTCCCACAGCCACTCAGACACGATCAAGTAAACACAGAGACTTATATTAGTTACAAACTGTATGGCCGTGGCAGGCTTCTTGCTAACTGTTCTTATATCTTAAATTAATCCATTTCCATTAATCTATACCTTGCCACATGGCTCGTGGCTTACCGGGATCTTCCCATGCGGCTTGTCATGGTGGCGGCTGGCAGTGTCTCTCTCCCCCAGCTTCCTGTTCTCTCAATTCTCCTGTTAGTCCCGCCTATACTTCCTGCCTGGCCACTGACCAATCAGTGATTTATTTATTGACCAATCAACAACACATTTGACATACAGACCATCCCACAGCAACAAAGTCTTAAGTTAATTTTTAAATAGGAGTTAAAATAAATTTTAAAAATTAGATTTATTTATTTTATTTTATGTGTTTGAATATTTTGTTCACATGTATGTCTGTGCACCATCTGTGTGCCTGGTACCTGGAGAGGCCGGAAGAAGGCACTAGATCCCCTAGAACTGGAGCTATGGATAGTTGTGAGCTGCCGTGTGGGTGCTGGGAACAAATGTTCCTAACCACTGGGCCATCTCTCCAGCCCTAAGCTACAGTTCTTAAAGCCTGTTTTTTTCATTTTTCTCTTGAGTAGTAGCAGAACAATAGTCACATACTGAGGGAGAACTAAGTTCCTAGTTGTAGTTCAAAGATTTACAAAGAGTAGCCAGACATGGTGTTTCATGCTTGTGATCCCAGCTCTCAGGAGGTGGAGGCAGAAGAGTGAGTTCATGGGCTATACAGCAAGACCTTGTCACATATGTGCATTTACATATATACAGATATATTTACATAAAAGACATATTATTGATTAATAAAAAGAGTTTCAACATATTTTTTCCTTTGGAAACCATGTTTAGACTGAAGTAGAAATATTACTTATAAGGTAGCATGAAAGAAGTGAGTTGTAGCTCGAGTTTTCTTGCCTGGCCCACAGTCAGGGCAAATCTCTTTCACCTGCCAGTCCCACAGCCTCTCAGACCCGACCAAGTAAACACAGAGACTTATGTTGCTTTCAAACTGTATGGTCGTGGCAGGCTTCTTGCTAACTGTTCTTACAGCTTAAATTAATCCATTTCCATTAATCTATACCTTGCCACATGGCTCGTGGCTTACCGGCATCTTCACAAGCTGTTTCTCATCGTGGTGGCTGGCAGTGTCTCTCTGACTCAGCCTTCCACTTCCCAGCTTTATTCTCCTCCTTGTCCCGCCTATACTTCCTGCCTAGCCAACGGCCAATCAGTGTTTTATTGATTAATTAGCAACACATTTGCCATACATCCCACAGCAGTGAGTCCATTAAAATTTTTATGAGATGATTTTTTTAAAAGATTTATTTATTATGTATACAGTATTTTGCCTGCATTATGTCTGCACACCAGAAGAAGGCACAAGATCTCATTACAGATGGTTGTGAGCCACCATGTGGGTGCTGGGAATTGAACTTGGGACCTCTGGAAAAGCAGCCAGTGCTCTTAACCTCTGAGCCACCTCTCCAGCCCCAATGAGATGATTTTTGTCCCCCTAACATTTTCTCCTCTGAACAAATACGTAAGCAAATAAAAACATGTAAACACAGAAATGTTAAATTTGTTGGGTCACATTCTGCTTGCAAAACTATTGCAATAATTATATGTCATTAATATTTTTAACATGGAAACACATGAGTTCTAGGTACACACAGAAAAGGAAGATGCTTTTAAAGATGAGTTTGTTTTTATTGTTGTTGAAATTTTAATTATTGGTGTATTGTGTGACTGTACAGAGCTCTGCGCACATATGATGCACGTGTCTTCAGAGTCCAGAAGAGGGCGCCAGATGCCCTGGACCTGGAGTTAAGGAAGTCACGTGCTCCCTCCTGAAGGAGGCCTGCTTGCCTGCTCCTGTGGAACTCCGGGGACAACTTTTGGTTCTTTTTTTCCAGGATGGGTTCCTGGGATAGAATTCAGGTGGTCAACTTGTACAGCAACCATTTTTGCCTGCGGAGCCATGTCATCAGCCTTGCTTTTTTGTTTGTTTGTCGGGGGTGGAATGGGGTGGGGTGGGGTGGGGTGGGGTGGGGCGGGGCGGGATGGGGGCGGGGTGTGTTATGATACTGCACCAGGGAGGCACCCAGCGGACCGGGCCAGGGTATCCCTCGCGGGAGGGAAAACATGCCAGGCAGATGCAAGGGCGGGCAACGGCGTGGACAGTCGCTCATACCCCAGGCACTGCGTCCACGTGGAAATAAGTCTATTATAACGGAGAGATGAAGAGAAAGATAGGGAAAGAGGGAGGCAGGAAGAAAGAGGCGGGGAGGAGAGGGGTCGGGGTGCACACCTCGTGGGAATGGAGAGAGAGAAAAAGAGAGAGAGAAGAAGGGAGGTTTTTTTTTCCTTTTGTCAGGACACAGGGCGGCCCCAAGGGGCGGGTCGATACTAACAGGGTGGAAGGGGGTGGGGGCACATCTCACTCTGTAGCCCAGACTGTCTTGAAACTCACTATGTAGCCTAGGCTGGCCTTGAACCCAAGGTAATATCTCCTGCCTCATCCTTCCAAGTGCTAAATTAAATGACTTCCCACTCAGCAGTTGTGGAAGCGTCCAATGCTTAGTGTCTGCTCAGCGTAACTAACTGCTCTTCTCAGTATTTCTCCTAGGAGAGAGAAAACACAACTAAGTAATGGTCACTCCTCTATTTATCCTCATGGACAGACAACAACTTTAAAATAAGGTTTAAGGCGACTGATTTTTGTTTATCTCTAGATTCTTTGTTAAATACACAGCAAAGAAAGCAGAATTTAAAACGATGAATGATTCTAGGAATAACTCTGGTGGCTTGAAAATGTTTATACCACACCTGCCGTCCTCAGGACTGTGGTGGTGCTCTGGGATATATAGCCTCCGCAGGGAAAAGGAGGCAGAACATGGCTCCTGGCCTGGCAACGGGCCCATCTCTGCGGAAAGTTTGTAGATACGGGAAACAAAGATTAATGTAAAACTGAAATGGCCTGTTAGAGAAGGTTTCTCTGGTTCCCAAACAACAGCCACCGCTGAAGTCTCAGCCCATGACCGTGGTGCATAGTCTCCCCCTCAGAGCCCAATGACTGAAGCAGGGCAGAAGGAAGCGGTGTCTTCCTCCTCTACAGAAAGGTACACCGCGCCCCTTCCTTACTCCTGCCCCAAATCTCTCTATCTCAGATGACAGACAGGAAGGATAAGAGCATCTGAGGGAGATCTGGGTGGTGGCTCTCATGGGGTGTGGCCGTGTCCTCTGCAACCCTTTCAGCCAGTGGCCTCAGAACCTGTGGGCTATTTTTCTTACATTGTAGATGTAACCAACCTTCTTATTAAATAAGAAACACAGAACCAATGCAAAGAAGAAAGCCAAGAGGTCAGAGCTAAGAGCTAAAACCTTACCCTTCCTCCTGCAGTGGTCCTACCTCTCCGAACCAGAGCTACCCCTGTGTTAATGTCTTTATATAGTGTTCCTGTTCTGCCTTCTCATTGGTTGTAAACCCAACCACATGACCGCCTCGTCACGGCCTGTCTATATAGGCCTCCAGGTTTTCCTTGCTTGGTATTGAGATTAAAGGCATGTGTGTCCAATAATGGCTGTATCCCTGAACACACAGAGACTTACCCAGCTCTGCATACCAAGTGCTGGGATTACAAGCGTACGCCACCACTGCCCTGCTTTCCTATGGCTTGCTAATAGCTCTGACCCCCGGCAACTTTATTTATTAACATACAAATAACATTTTAATACAAATAAAATATCACCAGGATACAGTACAGCTGTATCCAGTATTATACTTTTTTTTCATCCTAGATTCATGGTCTAAATTTTACTTTGCTTGTGTTTTGTGTGTGCACACATACATTGTGTGTGTGTGTGTGTGTGTGTGTGTGTGTGTGTAGAGGGCAGAGGTCAACCATGCATGCTGTTCCTCTAGAACCATCAACCTTGTTTTTTGAGACAGCATCTCCCACTGAGACCTGAGGCTCTCTGATTTGGTTAGGCTAGCTGGCCGGTGACCCTCAGGATTCCCCTGTCTCCCTCCACCTTTCAACCACTGGGATTATAGACACCTGTCATCATGTCCAGCTTTTTAGGTGAGTGATGGTGATCAAATTCACATCCTCTGCATGTGCAGTGAAGACTTTACTGGCTAATCGATTCTGCAAGCTCTCTGCTTATTTTTATTAAATTACTCGGTACAAAGATGTGTCAGGGTTTTGTGTACTGTAAAAGATGGCTGGCCAAGGAGAGAGGCAGTGAGTAGAGAGAATACTGTGTGTTGTGGCTGTATGCTCTTTCTTTCCAAAGCAAACCACTGGGAAAACTGTTACAGCCAAGTCATCAGGGGAAAACTTTGATGTTTATGGAAGTTAAGCAACTTGCCGAGTGCATGCTTACTGTGGATTAGGTACTCCATAGTCATTGTACTTACTACACAACCCAATGTTACTAGCCTTCACATAAACTCTTTAGAAGCAAGGGAGCCTACGTGCCTTCCTGTAATCCAGATCTTCCCTGTTATCTGACTCTAAGGCCCAGAGCTTTATTTAAGCTTTCTGTAGGTGAGCCAGTGGTCCTGGAACACTCACTGCCAAGTAAGATGGGCACAAGGGAGGTCGCTGAGCTTAGGAAGGCTCAGTTGGCAGCTTCCAGCCTTGTCACCTCTGCTATGGTTAATCTTAGGTACCAACTCGACTGGACTATAGAATACCTAGAAACTGGGCATGGTGGCTGGAATGAGAATGGCCCACAGAGGCTCATATGTTTGAAAGCTTGATCTCCAATTGGTGGAACTGTTAGGGAAGGATTAGGAGGTGTGGCCTTGTTGGAGGAGGTGTGTCACTGGGGGCTTTGGGGTTTCAAAAACCCATGCCATTCCATTGTCCTTCATCCTGCCTCATGCTGTGTCTCAAGATGTGAGCTCTCAGCTACTGCTCCAGAGCCCTCCTTGTCTGCCTGTTGTCTTACTCCAATCCATGATGGTCAACTGTGAACCCAAGTAAACTCTTCTGTAAGTTACCTTGGCCATGTGTCTAGAGAAGTAATTAAGAAACTCAGTGAAGAATTGTTTTTGAGTGTACCTGTGAAGGTGTGTCCAGAGAAGGTGGGAGGCTCAGTAGAGTGGGTGAGAAAACCCTCCCTGAATGTGTGTGGTACCATCCAATTGGCCAAGGAGACAGTGAGAACAAAACCAGAAAAAAATTAAATGTGTGGACCCTAGTGATCTCTGGGGTCTATGGCTCTTGTCCTTAGACACTGGCCTTGGTATCTCAGGATTCAAGTGAGGTCTCAGCCTTTTGCTTTCAGTCTGAGAATTGCACCCTTCCCAAGCTTCCTTTGTCTTTTTATGTTAAAGATATATTTTTATTTTAAATTATGTGCCTGTTTCTGTGTGGCCTGACATGTGGGTGCAGATGCTGTGCAGTCCAGAAGAGGGCTCTGGATCATTTTTGAGCTGGAGTTACAGATGATTGAGTCACCTGACATGGGAACTGAGAGCTGGAGGAGCAGTAGGAACTCTGAAACACTAGGCTGTTTCTCCCCTGTAGTTAAAGTTTTCCTGCCTGGCCCACAGTCAGGGCAAATCTCTTTCACCTGCCAGTCCCACAGCCTCTCAGACCCGACCAAGTAAACACAGAGACTTATGTTGCTTTCAAACTGTATGGCCGTGGCAGGCTTCTTGCTAACTGTTCTTATAGCTTAAATTAATCCACTTCTATAAATCTATACCTTGCCACGTGACTTGTGGCTTACCGGCATCTTCACAAGCTGTTTCTCATCATGGCGGCTGGCAGTGTCTCTCTGACTCAGCCTTCCACTTCCCAGCTTTATTCTCCTCCTTGTCCCGCCTACACTTCCTGCCTAGCCAATGGCCAATCAGTGTTTTATTTATTGACTAATTAGCAACACATTTGCCAAACAGACCATCCCACAGCACTCCCCTTGTGTTTTGGCCTTTGGACTTGAGCTAGGACACTACAGATAGCCTAGGTTCTTCAGCTTGTTGCTGGTTTCGGCTTCTATGATTCTATAAGCCAAGCCCCCAATAAGTCATATATTGACATCTGTCTGTGTATCTGCCCGCTCACCTCCCAGTCATTCATCTTCTGCCCCCTTCCTGTTGGTTTGTCTCTCTGAGTGTTGTCAGATTCTTACACACCTGGACGGGTGGTAGGGTATGATGTAATGAGCAAAACTTGGAGGGAGGGTTAGCTGAGCTGGGGAACTTTTTTTTTTTTTTATTTCCTTTCAAGTCAACTGGGAGCTGTTTCGTCTCTGGGAAATCATGAATGGACCTCCCCTTAGCTACACAAATGTAAGGCAAGTATGTAACCTTTGCTTTTAGTAGAAAACAAAAGAAAGCAGAACCTTGGAAATCTTAGATAGAAGTCTTTTGTTGTTATTGTTTGTTTTTGCTTTTTGAGACAGGGTTTATCTGAGTAGCCCTGGCTGTCCTGGAACTTGCTTTGTAAACCAGGCTGACCTTGAACTCAGAGATCCACGTGCCTCTGCTTCCTGAGTGCTGGGACTAGAGGCGTGTGCCACCATGTCTGGCTGACAACAAATCCTTTCGACACAGTAGAGGACAATTTTGAAAATGTTCTGGTTGCTAGAAAAATATGCACAGCACTATACATGGTTTCTAGTGTTCTGATTCACCATTTGTCGCTTATAAATTTGGTTGTTAGGAAGTCAAGTTCCTTATTATGAAAGTGGAAAAGCTGGTAAGGACCACCGCCACTATAAAGTGGACATCATGTTAGGTGGAGCTTGGCTCTTAGCTGTATGTGGATCTCATTCTAAGAATTACACAGAGGGAAGCTGCAAGAGATTTACACATTTGTGTATGGCTTTGTCCTTAAGAATCCTGGGGGAGCCCGGCTTGGTGGCACACGCCTTTAATCCCAGCACTTGGGAGGCAGAACCAGGCAGATCTCTGTGAGTTCAAGGCCATCCTGGTCTGCAGAGGAGATCCAGGACAGGCTCCAAAACTACACAGAGAAACCCTGTCTCGAAAAATAAAAAAAAAAATAGCAACATGATGGGGGTGGAGATGTAGCTCTGTAGCTCGGTGGGTAGAGAGCTTTCTTAGCATGCACAGTGTCCTGGGTTGAATCAGAAGCCCCACATGAACCCTGAATGGCAGTGCACATTTGGAATCTCAGCACTCAGAAAGTGGAGGCAGGAGGATCTGTAACATGAATCTTAAATGGTCTTAATAAAAAAAACCTCAGAGCCAGCTATTGGGGTGAATTCTGAAAAATCAGAGAATCAGAATAAGCCACAGCTAATCTCACCTTGCCAACTTCTCAGCCAATCCTGTTTCCTCAAACTGGAAATCTCTGTGTCCTCATCCAAATGGATTTCAGCTGACCTGCTGCTAAAAGCCTAAAAGCTTAAAAGCCTAAAAGTTTAAAAGAGCCTCTGAAAGGACCAAGCAGATGCCATAACAGGCTGCTCAGTCTTCTCTCAGAGATCAGGCCTCAATTTCAGTTTCCTGAGACTTGAGCAAGCAGTTTCTGGGAGGGCCATGAACAAAAGACATAGTCCTTGCAGTAGCTCCCTTTCTGCACGTATTCTGACTGCTCAAAGTTCAGCCAGATGTTTACTCTCTGGGGCCCCTCACCAACTTAGAGTTATGTGCAGTACATGCTTGGCCAGCCAGCCCCCATGGTGGCTTAAGGACAAAGCCTGGGACTTGTGCTGGACTGCCCCCAAAGTGATAAATTGTAACCACCAACCAGTAAATTCAAAGGCTACATACCCTCACCCAATTAAAAGAGAACAGAGATAAAAATAAACCAATCCGAGTTGCACCCGTGCAAAACTCCCCCAACCCCCCTGAAGGGCTTGTGGATTTTGCCTTTAAAAAGCTAGCCACACAAAGAAAAAGCAAGCTCCTCCTGGCCTCACGGTTACTAAGAGTGAGTGCTTTGGATTGAGCTTCCCTGCCTGAGGCTTGTAAACAAACAGAAATAAACCTTGCTTTTACATTCTGTACCTAAGGTCTTCGGTGGTATCTTTGGGGTCACAATTTGGGCATAACACCTCTAGTTCCTGGTTTTCATGCCTTATATACCTTTCTGTTTCCTGCCATCACTTCCTCGGATTAAAGGTATGTGTCTTTCCCAAGCAGACAGGAGATCTCAAATGTTGGGATTAAAGGTGTGTGTCATTATGCTTGGCTGTGTTTACAGTGTGGCCTTGAACTCCCAGAGATTTGGATGGATCTCTGCCTCCGGAATGCTAGGATTTTAAGGCCTCTAGGTTTAATATAGTGGCTGTTTTGTTCTCTGACCATCACCAACCACCTCCCCCCGCAGATAAGTTTGGGGTGCACAATATATCAATCACAGAATCAGAAGTTCAAAGTCATCCCTGGCTCCAATAGT
Source organism: Peromyscus eremicus (assembly GCF_949786415.1). Classification (NCBI taxonomy): domain Eukaryota; kingdom Metazoa; phylum Chordata; class Mammalia; order Rodentia; family Cricetidae; genus Peromyscus; species Peromyscus eremicus. The sequence continues at coordinate 89,187,325 of NC_081426.1, forward strand.
GTGAGGCTTTCCACCTCAATTAACCTAATCTAGATAACCTTCACAAGCAGGCCCAGAGGCTTGTCTCCCAGTGATTCTAGATCCTGGTAAGTTGAGCATCAATATTAACTATAGTAACTCAATGTGACACCCAAACTGGTAAGCCATAATCTTCCACTTCTTGTAACCATAGGCTCATGACATAATGCAAGGAACAGTCATTCCAACTTCAAGAGTCCCCATAGTCTTTAACAGTTCCTAAACTGTTCAAAAGCTTTGGTGTAATCTCTTTTGAGACCCAGGCTCAGTCTTAACTGTGAACTTTTATATCATCAAAAAACAAGTTACATACTTCCAACATACAATGATACAGAATAAATGTTCCCACTCCAAAAGCGAGGAATAGGCCATTGCAAGAAATGATCAGACCAAAGTAAGATTGAAACCCAGTAGGGAAAAAAACAAATTCTATAGCAATGTGTCTAGCCTCTGGGTTAGTGACAGAAATGTCTGGACCCCACAAAGCTTGGGTAGCCCTACCCCTCCAGCAATACTGCCTGCAGCACATATATCCTTTCTCTAGGACCAGTTCCACTTCGTGCTTTCAATGTTCCCAGCAGACATCCCATGGTCCTTGCATCTCCAACATCCTTCCTAGCAGATATCCCATGGTCCTGGCATCTCCAACATCCTTCCCAGAAGACATCCCATGGACCTGGCATCCCCAACATCCTAGTGGCTCCGTTAAAACCTTGGTTTTCTAGAAATGACCTGAATGCCTCCTCCCTAAAGGTGCCATGGAAGCTTCCAAAGGAGGAAGGCAACCAAGAGTCCCACCCAACTCTGCCACCTATGAACCACATCAATGACCAGCATGCTATGGTGCAGGAGTGGTACATATATACCTTGGTGGTAGCCAACTGCTCTCTCTAATTGAAGTTAAGACCTGCTTAACAAGAGAGATATGATGCCTGGCACTGGAAACCTGGCTAACTATTCAGTGCTAGTGATGTCCACTGCTATAGGAGGAGAATTTGCAACCATTAATTTACTAAATCAGCATAATCCCTAACAACAACTTGTAAACATTTGTTAAAGGTTAAAAGGAGAAAGCAAGGGCAGAAAGAAAGAATGTGAGAGCTGGAAAAAGGGAAGGAGTACTGTGAAATGTCTCTTGGATATTATATGGCTGTTACCCTCATGAATTTACAGCAGCTGTGGTTACCTGCACAAAGACGCAGCCCACCAACATTCCACCATGAATGGGGGAAGGGCTGGTAAGGCCCCATCTCTCCCTGAAGATTTATAAGCAGTTAATTTTTGTTGAGGGAGGTGGGTGTATTGGCTGCTTTGTATTGTTGTGATAAAACACTATGATAAGGCACCTTATGGAGGGAAAAATTATTTGAGTTTATGATTCCAGAGGGTTAGAGTCCAAAATGGCTGAGACAGTGTGGCAACAAGTGTCAGGCTTAGCAGGAGCAAGAAGCTTTGGGCTCTCATCTTGAACCACAAGCATGAAGTGGGGCGGGGTGGGGTGGGGGGAATACATGAGGCTTTGAAATCGGAGAGCCCACCCCCAGTGACATACTTCTTCCAGCAAGGCTTCATCTCCTAGACCTCCCCAAACAGCACCATAACTGAGGTCCAAATATTCAACTATATGAGCCCATGATGGACATTCTCATTTAAACTACCAGAAGGTAGAAATTTGAGTCATATTTCTCAATGGTGTAGACACTGATAAACTTCTCAAATAAGTAACACCCCACCTATGCTTGTGAAAGCAGAACTTAAAAGCATTGAGGCACATTTTTTAAAAAAGCATGAAAATAGTAGGGAGGACTTGTTGGGAAGAACGAATTTGGTGGCAGGTGGTAGGAGAGGACAATGGAGAATATGGTCAAAATCGTGTGTGTGTGTGTGTGTGTGTGTGTGTGTGTGTGTGTGTGTGTGTGTGTATGAATGAATGAAAACGATAAAAAGGAGTAAACCACCGAACTGTGATTAAAAATAAACTCTATCTTCCTTTAATTAATTCTGTTGGGTATTTTATCACAGCAACAGGAAAAGTAACTAATATTGATGATGGTCTTCCCTCTAGTTTCTAAAAAATTGTTCTTCATTTTCAATTGAGACGTCTTCAGAATGGCCTTTACTGATCAACAGTAAAGTGGTCAGGACCATTCAGTCTCTAAGACTGAATATTCCCCACAGTTCTCCAGAGGGCTCACCATAATTTCCCTGAATACTCAGTTCATGGTAATCTAGGTTTTTTTTTTTTAAGCCTTTCCCACTAAATTATTCTAATTTCTATCCATCACTCAGTGTCAGAGCTTCTTCCACATTTTCAGGTATTCGTTATATTACCAACCCTACTCCTGGTACCAATTTTCTGGCTTAACTTGCCTTACGCTGCCATATCTGAATGCTATGGACTTGGAAGTTTATTTATTTATTTATTTTGGTTTTTCGAGACAGGGTTTCTCTGTGTAGTTTTGGTGCCTGTCCTGGATCTCACCCTGTAGACCAGGCTGGCTTCGAACTCACAGAGATCCACCTGGCTTTGCCTCCCGAGTGCTGGGATTAAAGGCGTGCATCACCACCACCTGGCTCAAACTCATTTTTTTTTTAAAGATTTTATTTATGGGGCTGGAGAGATGGCTCAGAGGTTAAGAGCACTGACTGCTCTTCCAGAGGTCCTGAGTTCAATTCCCAGCAACCACATGGTGGCTCACAACCACCCGCAAGTAGATCTGGTGCCCTCTTCTGGCCTGCAAAGACACATGCAGGCAGAACACTGTATACATAATAAATAAAATAAATCTTTAAAAAAAAAAGATTTTATTTATTTATTTGTGTATGCAGTGTTCTGCCTGCATACATGCCTGCACACCAGAAGAGGTCACCAGATCTCATCTCTACAGATGGTTGTGAGCCACCATGTGTTTGCTGGGACTTGAACTCAGGACCTCTGGAAGATCAGCCGGTGCTCTTAACCTCTGAGCCATCTCTCAAGCCCAAATCTCTGAGCCCAAACTCAAATTTCTAAATCAAGAACTCCTGCAATAATGAGAATAATCTTTCTATGGGGAGAGACTCTTCATTATGGCATCACTTCTTACATGTCACACTTCACATTGGGGATTAAATTCCCAACACATGGCCAGACATAGTGGCTCACACTTATGATTCCAGCATTTGAAAGACTCAGACACACATTTTGTCTTTGTTATTCTTTTGAGACAGGGTTTCTCTGTATAAGAGTCCTGGCTGTCCTGGAACTCACTCTGTAGACCAGGCTGGCCTTGAACTCAGATATCCGCCTACCTCTGCTCCCTGAGTGCTGGGATTAAAGGCATGTGCCACTACTGCCAGGCAAAAAGGAGACATATTTTATTTATTTATTTATTTATTTATTTATTTATTTATTTATTGGTTTTTTTCGAGACAGGATTTCACTGTGTAGCTTTGCGCCTTTCCTGGAACTCACTCTGTAGCCCAGGCTGGCCTCGAACTCACAGAGATTCACCTGCCTCAGCCTCCCGAGTGCTGGGATTAAAGGTGTGCACCACCACTGCCTGGCTGGGAGTCTTAAATACAGGCTTACAGCACAATGGGAGAACCCCGGAGGGCAGAAGTTTGCTATTGATGTTTTGCAATCTTGCATAGGATACACAGACAAGGAACTTCCCTTAAGCATTCAGGAGGTTGAAACCCGGGAGGGAATTAGCATAGGGAGGATATCAAGGTCATGATCAGCAAGCAAGGCAACAGTTACCCAAAACGGGGGTGGGGGTGGGGTGGGGTGGGGGGTGGGGGGTGGGGAGTGGGGGGCCGGCAGGGCCCTACAGGTCCCCCTTTTTCTAATAAATGAGCTTCTGACTTAGGTTGCATGGGACATCAGCAGGTCACCTTACCCGTCATGGAGACGCCTGCCCAGGCCACACAGGCGCTCTATCTTAGGTTGGTGAGCGCCTCCGTAGGCATTATCGCCTTTGAATACTCATTATCATACAGGCTCAATCGTGTGTGAGCTGCAGAGTTAACTGCTGCCAAAAATCTCAAAGTGGCGCTGTGCTTGCAATCTGTGTGTTCAACACAGAAAAGACCAACAGAATTCCTAACCCACCCATAGCCAGTAGGCTAAAGGCAACTGAGCCATTCCAAAAAGGAGACATATTAACAAGAGAAAAGCAAGCAACTTTATTAGCCCATCTGTGCATACCATTTGGAACAAACCTCACTGAGAAAAGACAGGTCAAAGCAAAACCTCCTAACTCTGGCTCAACTTTGACAAAGAAGATATCAAAGTCTAGGTACATCTCATAGGGATTCCCGGAAGACCACCCATTCTTTCTCAGTGGGTGGGGGTCTACAATGTCAAAACTATTATTTTTATAACCTTGTGTTCACCCTCATTCTCTCGCTCATATAGTTGATGTTTTTCATGTGTCTGGCGGCCAGCTACAGTCCCTAGTTACTGATTCAGATGCTAATCCCAGATGTCACTATAAAGTTACTTTGTCTATGTATCTGACATCTGTAAATCAAAGACTGCCCTAGGATTGTCCAGGCAGTCTGAGGCAATTGGTCCAAAAGCTCTACAGTCAGAGCTGAGGCCTTTCCAGAGAAGAAATTCTGACTGAACTGCTGGTGGGTCAGAGTTCCAGCTTTCCTTCCTCATAGCCTGTGCATTCATTCCTCCCGACAGCAGATCTTTACATTTATTTCTCCTACTGTTGCACTTCCCTGGCTTAACCCAGAATGACAGATGTTGGCAGTGGAGGTGGGTATAGAGAAGCAGAATCCATTGGTGTTGTTTGCTTTTTTCTTTTCTTTCTTTTTTTTTTTTTTAAGATTTATTTATTTATTATGTATACGAAAGAGGGTGCCAGATCTCATTACAGATGGTTGTGAGCCACCATGTGGGTGCTGGGAATTGAATTCAGGACCTCTGGGAGAGCAGTCAGTGCTCTTAATCTCTGAGCTATCTCTCCAGCCCTCTTTTTTTTTTTTTTGAGACAGGGTTTTTTTTTGTTTTTTGTTTTGGTTTTTCAAGACAGGGTTTCTTTGTGTGTGCCTTTCCTGGAACTCACTCGGTAGTCCAGGCTGGCCTCGAACTCACAGAGATCCGCCCGCCTCTGCCTCCCAAGTGCTGGGATTAAAGGCGTGTGCCACCACCACCCAGCTTTGGTATTTGCTCTTTCTATGGAGTCTCATGTAGCCTTGGCTGCCCCTGGCTAGTATGGTACTTGTGCTGTGTATACTTGGCCTTCCATTTACCAAATTACAACTATCTTCCAGCCTTCCCAGTATCTCTCTCTCTTTTTTCCCCCAACATAATATTTTTATTGATTATTTGGGAATTTCATACAATGCACTCCGATCACACACATTTCCTATTCCTCCCAGGCCCACCCTCCCATCCTTGTACCACCCCACCCCCACCACCAAGGGGAAAAAAAAATACCAAGTCCAATTTGTGTTGGCTATGTACTCATTGGAGCATGGTCAAAACTCTTCGTGGCCAGGCCTTAAAGATAGCTGAGTGTCCCCGCCCTCCCTCTGTCCCACCAGCCATCAACTGTGAAGAGCTACACTTCAGCATCTTTATCACAGTTTTTAAGAACTCTCTTCAAAGGCTTCCTGTCTGGACTTTATCTTTTTTGGGGGGAGGAGGTTATCACAGAAGCCTTGAACATCTCTCATTTTCAATGAGTCCGCAGTCACCCATAACACTGCAAAAGAAGCTTCCTTGCCCATAACAGCCAGCATCACTGCAGATCATAGACTTCCACCTGGTTTCTGGTGGCAGAAATCATGAAACCTGCATGAAGCAGAGGGAGACAAGAAAGGTCTGGTTGGAAGGTGTTCAAGTTAATGCCGACTGTGGAATGTGGAGAAGTCTGTCTGAAAACACAACAAAACAAACAGACCTCAAAACGAATAAAAAAGACCACTCGAGGGAGGGGAGAAAGAGAGAGGCTAAAAAGTGACTCTCTTCTTTCATCTTAGGGATATAACACATGATAGAGCACTGGCCTAGTACGTGCAAGGCCCTGGGTTTGATTGCTAGTACTGCAACAAACAAACAAATAAATAAGTGTTAGTATGCTATTTTATTTGAACCCAGGAGCGTGTATATGTACTCTATTGGTAAGCTACACTCCCAGCTGCCTGCCTGCCTCTCTCCCTCTCCCCCACTCCACCCCCCTCCTATACAGGAATATATATACATACACCCTTGGCTTGACTAGTATTGGCTGTGTAGCCCAGCCTGACTTCAAACAGGAATCTCCCAAGGGTTGAGACTGCAGGCTTACCTACCCTTCTTGTTTTAAGTTGAAATGACTTAGAAATCAGTAGTTGCTAGAATAGGTTTCTCCCTTAAGTTTCCTTATTTGCATACTGACCACAGCTCCCCAGGTGGAACACGATTCCTTCTACCCCTCTACAGAAGACCAAACTGATGACAGTTGAGGCTGAAACTCAAACATAGTGCAGGAGAATCTTTTTCCAGAGCATCGGCTGTCACTGGGGTTTAAGGAACAAAACCCCCAACATGGAGATTTTGTTGTCAGCATCTAACCCAAAGCAGTGCATCTGTAAGGAGAGCCTCTCCGGAATTCCCTGATCTGTGTTAAGCTCAGACTGCAGAGCTGAATACACGACTGCCCCACCCCCACCCTGCAGTCTCCTTAGCCCAGAACCTCACCAGACAGATTCCTGTAAAACACGAGGCCAAAGAGATGCCTTTCTCTAAGTCTCCTAGACTGTTTCATTCAGCCTCAGGTGTTGACAAAGTTCTCCAAATCGACAAGCACTGGTTAAGGGTAGAACAGTAATGAATGGATTAGGCTTCACGGTCAGTTGTGCCAGATAATTTAATATTTTAGGATTGCGGAGGATGTTAGAAATTATGAAAGCATAAAGGGAGTATTGATTTATCACCAAAACACAACACATTTTGAGAGTGAAAAAGGATGCTGTTAGAGTATATGCCAAGGGGCTGGAGAATGTAGCTTAGTAGGTAGAATGCTTGTCTAGGATGCATGAAGCCCTGGTTTGGCTACTCAGTACCACGTGAACCAGATAAGATGGTGTATACGTGTCATCCCAGCACTCAGTAGGTAGGAGCAGGAGATTCTGAAGTGGAAGGTCATCCTTAGCTATGGAGTAAGTTTGAGGGCAGCCTGGGATACATGAGACTCAGTCACACACACACACACACACACACACACACACACACACACACACACACCCCAGATAACAGGTAAAAAACAGGCATCTGGACAAATTTCATACTGAGCATTTACTATTAACTGAATTTTATGTTAAAAAAGTGTACATGGTTTTATTCAGAAACATGGACCTTGTCTTAAAACCCAGAGAAAAATTGTCAATTGTGGGCTGGGTGTGTTGGCCTTTGTCAGCAGTTCTCAACCTTCCAATGCTGCGACCCTTTAATACAGTTCCTCATGTTGTGGTGACCCCCAGCCATGAAATTATTTTCGTTGCTCCTTCATAACTGTAATTTTGCTACTGTTACGAATCATAATGTAAGTATCTGTGTTTTCCTATGGTTTTAGGCAACCCCTGTGAAAGGGTTGTTCAACCCCCAAAGGGGTTGAGACACAGGTAGAGAATCGGTGATGACCTATATCATTAATCCCAGCACTCAGGAAGCAAAGGCAGGTGGATTTCTGTGGGTTCAAGGACAGCCTACTCTACAGGGCAAGTTCCAGGTCATCTAGGACTTCAGAGTGAAAACCTGTCTAAAAATGAAAGGAAGGAAGGAAAGAAGGAAGGAAGGAAGGAAGACAAAATAGAATGAAATGTTAATTGTGCTGGAGTTCTAGAAACTTCAGTCAGACTTAGGGATGAAAGGCCACTCTCCCTTCTTGTATCCCTATAATTTCTCTGTCCTATTCAGCCACAGTAACCAGTATTATTTGTTTGTTTTGTTTTGAGTCAAGGTCTGACTATGTAGCCTTGGCTGGCCTTAACTCAAAGAGACCCACCTGCCTTGTTTTCTTGAGTGTTGGGATTAAAGGTGTGTGTCATCATGCAGGCCTAAATAGTGATGGATTTTTAGATAACTTCTTTCTAGATTAGTGTGGGCCCTAAAGCCAGGATTAAATGTCCTTGTAAGAGAAGAAAAAGGCTGAGGATATAGCTCAGTGGTAGAGTTTGCCTAGCAAGAAGGTCACACCAGCACTGTAGGGGGGACTGGAGTTACACAAACCCAAAGCCTCTGTGAACAACAGAAACTTGAAGAGGCTTCTCCCTTAGGGTTTTAGAGGGGAGCCTGACCGTGCACGACAGACACCTCGATTTCAGATTTCTGTTTCCATTAAGGTGAAAACTCCAGGCAGGAAGGGAAGGAGGTTCCTAGGAGGTAAAACCTCTCCTTCCCTCAGGCTGCCAAGGTGAGCCTGTGTCTTTTGCAAGACTGTTCTGACTTTGCAGTGTTCAGGTGAGAAGGAACACTGCCCTTGTTGCACATTTCCGATTTCCGGATCCAGCTTTGCTTACAGAGCCATTCCTAATCAAAACCCCAAACCACAAGTTTGGTTATGAACAAGAAAACTTACTGGGGTGTGGATGCATTCAGCACCCACGTGTGCTAGCAGAAACAAGGGCTGCCTGTGTGTTTCTTCTGCAGGGGTCACTACGGGTGGACTGTTCAGCTTCCCTTAGTCATTTTGGTTGGAGGAAATAAGGGAGGCTGGATATTTTACCTGGACAGTATTAAATGAGCGAGTAGGTCCTAGATTGTGAGCTAAATATATACATCACACATGTATACACAGAGATATGTTGGCCAGCTTCCAAAAATGTTTATTTCTGCACATAGATGTTTCTTTTGTGTTTTCGAGACAGTCTCATATAGCCCATGTTGGCCTTGAACTCCTGGTCCAAGAGGAGTTCCATTTCCCAAGTGCTGGGATTACAGGTTTTTCTCATCATGCCTGGTAGATGCTCCTCCGTTTCTCTAGTGCTGGGAGTACAGGTTTTTCCTATCGTGCCTGGTAGATGCTCCTCAAAAACCAATTTTTAAATTATGTTTTATTTATCTTGTGTGTGTGAGGCATGTCCTGGAGCACCTGGGGTCAGGGGGTAGATTGGTTTTCTGTGTACACCATGGGGGTCCAAACAGTTCAGCGTGTTTGGCAGCAGGCACATTTGTTGATGAGCGGTCTCACTGGCCCCAGACGCTGAGTTTTGAGAGTAAGCTCTTGACACTTTTTCCTTCACAACTTCCTAGTGAGGAAAGTGTGGGCTGCTGGTAGGAGGTGCAGAGGCGCTTCCATCTTCCTCCACGCCCCCTGCGGGTGGCGGCAGCTTTCTCTGCAATATTTACTATTAACACTTTCTATTCAGTTTGGTGGTCCTCCGACTTTTTATAGCTCCCCAAATAATTCCCGACTGTCAACTGTTCAACGAGTTTGGTCCTAAGAATTTAGAGCCGATTCAGTGATGGTCTGAACCCTAGGCAGTTTGCCCGCTACTGCTTTCAGTCGGCATCCCTTCTCAGGCTTATTCTTAAAACTGGTTGAGCTGTGGCGGAATACACGTGCAGGAATTTTTGTTCTTTGTTCTGGTAACCGCTAGCACCCTAGCGGCGTGGGACGCGGACCCCCGGGAAGCTTGTGCGGGTTGTGTGAAGGTTAGCATTTGCTCAGCATTTTCTGCAGTCTGTGCTCTGAATGTGGGTGTATGCCAGGGAAGCTTAGGCTGGAATCTCCTCCAGGGAGGGGAGTGACAAACAGCCCCCCCCCCCCGCCCTTTTAAGGGATCTGGCTATTTAGCCCTAGGCGGACTATTGGAATGCTGCACAGCCCAGACCCTTCTCCAGTCTCAGATTCCTGAGTGCGAGTGCTGGAATTACAGTCCTGCGACACTGCCACTCTAGTCTTCTGGGTCTATTCTGTGCCAGGTAGGTGTTGGCAGGGTGGTTAAGGCGACTTGTGGAGAGAAAGAGAGCGAACGAGCTTTCTCCTTCCCTGCTCAGTTAAGAGTCAACCCTGCGGCGGGCTAGGGTAAGGAAGGAGACGTGGGGGAGCCAGGAGCGGCGGCGTGTGACTGCTCACCTTGCCCTGCAGTTTCCTCCTCCGGAAAGCCTTTCCCTGGAGGTCGTTTGGCACGCTCACAAAACAAGATTTTCCGCAGCTTCCGGGACTCGTCAGGGGTTCATTCTATGGGTGAAGATGGAGAGTCTGCTCCCCAAAGGACCTTCGCTGGGAGCGCAGGGCACGGGGGCGGGGGAGAGGCGGGGCAGAAGGCAGCGGCTCTCTAGGCAGCGGTGCCCCCGGGACGCGGTCGGGCCAGGGGAGCTCCTCGTTGGGTGGCGAGGGGGGTGGGGCAAGGGCAGAGTGCAGAAAAAGGGCTCCCCGCACCCGAAAGCAAGCGGCTGGCTACCCGCATAGCCCGCAGCCCACGCGGAGGTGCAGGGAACCTGCAGGGATCCTCACTGCCCCAGGGCCTCGGTGAGTCACCGCGGGGTTGTCGCAATCGCCACCCGGAGGAAATCAGGCCCGGGGTGGGGCGCGTTCCTGGCTGCCTTCGTGAGCTCTGACCGCGCCAGGGTGTCCCCTAGGTCGCCGCCAGCTGGGTCTCCTCGTCCGGCCACTCAGGTCTGCTCCCGCGGCGGTGGCCACAGCTTGGCCTGGGCCTCTGGTGGAGAGTTAGCCCTCGGGGACAGCGGGGACCCAAGAGGAGGAGGGAAGGAGGTCGCGGTAGTTCTGAGAGTTCTCCCTCCTTCTCCCCTTCGCTCCGCAGAGCCAAGGGAGTGAGGCGGGCGGCGCGGACTCCCCGGAGCCCAGCTCCAGGTGGGACGCGGTGTTCTGCGGTGTTTTCCGAGCTGCGTTGGACAGCCTGGGACGCGGATAGCTACCTACCGCGCTCGGATCTCCTGGGGACCTCTCCCAGAGGGCGCGCCGAGACATGGAGGGCGCAGACCTGGCGATGAAGCTCCTGTCCACCTGGCTGACGCTGGTGGTCGGCCTCATCCTGTTGCCCTCGGCCTTCGGATTGTCTCTAGGCATCTCGGAGATCTACATGAAGATCCTGGTGAAAACCTTGGAGGTGAGTGAGTGCCGGGAAGGATGTGGAGCCCCGGCTGCTCTGAGAACTTAGGGAGCCGGGAGCGGCTGAGTGCCTGGACTTAGAACTGTGGGAGCATTTTGAGCAAAGGGTCGGGGGTAGGGGTTAGGGGTGGGGAGTGGGGATGGAGCAGGGACCCGAGAGAGTATTTCAGTTTCTAATCTGCTGTTTCAAGAAAGACTGCATCGCTATTTGCAGGGAGAGCCAGGCTGATCCCAACCAAGAGCACCAGTCCACCTCACAGGAACCCTTCCGCCTGGGTTCTGTCATCGCTGCTATTTTTTACTTACTGGATGAACTCTATGACAGCCAATTGCTGTATCAGCAGATTTATTACCCACTATGCCTCTGGAGCTGTTACTTCCCTCGAGTTTTTACAGCCCCAGGTTTCAGAGGTCCTACAGAGGCATCATGTTCCACTTCATGCCCAAGATAAGAAACCAGTGGCTGGGTGGCAGAAGAAGAATCTGATTTTGTTTTAGTGGAGTCATGGGGATTTTTTAAAAAATCTAACCAGGGACACTGGAATACCACCGCAAAGGTTCTCTGCCCTCAGCTTGGGCCTTCGGTTAGTTTCCACACTCCACTTCAGCTTGAGTTTATCCAGGTCTTTAGTAAAATTCAGAGGGCCTCTCCATGCAGGGGGGCAAGAGCTGTGAGATTCAGAGTTCAAAGGTTTGTTTGAATTTAGTGTGACAAATGGCAGTGGTCTTAATGAAGAGAGGCCCCTCAGGCTGTACAGATCTGCCTAGATTTGGTACCCAACTCTCATCCCTGTTTCTTAGTATCTGATCTAAGAAGGTAATCTGACCTCTGTACTTTATTTACTCATCTACCAAGTAGAAGAAGTACCAACACCTATTTGCATATCATTTTCATCTGTCTGTCTTTTTTTTTTTTTTTTTCAGAGCTGAGGACCCAAACCCAGGGCCTTGAAATGAACTAAATCCCCACCCCTTGGTTTGGTTTTGAGATAGGCTGTCACTCTTGGAGCCCTAGCTGGCTTTGAAATTCATGAATTCTTGACAGTCCATTTACCTCAGGCTCCCGAGTTCTGGTTTTCTGGATAAGAGGCATCACACTTAGCTTTCCACTTAGGGGTGTATGTGTGTGTGTTTTTCTGAGACAGGGTTTCTCTGTATAGCTTTGGAGCCTGTCCTGGAACTCACTCTGTAGACCAGGCTGGCCTCAGAGATCCATCTGCCTCTGCCTCCCAACTGCTGGGATTAAAGGCGTGCTACCACACTGCCCCACATAGTTGTTTTAAAATACATCAGTACAGGGAGCCCTCAGCAGGGTGCCTGTGTGTTAGGTGCGCTGTGTGTTTGCTACGATGAAATGACTGGTATGGTTGCTGTCTTCGTTTCTCCAGAGCCTCTACCACCACCTACAGCTGTGCAGGGTTTTTGTTAGTTTGTATGGGTTTTTTTTTTTTTTTTTTTTTTTTTGGCCGTACTTTTTGTCCTCCCATAGGACTTGGCTCTGCCTTTTCTTAGTAAAGGAGTGGTTCCTAGATGCATATCTCTAGCCCATGGCTGCCTGCTAATGCTTTCCTCCAGATCCTGTTGGACTGTCTCTTTGTGGCTATTTCTTTGCTGAATCCTTGAAGCCATATTAGATTCTTTATCTCCAGTCTGCTTCACACTTTTTTTTTCCCCAAGATGACATCTCACCATATAGCTAAGACTGGCCTTGAACTCTGGATCCTGCTGCCTCAGGCTCCCAGGCATTGACAGAAGAGGCATGTACCACCTTGCCAGCCAGCCCTCATGGTTTTTGTCTGTCCTTTCTTCCTATCACCATTACACAGTGTTGTCACACTGTGAGTTTTAGTTTCTTCCCCCCGTTGTTAGACATTCTAACATGCTCACTCCACACATGGCAGATGATCCTCTCCAGCCCGTGCTCCTGAAATGACTGGGCTGGTTTCCTGGGCAGCAGTGCCCTTTGGAGAACCAGATAAGGGGAATCATACACACTGGCTTCTAGGTGCTTATTACTGCCTTTCTTGCTTTAATCTTTCTGGACAGCTAAAGATATGGCAAGGAGGGAGTCACCACCTGGTTGTTCTCAGCTGGCAAATTACTACGTTTGATGAACTGATTGGCAGTCCAGGCTCTGACCTTGAGTTTGTTTGCCAGGGCCCTGAGTTTACTATCTAGAGCAGAAAGAAACTTCAGAGATAGTCTCTCTCTCCCCACATATGTATGAGTTTAAACCCAAGCAACTCACACATGCGCACACACACACACACACACACACACAGACACACACACACACACACACAGCACACATACCCTCCCACCACTTACACACACCATGTACACACACACTACATACAATACACCCCACCCCCATACATGCACCACATACTATAGCCCAAGCTAGCCGGGAACTCAGAACTCAGTATACAGTCCCATCTGATATCTGAACTGACTTCAGACTATCTTGGCCTCCCAAGTTCATATTTTGAATTACTGATGTGAGCTTCTATATGTAGTGTCAGAGGTGAGTTTCTTGATAATTGGGGAAGTTTGTTTTCAAAAGAGGTCTACTTTCTTTTCATTTTTTTTTTAATTAAAAAAAAAAGGGCTCTTTTTGGGGAGGCAGGATCTCATGTAGCCCCAGCTGACCTTATCTTGTTGTGTAGCTGAGGATGACCTTACACATTTGAACCCCCTCTCCTCACTTCCCAAGCTCTAGGGTTCCAAGCAGCACCACTGCCTCCAGTCTTTATGCTAGTCAAGCTCTCCACCCACCACGCTCCGTCTCAGAACTTTGAATTGGTTTTAAGTTGGTGTCCAAAGCAGAGAGTCTGATGGCATTTTCACACATGTCTGCCCCTCCCAGCTTCTCCTAAGCAATGGTATTCTAGTTAAAGCGCGTATGCTGTTGATCGTGGACACTGGGTGGGAGGCAATGTAAGCAGTCATCTTCATTACTAAGCGTTCCCCATACAGAATTTAGATAGAGATTCATTTTGTGAATTAGCTGACTGTCGGTCATGGCTGCCTGGAGCTCTTCTCAGGGACTCATCAGGGAGGAAAGGTGTGACCCCAGGGTTAACACTCTTTCCTCCATGACAGTGCTAGCTGTTTCAGAGACTTCTGGAAGGCTAGGCTCACCGCAGTGGATTGCTTTCTCCAAGTGCAGGGATAATTTTCTGTGGAATCATGACAGCTCTTTAGTGTTAGGACATCTTTAGTCCCCTGTGCATTAACAGTCTACAGAGTTAATTTTATAGAGCTGGCACTTGTGTTTCTCCCGTTCCTCGGTGAGTTCTCAGTTAACTTGGTTCTAGGCTGTCTCAAGAATGTTCTTTGGGGGAGATATACATACACACAGAGACAGACAGACAGACACACACACACACACACACACACACACACACATTGAGAGAGAGAGAGAGAGAGAGAGAGAGAGAGAGAGAGAGAGAGAGAGAACAAGTCTCACTGTTTAGCTTTGCCAGCCTGGGTATATATCCAGTTACAGGTCAGCAAGGGATACACAAGGAGACCCTGTCTCAAGAAACTAACAAGCAAATAAACAAAAACAAACAAAAGCAAACCACAGAGAGATGCTTGCCTTTGCCTCCCTTATCCTTGGATTAAAGTCAAGCGCCACATTGCCTGACTATATGCTGTTTAAAAAGGTCATTTGGCCTTGTCATTGTGTGTTTATCTTAATTTTATTTTATTGTTAATAGGTGGCTTTTTAAAGGACCATACTCAAGTTCTAGAGGTTGAACTGGGTTTGGATGCCTGCTGAAGAGCTTACTGTGGTGCTTGTTATATATATTGTCAGTTAGCTCCCTGAAACCACCACGTGTCATCCTAGCATACCAGGAGAGCTGAGACAGGAGGATTGCTCCAAGCTTGAGGACAGCCTAGGGTACAGAGTGAGACCTTGTCTTAAACAACATCTTGTGAGCCATCTTGATGGCTCATAAGAATTGTTATTATTGGGGCAGAGAGATGGCTCAGTGGCTGAAGGCACTGACTGCTCTTCCAGAGAACCTGGGTTCTATTCCCAGCACCCACGTGGCCTGTAACTCCAGCTCCAAGGGGTTCTAATATTCTCTTCTGGACTCCTCAGGCACTGTAAATATGGAACCCACAGGGCAGGGTAGAGAAGTGAACAGGCATGCATGCAGGCAAAGCATCCATACACATAAAATAAATAAGTCTAAAAAATGGAAAAGAAAGAATTATTTGTTACTATTATTATTTTGTTTTTTTTGAGACAGGATCTAAGAATTATTATTTTTAATTGTTACATGTTCTCTTTACTACATGGAATATATATATATATATATATATATATATATATATATATATATATATACACACGCACACACATATGTGTGTGTAAATATATATACACACACACATATATATATATGCATGAAAGTGGAAAGGACTATCTGGGGAAGAAGCTAGTGGGAGAGGGTGAATGGGGGGAGAGTGGCAGGTATGTGGTGATTGTGGTCAAAGTAGATGATGCATCTGAATGAAAATATCTTCATGAAACCCATCACTATGTACAATGAGTATATGCTGATAGTCATTAACAGGTAGTTACAGATAGTTTTTAATGGGTAGAAACAGAACAAAATCTTTTGATCTGCTA
The DNA here is from genome assembly GCF_949786415.1 of Peromyscus eremicus. NCBI lineage: Eukaryota > Metazoa > Chordata > Mammalia > Rodentia > Cricetidae > Peromyscus > Peromyscus eremicus. Next base: position 89,203,042 of record NC_081426.1, read on the forward strand.
AAGCATATCAATATCACACCTATAAACACCAGCACGAAGTTAGAAATATCAAGATTTCCTTTTGTCTGACAAAGCGGTCATGCCTATAATCTCAGCACTCAAAAGGCTGAGGCAAGGCTGTTGGGAGTCTGAGGCTAGGTTGAGCTGCAGAGTGAGACCCTATCCTAAAAAAAAATCAGGAGCCTGGTGAAATGGCACTCGTCACCAAGCCTGCCGACCTGAGTTTGATCCCTGGAACCCACAGGCAGGGTAGAGAAGTGAGCACGGCAAGTTGTCCTCTGACCTCCACACATGCTAAACTGTACACGCCCTCAGAGAGTCTAGGAATCAGTACATGTGAGCTTTCACTCCATGTCTCCTTTCCCGCCCTCCTTCTCTCCTCCTTCTCTGTGTTAACTAGGACAGGATCTCCCTGCAGTGTGGCATTAAGGTAGTGACAGTAGCACTGAATATTCTAGCTTTGCTTTTTCCTTTAAAGAAAATATTTCTAATTTAAAAATTGTTACATTTATTTATTTATTGTATTATATTATTCTTTGTATATTTATATAATTATATATCAGTATTACTATATATAATTATATATTATTGTCTACATACTTGTAAATTTTTTTTTTTTTTTTTTTTGAGACAGGGTTTCTCTGTGTAGCTTCGCGCCTTTCCTGGAACTCACTTGGTAGCCCAGGCTGGCCTCAAACTCACAGAGATCCGCCTGGCTCTGCCTCCCGAGTGCTGGGATTAAAGGTGTGCGCCACCACCGCCCGGCTGTAAATATTATATTTATATTACATTATTTTATATATTTGCTATTATATACACACATATACATTATGTATATTTGAATACATATAATTATTTTTTGTGCATCTACTGCATTCTGCTTTCTCTGTTGCTAGATGTCCCTAGATATGAATACATGTCTCTGGTGTGGCAAGCTATTTGAAGACAAGGGCTTGAATATTCGGGATAGAATCAGTTTAGTGAGTCTTTTGACCAGTGATTTCTAAAGGGTATATAAGAATCTGCTAGGTAATATGTATGCCAAAGATTAGTTAACATTGGGGGAAATTGTTTCGGGATACAAGCTGAGAAGTAAAACTTCAGACTGAGGAGGTGTCCTCAGGAGAAGTCCCCCGATGGTCAAATGTATCGTCAGAATCTCTAGTGTGTGTGTGAGGTTTTCATGTGTATCCAACAGGAGTGTAGGTTAAACATTGCAAGGTGCTGCTGCTCTCAACATCCAGGTTAACTGTAAGGTTAGCCATTAAGGTGAGAGTTGGGAGGGATTGCTCTTCCATGGTCTGAGGTTTATGAGTAGAAAGAAACAAGGAACAGAAAGAGAATATAGAATTATGGACAGGAAGGAAGTGAGGAGGCTGTGGATACAGCTCAGTAGAGTGCTTATCGTGGGCACAGCCCTGGGTTCTTTTGCCAACCCCGAAAGAAAGGGCTAGATGCAAATAAAGTAGGGACAACAAGGAGTAACCTCCCTCCTTTTTTGGAGGAATAAGATGGAGGCACGGACAAGTTCTCCCATGTTTCTGGCTCTGTGGTCTCTGGCGGGTCACTTTATCACAGCCTTGGTTTCTGCATGTACCGATCCAATATCCTATTAGATCATTCTGAGGGTTAAGCTAGGAGAGGAAATGAAGGTGCTTGACACAGAGTTGGTGCTGAGTTTTAGTAGAGTTTAGGTTGGGACAGTATGACACTGTATTGTCTGCTCACAAGACTAAGATTTAACGTGTTCACTTTGAAGGTGAACACTCACTCAGCTGATTCTTCTTGCCTATTGCTCATTCTCTCATCTCTTTACTCCTCCATCCACCAAAGATTTTCCATCCTTTGGAAGAGGCATGCCCATGATTCTCAGGAGGCTATTACCAAGTTTTTGTAAAAGAGACTTTCTCTGATGTTGGAAATAGAATCAGTGTGCTAGAAGACCCAGGCTGTTTAGAATGAGCAATGGCAATAAAGGAAAGCTGCTTTTCATTTATCTTAATTCCACAGGGGCCTGTCATTATTCTTATTGATTGAGGGCAGGAGTTCAGTAGCATGCAGCTGTCAGGGGTAGAATCAGGTTTTCAGTTTAATCTGGAACCAAGATTTTCAGTCTGCCATAGGATAGACTCTGCCAAGAGGCTCTCATTCGGCTTCAGATAACAGCCAGCTGTTATTTTTGTAAACCTTACTATTTGAATTTTTAGATGATTTTATTTGTTTTCCTTATCTCTTTCTCCATCTTTTTGTTTGTTTGTTTTTTGAGACAGGGTTTCTCTGTAGCTTTGCGCCTTTCCTGGAACTCACTTGGTAGCCCAGGCTGGCCTTGACTCTTTCTCCATCTTTAGTCAATCCTTGACTCTTTACAGTTATAATTATCTAGAAGAAGTTATAATTGTCTAGGGTGAGAATCTTATAATTTTGCAAGCTTTTGGCTTGTTGTAAAATCAGACTTGAGGGCTGGGGATGTAGGTGAGTTGGTAGAGTGCTCTCCTGGTGTACATGAAGTCCTGGATTTGATTCCTAGCACCACATAAACTGGGCAAGGCGGCGCATGCCTATAATCTCAGCACTTGGGAGGTGGAGGCAGGAATATATATATACATTCACTGATACAATAGATCACTCATAATTAAAGAAGAGGAGATCATGAATTTGAGAGGGAGTGGTGGGGAACATGGAAGGTGGGAAAGGGTGGCATGAAAATGATGTAAATATGGTATTCATGTATAAAATTTTCAAAAAAAAAAAGAAAAAAATTTAAGGTTGTCCTCATCTTCATAGCCTGGAATACATCAGATCTTTTTCTTTAAATCTAGCTTGAAACAAACTTAAGTGAATTTGCCTCTTACAGGCTTTGGAAATTAAGTGGTGAGACGCTGACAGATCCATGACTTTTAGCTTTCCTCAGGGCCTGAAGACTGAGGTGAGGTGTAGGAGCAGGGTGGTAAAGCTGCTTCTGTATTCAGGGTCCTCTTGTCTGCATGGTCTTGAGGCAGAAGCATTCTGAGATTACCTTGAAGAGTCTCCAGAAGAACTACCGTGGGGCTCAGCCATGGGTGGAGAAGCTGGATGGTAAAAGACAAATAGTTTCCTGTTGGGCGACACACTGGTGGTCTTGGGGACTGCTCATTTGTGGCACCTAAACCAAGTGTGAGGTATGTGAGAAAGGAGCAGTTCATTAGAATTGCTTTGTATCCAACCATCTGGTGGGCACCAGGCAGGGGCTCTCCTTTCATGCTCCCCCATGTGCCCCACATCCCCATACTGGGGGTCGAACCCAAGGACTTGCACATGCTAGCAAGTGCTCTTTGCACATGCTAGCAAGCGCTCTCTACCATGTGCTGTCTCTGAAGTCCTCATTTTACTTTGTATTTTGAGATAGGGACTCAGTAAGTCATGCAGGCTGGTCTTTAATCACTAGAGTTAATGACTAGAGTTAGTGGAGGCAGGCCTTGGTTTTATGATCCTCCTGCATCAGCCTCCCATGTAGTTGAGCTTATAGATCTGTGTCAGACTCTGCCTGGCTCGATGATCTTTACTGTCACCTTTGGTATTGACCCTCCTTAGAGAGAGATGATGAAACAGATGTCCCAAGAGCTTAAAGTCTCAGCTGGGAAATAATAGGAAGACAAATTCTCCCTGACACCAGGCAGGCTGCAATGCCTCTTCACTTTCAGTGGTGGATAAGCATGCACTGGAAAGCAGTTGTCTACCCAGATCCCCAAGCAGTTGTCTACCCAGATCCCTAAGCAGTTGTCTACACAGATCCCCAAACAGTTGTCTACACAGATTCCCAAGCAGTTGTCTACACAGATTCCTGTTGGCTTTGAAGAATTGCTTCTCCAACCTTGAAATTTGCTTATCTTGAACAATCTTTGCGGACTTGGTTCTCTCAAATGGGGAAACCTTATGCATTCTCAAATGTCCTGCTCTTTGAGGGATGTGATTTGCTCTTTGAAGAATGTTGCTGTATATGACACAAGCCAAGCAGGCTAAACAGCAGAGATTTACCTTCTGTCTCAGGATTCTGAAGACTGGAATCCATGGGACTGGCTTCATTTCTCACTGTTTTTACACACATCTCTGATATTTTTCTTTTCTTTTTTCTTTCTTTCTTTCTTTTTTTTTTTTTTTTTTTTTTTTTTGGTTTTTCGAGACAGGGTTTCTCTGTGTGGCTTTGCGTCTTTCCTGGAACTCACTCTGTAGCCCAGGCTGGCCTCGAACTCACAGAGATTCACCTGGCTCTGCCTCCCGAGTACTGGGATTAAAGGCGTGCGCCACCACTTCCCGGCTGATATTTTTCTTTTTTTCTTGTGTGCACACAAAGTGTGTGTAGACAAGTGTGTGCATGAATATCCTTGTATGTGAATGTGGGTGCCTTTGTGACATGCATGTATAGGTCAGAGGACAACCTTGGGTGTCAGTCCTTCTGTCTTTGGGACAGTCAGTGGTTTTCATGATGTGTGCATGAAGTTATTGAGTTTCTGTGGATTCTCCTGTTTCTTCCTCCCATCTATCTTATAGGACAGCTGGGATTACAGCTGCTTGCCAACACATCTGGGGTCTTGGGATTTGAACTCAAATCCTCACACATGCACAGCAAATTCTTTAACCCACTGAACCATCTCCTTAGCACTATCTCTGGTATTTCTTTGGAGGGTCAAAATTTCTTCTTAAACCACTCATCAGGGCTCACGTTAAGGGCTTCGTTTTAACTGCATCACATCTTTTAAAGATCTGATCTCCAAATATAAACCTTCTGTTTTCAGCATGTGAATTTTGGAGGGTACACAATTGAGCTCTTACCTACTAAAAGTGCTCACATCTTCCATCATGCATATGCAATAATTGTTCTAGTCTAAGGTGCCTTTCTATGAAATATAAAATTAGGTGGCCACAATAGAAAGAGTTCTAAGAATAATAATGATTGATTCTTCACACAAATTTATTTTATACTATATTTTTTAAAAAAATGATAATAGATGTCCAAGCTTTAGGGAGAAACTATGGAAATTAACCTTTACCTCAGTTGAGAAGATGGGAATCCAGAGTTTAATGCCCGTGTCCCAAACAGGAATAGAAAGGATGTAGCCTGATGAGCATGGAGTCTCACAGTGGTGAAGGGCCACTAGAAGCCTGGGGGATGGGGCTCTATTTTTAGGTCTTCTAAGTTAGGTGGCAGAGTCCTGCTCAGCTCTGTACTGCTATGCATGGCTGTGTGCCGCTGTGCATGGCTGTGTGCTGCTGTGCATGGCTGTGTGCTGCTGTGCATGGTTCTGTGCTACTGTGCATGGCTGTGTGCCACTGTGCATGGCTGTGTGCTGCTGTGCATGGCTGTGTGCCGCTGTGCATGGCTGTGTGCCACTGTGCATGGCTGTGTGCTGCTGTGCATGGCTGTGTGCTGCTGTGCATGGCTGTGTGCCGCTGTGCATGGCTGTGTGCTGCTGTGCATGGCTGTGTGCTGCTGTGCATGGCTGTGTGTGTGCTTCTGTTCATGGCTGTGTGCTGCTGTGCATGGCTGTGTGTGTGCTGCTGTGCATGGCTGTGTGCTTCTGTGCATGGCTCTGTGCTGCTGTGCATGGCTGTGTGCTTCTGTGCATGGCTCTGTGCTGCTGTGCGTGGCTCTGTGCTTCTGTGCATGGCTCTGTGCTGCTGTGCGTGGCTCTGTGCTGCTGTGCATGGCTCTGTGCTGCTGTGCACAGCCCTGATGGCATCACTCCTTGACCTTGGTGTTGTGTTCTAGGCTATTTATTCTCTATCAGTTGTTTTCTTGCTTATTTGGAAAAACAAAATGTTTGATCTCTCTGTTTGAACATATACATCAAGCCTTCCAAATTTCTTTTTGTATATTAATCTATCTTTTTGTCCCTTCATGGTGCTTATATATAATTATAATTATTACAATGCATTTGACCTCTTCTTTTGCTCTTTCTCTTTCCTTTCAGGTTGGTCAATTTAGACATTAGTATCTAGGCTGGGTGTGGTGGTGCACACCTTTAAAATCTCAGCACTGGGAGGCAGAGGCTGGCCAATCTCTTGAGTTAGAGACCAGCCTAGTCTGCATAGTGAGTTCTAGGACAGCCAGGGCTATTCAGAGAAACCCTGTCTCTGAAAGAAAAAGATATTAGTATCTGAATTGTAACCTTAGATATCATTTTAATTGGTTTTAAAGATAAATCTATTTATCTCTGTATCTGGCTGTCTGTCTCTATTATCTATGTATCTATCATCTATCTGTTTGTCAATCTATCATCTATCAATGTATTTATTTATATCTATCATCTCTATCATCTACGCATGTATGTATGTATCTTTATTATATATCATCTACATATCTATCTGTCTATCTATCATCTGTTTATCTATTTATCTATCATCTATGTATCTATCTTTCTGTCTGTCATCTATCTGTCTTGTCTGTGTCTGTCTATCTATCATCTATGTGCTGCTGAGGATTGAACTCAGGGCCTTGAATGTGCTAGGCAAGCATTCTATCACTGAGCTACATCTTTAGCCCTTAATTACTAAATTTTAAACTCAAGACCTAGACTACCTAACAGGAATGGGGCACAGTATCTACAGAGTCTTTAAATTCTGTGCTGAAAAAAAAAATCCACCTGCTCCTTTTAGGTTATGACGGTAATATTAGAAATGCATAGGGAATGCACGAAGAAAGGGCAGGCTGTAGCTCAGGTGGTTGACTGCTTGACTTGCTCGCATGCGGCTCTGGATTTGATCTCCAGGCTTGCATAAATCAGGTATGGTTTGTAATCCTGGTGCTGGGGAGGTGGAGGCAGGAAGGTCAGTGCCGAGGGGCTGGGCTGGGGTCAATAGTAAAGTGCTTGCCTGGAATGCTCCAGCATTGAGTTTAGCTCCCTTTTCTTTTTTAAGTTCAAGGTTATTCTTGCCTACTTAGGGAGTTGAGGCCAGCCTTGGGTTATATTAGACCCTGTCTCAAAAACAAACAAACCTCAACCCAAAGAAACATGAAAAACCCATCTTGGGATCTTTCTTCAGTGTGGTGATGGGCATTCATGTCGCTGCATGAAATGTGTCTCCCCCACTCCCCCAACACACCATTATCACATTGGCACAGGACCTTTCTGATAGGAACTTAGAGGATCCTGTGACTTTTGGTGTGTGAAACAAATGAGCTAAAGTGGTCATTAAAAACACCTTGGGCCGGGTGGTGGTGGCACACACCTTTAATCCCAGCAGAGGCAGGCGGATCTCTGTAAGTTCGAGGCCAGCCTGGTCTACAAAGCGAGTTCCAGGAAAGGTGGAAAGCTACACAGAGAAACCCTGTCTCAAAACTCCCCGCCCCCCCCAAAAAAAACCCCAAACAAACAAAAAAAAACCCCAAACACCTTGGAAGCCAGGCTTGTTGGTGCACGCCTTTAATCCCAGCACTTAAGAGGCAGAGGCAGGCAGATCTCTGAGGCCAGCCTGGCCTAGGAGTGAGTCCCAGGATAGCCCAATTTTGGCATTTTTCATTATACTTTTAAGTATATTCAGAACAAACTGATACTTAATACTCCCTGGTCTTTTACTTCCCAGTCTGTACCCTCCCAATTACATGTTCCTTATGCATTTTATTATGTGAAAAACAGGTGAGGTGGTCTTCTGGTGATTTCTACTGATTTTTGTTTTTTCAATGCTGGAAATTGAACTCAGGACTTCATGCATGCAAGGCCAGCAAGCAGTTTTACCACCTGAGCTACATGCAGCCCATCTCCCTATTCATACATTTTTAAAAAAAGATTTATTTATTTTATGTGCATTGGTGTTTTGTCTGCATGTCTGTCTGTGTGATGGTGTCAGATCCCCTGGAGCTGGAGTTACAGACAGTTGTGAGCTGCCATGTGGGTGCTGTGAATTGAACCGGGGTCCTCTGGAAGAGCAGCCAATGCTCTTGAACACTCTCTCTAGCCCCATACATTTCTTTTTTTTTTTTTTTTTTTTTTTTTTTTTTTTTTTTTTTTTTAGATTTATTTATTTATTATGTATACAGTATTCTGCCTGCATGTGTCCCTGCAGGCCAGAAGAGGGCACCAGATCTCATTACAGATGGTTGTGAGCCACCATGTGGTTGCTGGGAATTGAACTCAGGACCTCTGAAAGAGCAGTCAGTGCTCTTAACCACTGAGCCATCTCTCCAGCCCCCCATACATTTCTTATGCATTGTAATATTATTTACCATTTGACATCATACCTTTAAAAGTGTAAGTGGTTTTTTTCAACACAGCATTTAGAGAATCACATACTTTGCCCCGCTCCCTTGGCTTGGGTTTTGCTGGGCCTTCTTTTCTGACCCAGACATTGTGGAAAACAGCCGTAACCTGTTTTCTTACTTCATTGCTTTCTCAAGAAGTAACTTAAGTATTTGTTGGGGCGTCATCAGTGACAGACAGCTATAGGAGCATACAAAAGACGCGTGTTAATTAATCCCACTGGGTGAAAATAAGACCACGACCACAGTTTTTGAGACAAATTTGAAGCAAGCTTTATTAAATACTGGCCAGGACTGTGGACACTGGCCGGGTCCATACACTGGATTTCCAGAGAATGGCGGAGAGTTAGTCCGGTGTTTATAAAACCCTGCAAGGCCACGCACTTCTCATCTTTGTCCAATTTGGGGCAAGCATGTGTCCTGATGAGCTTCCTGCCTACATGTGACCAAGCACATCCTGTGAAGTTGGGGCAGCCAACCTTGTTTACAGATGAGAAAACAGGTGGCTGGTTACCTTACATGAACAGCCCCAAGCATTCCAGGAGGTCATCTGTCCTTGGGCAAGTGGGGCTTACAGGTTAGAGGCATTTTTGTTTTCTAGCTCTCTTAAGCAGAGTAATTTAAACTTAAAACGTAACTTTAGCTCTCACACTAGCAATAGTGTGCATAGAGAATCCCTGGGGTGTCTTCCCTGATCAGACGGTGCCCAACCTTAGTTTTTAACGTCACTTCTATATAAGTGTGTTTCAGTGTTTACACGTGTCTATGGAAGAATTTCAATGAATGCTTCTTGTTTTGAACAGTGGGCCACATTACGAATTGAAAAAGGAGCCCCAAAGGAGTCAGTTCTTAAAAACTCAGCTTCTGTGGGTAAGTCTTGCTTTTTTTTTTTTATTACGATTGTTTAAATCTGTAAACAGTCTGTTGGTACAGCAGTGTCTTTATAGGCCTAAGGTTATTCATGGCTTTGTCTGTACTGTAGAACAGTAGCTGCCTGAGTTGTTATCAGGAGGGTTGGGCAGTATGTATTAGTTCCTCTCTGGGTTCTTCCATGTCTTATTTTACTTGTAAGGCCTGCATTTGAAGAGGGAGTTTGTGGCTTTAAAGATGTAGTCAGGGATGAGAAGAGATACAGGCAGGCAGTGTGTACTTTGTTACAGTACAAGCTAACATGAGTATTCAGCTCATTTACATATAATCAAGGACTTGGTGTGGTTCAATCTTTCACAGTGCTACATACTCACTACTTGTTTATTTGTTTTTGCGTTTTTTTTTTGAGGGGGGGAGGAGTTATTGTTGTCTCTGCTACATTTTCCAGTTGCTGTAGATTATATGGCCATTGTAATTATTCAGTTATTACACAATAGAATTTCTATGTTTCATACATATATTATTGTTGTTTGAGCTTTCGGATCTTTACATTGAAAATTTTGTTAATTTGAAAATATCAGGAAAAAAATTATTTTTTCTGTTTTGGTTTAGGGTTTCTCTGTGTAGCCCTGGCTGTCCTGGAACTCTGTCTGTAGACCAGGCTGGCCTCGAGCGTAGAGATCTGCCTGCCTCTACTGCCCAAGTGCTGGGATTAAAGGTGTGCGCCACCCCTGCCTGGCATGATAATTATGCTTTTCATCTTAGTTTTTTGACTTGTCCTTCGACTTTGTTTGTATGTTTTGATGGAACCAGTAAGTTCTTTGCTTTACTTTGATCATTTACATCTTGATTTTGAGACTGGTAATTTTTTCACGAGGGTGGGGGGAGGGCTGTTGGTCAGTTTTTTTTTTTTTATCACTATCACAAGACACCGGGTGGGTTACTCTACTCAGCTGTGAGAGCAGGGTGCGGCTCTAAGTTCCAGGAAGATCTGCAGGACAGTGGAGCTCAGGTGGTAGGTGGGAGGAGGAAGCCTCTCCCGTTGTGAGCCAGAAGCAGACCGTGACTCAGGGGTCTGTTTCAAGCTTGAACAACTCATAGCTAGCTACAAGTACTGTCACAAGGCTGCAGAAGCAGAGCCTTAGTCTCTTCCCAGGGCAGCAGCACCCTGATGACCCAGGAACTCATTTGAGGCCCCACCTCATAGAAGTCCACAGCGCTTCAGCGCTGCCACACTGAGGACCAGTCCCCTAACACAGGAACCTTTGAAGTTTACCCTTAAACTGCAGCAGAGACTAATCCCAACCATAGCGGAGACTAATCAGACTGCCTGGGAGTTAGAATTTAGAAGTTGAGATTTTATCAGGGTTTCATTCCAACTTCTAGTCAGATGTTCTCAAAGCGCACTCCTTGGAATACATTTTACTGCTGAAGGCTAATTGAGAATCCTGCACAAGAAATAAAACTGTAGGCTGGAGAGATGGCTCAGTGGTTAAGAGCAAGTAGATGACCCAAACGTCGTTCCCGGCACAAATATTGGGTGGTTCACAACCACCTGTAACTCCAGTTCTAGATCTGGAGTTACTTCTAGTTGCCACAGGCATCTGGACTCATGTGCACACACCACATACAGACACATAATGAAAAATAATTCAGATAAATAGTAAAGAAGTTTACAAAAAACCCACCACAACTCTTGTCTGGGATTGTATCTCAATGGTAGAGCATATACTTCATGTATGTGAAGCTCTCAGTTCAGTCTCCAGCACCCCCAAACCCCAGTAATAACACAGTCAGACTCTAGGGGGAATGTTTGGAGGCATTACATACTGTCCCTTCCTCTGGAAGAGTACTGTTGTGTGGTGACAAAGGTCTAGAAAAGTTCTGAGGTAAAGACTGTATTAGTTGGGCATGGTGGTGTGTGTTTGTAATCCCAGAATTCTGAAGGCTGAGGTAGGTGGTTGCATGTGTGGTGGTGGCCTGGGCTATGTAGCTAATCCTAGGTCAGCTTGAACTATGTTACTAAGACCTTGTTTAAAAAAATTGGAAAAACAAGAGTGCACACGTGAGAGAGAGAGAGTTTTTTTAAATTAAATTAAGCTTTCCCAGGGCTGCTTGACTGCAATCTTCTTTCTCCCATGCAGTCTATGACCCCTGTTAGCTTCTGGTAGAAACAAGTTAAAACCAGTCCTTGTTTATTTATGTGCCTAAAGAAACAGTTTCAGTGGGAGTAAGAATCCTGACAATCATTTCAGGCACTAGGTTCCTAGGAAGTCAAATTTTATAGGAATAGTGACTAAACAATAAGAAAGAATTAAATCATCAAATGGATCAAAAGTGTTTTCAAAAAGGCCCGGAGTGGTCTTTCACCTGCTCTGTAGCCTCTCTGATGGAGTGTTCGGTCTAGCCTTGCTGTCTATCACTTGGGGGGATTCCTGAGGGCTGAGACGGCTGTCTCTAACTAAGGAGCAAAGCTTTGTCTCCCCTCAGTGGTGCTGCCCACGTGGGGTGTTTTTTTTTTTTTTTTTACCTCGCCACCAAGGTTAGTTAACAAGGCCCACAAGAAGTTGAGGGGGTGTCCTGTCATGCACAGCACACACCCTCTCCCACTGCATTCAGTGAGCCTCCCAGAACACAGTGGGAGTGTATCCTCCCTTCCTGTCTTTCCCCTAGCTGTTGGAGGTGTTTACCATCCATGTACAGCTCCTGGCTTGGGCCTCAGAGGGCTGCTGGGCCAGTTCTGCATACACAGGAGACAGTAGCCAGCGCTGTGGAGGGTCTCTGAGGTCTCTTGCCCTCTTTGTGGCCTTGATGGGTACAACTGTGCCCCCCACATTCCAGCATCATCGATGGCTTAGAATTGACCTGGGCAATGGTTCCAGATGCTGCCACCAAGTTTTTACAGGAGTTTAAATGCTCACTCATTTCGAATGACTTGCCTTTATTTCCAGTTGCAGGTTTTTTTTTTTTTCCTAAATATAAAAAAAAAATGTAGAAAAATCTTGCCCCTCTTATTTAGAATGGAAAATGGTCAAATGGTCAGGTACTTTGTAAGAAATTTATCATCTGAAGGGTTGCACATGAGGAACTGTAGAAACTGTATGTTGTTGGGAGTTAGTTGGTAGATTGCTTGTCTGGCATACATGAAGCTCAGGCTTTGATCCCTAGCACCACACACACTAAGGAAGTGGCATACACTTGTAATCCCAAGCACTCAGGTTGATAGAGGCAGAAAGAAGAGATGGTCAAGATGTCTTTGACTAGAGTTTGAGGCCAGCTTGGGCTACACAAGACCCTCAAAAGAAAGAGGTGGAGAAAATATGTCATAATTTAGAATAGGCTAGCACCTATGAAATTTAATCCAGAGTGGCTGTCCTTTAGCTTGTGAAATCGGAATAAATTCTCTAAGTTATAGAGCATCTGTGACATTTAAACTTGGCGTGTATGGGATCCTAAGTTCATTAAAATGCGTGTCTGTTGGGAGATAGTCACCCGATAGGCTCCTGTGACAGGTGCTCAAATAGGTGAACAAGCAAAAGACAGTGTAAGAGGAGTTCTGCATTCTATGCTCATTTGTGTCTGCATTAATCCACATTAATCACAACGGCATGCCGTGCACCTCTGCCCCACTTCTGACTCTATGTTTAGGAAGCCTGGACTTATGGGGTGTGTGCCCTGTTGATCCATCCAGTGTTTGGAGTCATTAGGGAAATGGTGTCACAATCCTAGACAGACAGTAGAGGGTGACGAAACACTGAGTACTCATGTGCTTGGCTGGTGCAACCTTCCGGCTGCGGAGCATCGTGTCTCTGTACTGGAGCCAATAGAAGCACCAGTCGGTGCGGAGCCATCCAGCTCAGGCGAGGGTCACAGGCAGGCCGGGCCCCAGGCGGTGTGATTTTTGACATGCCTCTGAATTATTTGTCCCGATAATAATACATTTGGAGGACCTGCAAGGCACGGATTGGCTAGGGAGGGGTGGTAACTACGTATCTTCTGCACACTCACATGGATTGTTTCTGCTGCCTTTATTTAGGGAAACATATGTTTTATGACACACCAGGTCTCTCTACCAGTTCTGTGCCTTTCGTATTATATTTCTTCTGTGCTTTTACTATATAAGGCATCTGCAAGTGAACCTAGGGAAATATTATCTTCATGGAGAAGTCATTCTTTTTCTGTCTTTTTTATTTATGTCACTAGTTTATTTACAATTTTATTTAGTAATAAGAGTTTAAGAGTTTAATCCAATTTTCAGATCTCATCTCTTAAACAATCTTCATTCTGTTAAAGGGATGAATTAAATATCCTCATTTTTTAAGTAGCTGGTGCCTTACTATAAAGAGAGGAGTAGCAAATCCAGATCCGAAGCCATTTGTTTCACACCAAAAATGGCAAATTCTTCCCCAGGCCCTCCTCATAGTGGCTGTGACAGACCACAGAGGCGGTGAACCTCCACACACTCTGGCCCAACATGGTGCCGCTGGAAGCTCCTCAAGGGGCGTAGAGCTGGAAGGCGGAAGAAACGGCCTCACCACCATAGTCTTCTTTCTTCACGACCTCCTTTTTCCGTCTTTAGCCACATTCATTTTCCTGAGCTGGTTGTAGAAGATGGTGTCATTGATTGGGCTCAGGATACGCTCATGAGGAGGATCTTCCCTTGTCTGCATCTTCTTGGGATTAGAGGCCTTTCTCTCATTGTTAATATATAGGTGGAGGTTAACCCCTTCAAGTAACTGTTATATTGGCATTTAGTTGGTGGGAATATAATTACTCCCTTCCTGGGTATTAGCTTCACATGAACTAGCTACAGCCACAGGAGGAGGAAGGGAAAGATAGGGAGGGGTGGATGGCTTGGAACTAACTCTTCTATGTAGACTAGGATGGCCTCAGAAATCCACTTGTCTCTGTCTTCTGAGTGCTGGGGTTAAAGGTGTGTGCTACCTCACCTGGACACCCAGAAGAGTGGCTGGCCACACTCTTTGGGTCCTTCATTCCAGTACAACCTTAGGCTTGAATTGGTCATTTTTGGATTAGTGTAATTTCTTGTGAAATTTTAGTGGCAGCAAGTGAGTTGTAGTATAAGTGCATTATGACGCTGGGACTCCAGAATGGTTACCAAAGAGTCAGCTGTTGTGAGGGAAGTCGGCACTGATCTGCGAGTGAGACATCCAGGGCAAGTACTGTCCACACAGCTGGGCACAGCCATCTGGCCTTGCTCCTGAGAGTGTTTCTGGTCTTAGTTGAAACTGTTTGCTGTGAGGAATGCATTCGGCCTCCACAACTTCAACGGGCACAATGCAGGGAGATTTGGGGTTGCATAACCTACTGACAATTTAGCTCACTGATGTATTTCTTCTCTTTTCTTTCTTTTTTTTTTTTTTTTTTTTTTTGGTTTTTCGAGACAGGGTTTCTCTGTGTAGCTTTGCGCTTTTCCTGGGACTCACTTGGTAGCCCAGGCTGGCCTCGAACTCACAGAGATCCGCCTGGCTCTGCCTCGCGAGTGCTGGGATTAAAGGCGTGCGCCACCACCGCCCGGCTGTATTTCTTTTCTACTTTGAACCTCAGGCCCCCAGCCTTTTTGCCCATCTAAGCACTCAGCAGGAACCAAGTATTAGCCGGGCGGTGGTGGCGCACGCCTTTAATCCCCCAGCACTTGGGAGGCAGAGGCAGAATTAACCTCTGAGTTTGAGGCCAGCCTAGTCTACAGAGCAAGATCCAGGAAAGGCGCAAAACTACACAGAGAAACCCTGTCTCGAAAAACAAAAACAAAAAACAAAACAAAACAAAAAAGAACCAAGTATTAAGGTGAACCTAATGTGGTACAGAGAGACACTTGTTCAGAATTCAGGTTGCCTAATATTTCCTTCTGCAGTTCTTCCTATGAGGTATTTGACTAACTACATTGATACCCTGTATACACTAGTTATGAGACATTAATAACCTGTTAAATTCACAGGAAGTGTGGGAGAATATTTTGTTAACAAAAATTTTGAGAAATTTCATTTGTTTATAAACATTTATTTTATTCTGGGGAAGTTACTAAGTTGTTTTTTCACTTTTTGGTTTTTCGAGACAGGGTTTCTCTGTGTAGCTTTGCGCCTTTTCCTGGAACTTACTTGGTAGCCCAGGCTGGCCTCGAACTCACAGAGATCCTCCTGGCTCTGCCTCCTGAGTGCTGGGATTAAAGGCGTGCGCCACCACCGCCTGGCTACTAAGTTGTTTTTGATAGTCTGTTCTTTTTTTCCCTGGTGGTCCTAATGATCAAATTCAGGTCTCATGTATGTTAATCAGGTGCTGTAGCATTGTGCTATACCTTAGCCCGATAGGCTGTTTAAATTGGCTAAGTTGGTGTAAATACTATTTATTGTCTTGGTTTAAACTTGCTGAATACACACTCAGTACTTACTACCCTAAAGCATGGAGTATAATACATTTAATGGAGCACTCTTAACCTCTGAACCATCTCTCCAGTCCCTGTTAGGTTAGTTTTCAAAGCAGGGTGTGGTGGTTTAAATCAGAATGGCCCCCAGAGGCTCATATGTTTGAATACTTGATCCCCAATTGGTGGAACTGTTAGGGAAGGATTAGGAGGTGTGGCCTTGTTGGAGGAGGAGGTGTGTCACTGGGGGGCAGACTCTGAGGTTTCAAAAGCCCATGCCATTCCGTTGTCTTTCTCCCTGTCTCATGCTTGTGTCTCAAGATGTGAGCTCTCAGCTCTGCTCCAGAGTCTTCCTTGTCTGTCTGCTGCTTTACTCCCATCCATGATGGCCATGGACTCTAACCCTCTGGAACTGTGAGCCTCAAGTGAACTCTTTCCTCTGGAACTTGCCTTGGTCATAATGTCTTATCACAGCGATAGAACAGTAACTAAGACATGGGTTTAACTCTACAGCTCGGTCTGGTCTGGAATGCAGATGTAGTTCAAACTTGCCTCATATTCATCATGAGTTTTTTTTTTTTTAACATAGATGAATAGAAATGGGTTAATTTAAATGTAAGAGCTAGTTAACAGTAAGTCTGAGCTATCAGCCAAGCATTCTGGAATTAATATAAGATTTTATATGTTTATTTGGGTCCACACAATCAGCATAGGAAAACTTGGTCTCTGTTTACAGTTGTATACTAGTGGATATTAAGCTATCAGGATAAGATGAGTGGACATGATGTGCCTGTCAAATTGCTTTCTAAATAACTAGTCCTTTACCACACACTAGTGTTCTGTGAGCTTTAGTCAAAGATGCTTCTCTCTGCAGCGATCAGCAGTGGCTGCAAAGACACATTCATAACTGGTCAAGGTCCAGAGAATAGATGACAGCGATAAATGGGACGTCTGTCTTCATCCCCCTCCCGGGCTCGGGAAACACTGAGATAGAAGGAGGAATAGAAAGGACACATGAGTCAGAGGAAGACAGGGGGAAGTGTGGAAAGCTGACTCCGGGCATGACATGGCTTTGAACTCACAGCAGTTGTGATTACCTGGACAAGATCTCCCTGAGATTGGGCCTGCCAACACCTGTCAAGGATAGGGAAGGGGCTCACGCCTGAGGATCTATGGTTGATGAGGGAGTAGAAACTCAAGTTGACAACCTATCTAGCACAACTACCTACCGAGTGAAGCTGGAAATTGTTCTTTAACTCACAGTCCACGGTCTTGTAAGATATTGAGCTTATCCAAACTCCAAGTGTGGATGAACCAGGTGACCTTGACACAAGTGTATGCGATGAGTGCAAACATGGAAATGACCCATTTTCACTTCAGCGGGACTGTTTATTTCCAAGGTCTTGCTCTAGCACTGTATAGTAGCCAGAGCGGATTAACTAGACTTACATGGAGAGAACAAAGTGGATAAATCCCAACGTTAAGAGAAAAGAAAATAATGTACTGTGATCACATTTCTTTAAAATTTCCTGCCACAGGGGCTAAGAGTGTGCTGCTCAGAGGTACAGTGCTTAGCATGTGAGAACCCTTGAGGGTTGGGTTTACTTTAAAAAAAAAACTTTTATTTTTCTAGGACAGATTTCTCTGTATAGCCCTGGCTGTCTTGGAACTCACTATGTAGACCAGCCTGCCTTCACCTCCTGAGTGCTGGGATTAAAGGCATACACAACCATGTCCAGCATGAGAATCCTTGAGTTTAAATCCAAGCACACACACACACACACACACACATGCACGCACGCACGCATGCACACACGCACGCATGCATGCACGCATGTACGTACGTACGTACGTACATTAAAATTTACCATGTTTGGATACTACATATTTATGTAAACATTTGCAGATAAATATGGAAATGAGAAATACTGCAAGAGAGTGGTCTTCTGGGAAGGAGATGGCAAGGTAGGGATTTAGCTTTAGCTTTTTCTGTAAAGGTATCTGAAGCTGGGCCTGGGGAGGTGGCTGGCTCAGTTGGTAGAGTACTTACCTAACATGCATGAAGCCTCAGGTTCAATCCCCAGCAACTCACAGACTGGGTGTGGTAGTGCATTCCTTCTCCTGCTTCCTGGCCCTCAGCTTTGAATCACAACTCTGACAAATGGCACTCGGTAGTCTTACAGGAATGGAAACTAGGTACTTGTCCCAGGGGTCAGACTTGGTGCTTACCTCCTTCAAAACACACCTGCCTTCAGCCTGAGTGGTGTCTAGAATTTAAACCTGAGGAACAAAGGCATTGTTGACAGAAAGGTATTACTTGGGGAGTTGGGCTTGTGAACTTCCACTCTGTAAGTGTTTTAGACTGGGTGACTCTTTGTTGTGGGGAGCAGTCTCCTACTTGTAAGATACTTAGCAGCATTCCTGCCTGATGCCTCTAGATAATAGCGGGGCACGCCCATCTGACAACCTGGAAGGTGTGCTGATCCTCCCTTGTCCGCCCGATCCTCGGCTACCACAGTAGTGCATTCAGCTATTAGTGTGCACCATTGTTAACATGGCTGACTTTTGTGTCCAGCAGAGCTTGGTTTCTAATTTTCAGTGGTTGGTTTGGGGAAGAGCGGGATGACAGGACAATGTGGGTGGAAGAGGATTGGCTATGTGAGTAGCATGTTTAACAGAGATCACTGGCACGCAAGGCAGTGTGCTCCTAAGGAAAGGTGGAGGCAGGTTAGGCCCTCCCGAACTTTAAAGTAGAGACTTGCGTGCCTCTGGCTTATTAGGTTCCGAATGTCCGTGTGTCTGCTGGCCCCACTCCCAGACTGATCATTTGAAATGTTTGCTCCCAACACGATGCACATTATTTGTATGAGAGCCCCCACTTTGCTGATGAGGAAACTGGGGGAGGAAGTTCCAGCAGCTCGATCCAGATCGCACCACCGGTCAAGGCCGTCTGAAAAGGAACCCGGATCTGTCCTGTGCAGAAGTGTCCCCCCCCCCCCCCCCCCCCCCCCCCCCCCCCCCCCCCCCGCCTCTAGAATCCTGCCGTTCTTCCTGTGCCTCTGGTCAGCACCAGCTTCTCATCCAGCTGGTGGAGGCGACTCTCCTAAGAATGGCACCTCCTCTGCCCCTGTTGCTGTGACCTAGCGAGAAATGATCGTTTGCCTCCCTCACTCCTTTCCCGATGTCTCGTGCATCACCCTGGGAACCCCTGACTGATGCATCTTTTGGTATCCCAGGGGGAATGGCTGGCTGGAGTTCCTGCACAGCTTCAGGATGGAGCTGATGAC
Organism: Peromyscus eremicus; assembly: GCF_949786415.1. Taxonomy (NCBI): domain Eukaryota; kingdom Metazoa; phylum Chordata; class Mammalia; order Rodentia; family Cricetidae; genus Peromyscus; species Peromyscus eremicus. Next base: position 89,221,814 of record NC_081426.1, read on the forward strand.
CCTTCATCCAGCCCCAGGGGACAGGTGTTATTAGTTACGCCATGACCACGGCGATCTCCAGAGAAGAGTTTATTGGGTTTACTGTTTCAGGGGGCTAAGAGTCCATCTTGGCGAGGAGCATGGGGGCAGGCGGCAGGCATGCAGGAGCAGGAAGCTGAGAGATTGTACCTTGAACAGGAAGCAGAGTGAACTGGAAGGTGGGGGCAAGGCTTTAAACTCTCAGCAGAGCCCCAGGAACATACTTCCTCTAGTGAGGTGGCACTTCATAAACTTTCCTGAACAGTGCCACCAGCTAGGGACCAAGTGTTCAAATGCCTGAGCTTATGGGGCATATTTCTCATTCAAACCACCACAAGAACTAACGGTTAGAGTAATCCATTGTAGCTAATGATCTAATTAATCATGCCTGTCTAATGAATCCTCCATGAACCTCCAATGAACGGGGTTCAAAGAGCTCCCCGGATTGCCAAACACCTATAGGTATTGGGATGGAGGCATGTCCCCCATTCCAGAGGACAGAGAGAGGTGCCCATGCTTAAGACCCTTCTGAATCTTGTCCTATGTGTTCCTTCTGGATGTTCACGTGTATCCTTTAAAATGTTCCTCTAGTAATCAGTGGTGGCAAGTAGAGTATCCCTGAGTTCCGGCGGTCATTCTTACAGATTGATGAACCTCAGAAGGGATTGATTTTGGGAATCCCTACCATAGCCAATTGATATGGTCACCTGAAGTGGTTTTATGATGTTGAACTCTTAATCACTGGTGTCTGACTTTGACTCCACAACTTCAATTCCAGCACTGGGGAGACAGATCTCTGTGAGTTTCAGGCCAGCTTGGTCTACATAGACTTCCAGGACAGCCAGGGCTAATTAGAGAGATCCTGTTTCAAAAAGAATATTTAACATTGGGCTGGGCATGACCATGCACGTCTTTAATCCCAGTACTCTGAGACGGATCTCTGAGTTTGAGGCTAACTTGGTCAACACGGTGAATTCCAGGTTAGCCAGAACTCATAGAGAGACCCCGTCTCTCAATTTTTCATGTTATTTATAATTGAGGACACTACAAATGTATACCAAACCATAAAGTCTAACATGTTTTCTTCTTGCAGAATTTCTTGTTTAATTGAGTTAACTATGTAGAAAGCAACATAGTGAGTGTGGGCTGTCAGCCAGAATAAAAATAAACAGTGTATTGAGCGAGTTGCTAAATTGGAATCTTGCCTGTTATTTCAAATGCTTGTTGATTTCTCTGTGGTGTTGACTGACAACTGATTATAATGTCTACAACCCATTCCTGCCTTTCATACTTCAAAACACGGGGCTAATTCCATAGAAATACTCATTTGGGTTAAAAAGTTTCACATTTTATGATGTCTTATAAATATCCTCCACAGAGCATACAATGACTAAAAAGGAAGTAGATTTTCCTCAGTTTTCAATAAAAAAAAGTAAATTTCTAATACTTCTAGCTTAGCATGAGTTTTAGTCTGTTTTGGCTTATATACCAAAATATGGTAGTTTGGATGGTTTAGAAGCAACAGAAATTTATTTTCACACTTTCAGAGACTTGACAGTTCTGTTCAAGGGCCATAGACAAGGGCCTTTTCACCATGTCCTTAGGCGGCAGAAGGGACGAGGGACTTTCCTGAGGTCTTCGTGTGTGTGTGTGTGTGTGTGTGTGTGTGTGTGTGTGTGTGTGTTCCATGTGGAGGCCAACGGTCAACATTAAACAACTTTCTCAGCTGCCTTCATCTCATTTACTTATTTATCCATTTATCTATCTATCTATCTATCTATCTATCTATCTATCTATCTATCTATCTATCTATCTACCTACCTACCTACCTACCTACCTATCTATCTATCTATCTATCTATCTATCTATCTATCTATCTATCTATCTATCTATCTATCTATTTTGTGATAGGGTCTCTCATTGAACCAGTAATCTACCATCTAGTGAGGCTAGCCAGTGAGATCCAGGAATCTTTACTGACTATAGTCATATAGTCTCTATCTTTGGGATCTCAACTGAGGTCCTCATGATTGCCATCTCCCAGCTCTCTGAGGGACATTCTCAAGGACTCCACCCTTGTGACCTAATCAGCCTCCAAATGTCCCATCTCCAAATATCCTCACATTGGGGAATAGATTTCAATGTGTGGATTTTATGGGTATATAACCATTTATTCTATAACAGTAATTTTGTCTGGGTCTTGAAAACCAAGGGATACCAGCAGAAAATAACTTAATTATAAAAAGAAGTGTGTGTGTGTATGGTTGGTTGGTTATTAACAGATATATAAACCATGTAAAAATAAGACAATAGAAGGTACATTTACTGTGTTTAAGCATTTGAGTCTTTTCATTCTTAGTAAGAGGGTCAACAAACCCATTCACCATCCATCACCCTGCAGATACTAATTGATGAGATCTGTTACTAAACCAAGATGTAGCCTCATCATTCATATGCCAGTCCTGCAGACAGATGTCACAGGTAGCTAATTTGGTGCTGACTTTCCTGATGAAGCCTTGTTCTAGCTCGTAGATGATGTCACCAACCTGCTGAGTAACTGGTTTGGGCACATAGTTGGTTTCATTGTTTGAGGTTATATTGATCAGTTTGACATAATCGAAAGTACAATGGAGTTGATTGAATGCTCTTAAATTAATCATGCTTTTAAACAATATAGGAAACAAATAGAATTTAAAGTCATGTTGGAGGCTGGGAGTACAACTAAGTGGTTGAGCATATACTTAACTTGCCCAAGGCCCTGGGTGCCATACTTACTATAAAAAATTAAACTAAATCTTGGTGGTTTTGATAAGCGAGTCATTGACCTGGGGGGCTTCATTTTACCTTATTTACCCAAGGATGATGATGCAGAGGACATTGGGGTCCCCTCTCCGAGTTCTTAGTCTTATGAATAAAATAAGAATGGATTTAAATGTCAGTAGGAGGACAATTTTTTTAGAGTTTAAAAGAAAAACATCCAAGCCAGTTGGTGGTGGCCCACACCTTTAATCCCAGCACTCGGGAGGCAGAGCCAGGCAGATCTCTGTGAGTTCAAAGCCAGCCTGGTCTACAGAGCAAGATCTAGGATAGCACCAAAACTACACAGAGAAACCCTGTCTTGAAAAACACACACACACACACACACAAAAAAAAAAAAAAAAAAAAAGAAAAGAAAAAAAAAAGAAAGAAAAAAGAAAAACACCCCAGTGCAGACAAGCTGTAAATCTCAGCAGCTGCCTGGAGGAGGGGAGCAGAGAGAAAGAGGAAAACACAGCCAGGCCGTTTAGGCCAGCATGGATGTCAGACAAGCAGCCACATAGCAGTGAGGGTAGCTTTGTTAAAAAATAGTAAGGAAGCCAAATTATCAGGGAAAACATACTTGGGTTCCGGCCAGCATCTGGAAGAAAGCGATGGAAAAACGAAAAAGGAAAAGTTGTACATTTCTAAGCCAGGCCTGAGAAGCACCTCATGGCTGCTTGGTCTGTAGGGGCAGGATTTCGGGGAAGGGAAGGATAATGTCTCCTGAAAGGGAAATTATTCCATCTGTCTCTTGTGCGGTTTAGATGAGCCCACCTGCCCAGGTGATTGACCCAGCCAGGAGAATGTTAGGTAGGTATCCAGGGCAGGCATCCTGTTCTCTCGACCAGAGGACCCCCCCCCCCCCCCGCCCCCCAGTCTTCATTGATACTCTTTTAACAATGATGCTATTTACATAATAGAGAAAGGCTTGCCACAACATGTCAGAGGAAGGAAAATGGACAGCCACTGGTGAAAAACTAGAACCTAGAAAGATGCCAAGATGGCTCCCACAGCTCCAAGGCTCAAACATGCTGCTGGAGAAATATCCCTCACTGAGAACCATGGCTGCTAGGCAACTCCACATACCTAGCAGTCTTAGCCTGCACTGTGGTGATGTTGGGCGTGTCCTTACATAACTGTAGCTTCAGTATGGGGTGGTGTTTACCAGTATCTAAGTGTTAATGAGAGCCAGGCAATGTGTCATTGAATTCCACAAATGTATGCATACAATTAATTTGAGAAAGACAGTCCCTAAGTGCTTCATGGGATGGAATCATTTTGGATGGATGAATTGATGTTGAACCTGCCTTGTAAAGACGATTTTTTTTTTTTTTTTTTTTTTGGTTTTTCGAGACAGGGTTTCTCTGTGTAGCTTTGCGCCTCTCCTGGAACTCACTTGGTAGCCCAGGCTGGCCTCGAACTCACAGAGATCTGCCTGGCTCTGCCTCCCAAGTGCTGGGATTAAAGGCGTACGCCACCACCGCCCGGTGGGATGATTTTTAAACTAGGGAAATGAAGGAAAAGCTTAATTGTCTGTGAGGGTGTGTTAGTCAACAGAAGGAAGAGGCAAATAGGAATAAAGTTATATAGGTGGGCATAAGTAGGCCCCCACAGCATAGTGGTTTAGAGCTGTGTATGGCTGTTCCTGGATTGGTTGTGCTTGGACTGGGAGAGACACTCAGCCTATTGGAAACAGGAGCTTCTGGTCCACAGAGACCTTGTCCCAAGGCAATAAGTGGAAGAGCAGTAAAGGACACCTGGCATTCTGCTCTGGCTTCTGCATGGCCTCCTGAGCATGGGTACATGCACCTGCATACTTGTATTCATGTACCACATACACCCACCATACACAGAACACACACACACACAGAACACACACACAATACACATACACACACAGAGAACACACACACACACAGAACACACACACAGAGAACATACGAACACACACACACAGAACACAAATACAGAGAACACACGAACACACACACACACACACACACACACACGCATGCACACACAAAAACAGCAATTAACAAGATTTGAGATGGCTGTTTTTCAAATCCAGGGGAAAAATGAGGGAAGTCTCACTAAAATTGTTTAATTATTAGAGGAAGTAAACTTTACTTTTCTTCATATTTCTAAATGATGAAACAAAAATGTTGTCTTAAGTCAAAATCACGTAATTAAATTATATGTAAGGAAAATCTCCTTATTAGTTAAAAATGATCAGAAAATTGGACCAGGTTAGTATATGTTATACAGTTGAGAATTGTGTGAGCTTCGTTAAATAATGAAACTCGTTTTAAAAAAGAATTAAGTGTGTATGTGCTCTTGAAGAGGATTCTTCTTCCAGCTTCAGGAGAGTCAGCTGACTTGGCCCCCACAAGCACTTCACTTTCCATGCACATATATACCTACATCACAATTATTTTTAAAGCTTTATTTTGTTTTGAAATTGTGTGTGTGTGTGTGTGTGTGTGTGTGTGTGTGTGTGTGTGTGTGTCTGTCTGTCTGTCTGTGTGTCTGACTGACTTCCTGCCTTGCCTATCAATGTGTGGATATGTGCACATGAGTGCAGATGCCCTCCTAGGCCAGTAGAGGGCAACAGAGCCCCTGGAGCTGGAGTCAACAGGCAGTTGTGAGCACACTACATGGGTGCTAGGAACTGAACTTTGATCCTTTGGAAGAGCAGCAAGCTTTCTTAACCACTGAGCAACCTCCCAGTCCCTCTTTTCATTTTTTTGTTTTTATTTATAGTTCCTGATTGTCTCAGTTGGTATAAATTCTCTATGAAAAACTGAAGACTCTTCTATTGGCTGTGTTTATCTCTGCAATGGTGGGGTCACCTATAGGAGGTGGGTCACTTGTTCCATGGGTCTAGAAAGCCGCAAAGATCTTCAGTTCTTTCTCCTTTTTTTTTCTCTAAGAAGTTCGTGGCATTATTTTCCACTTCTGTGTTCTTTCTGAAGTTCCCCCTGCCCTCCGAAAAATAAATAAAGCCAGTAGATGACCCAGTGTCCAAGTAGGCTGTGCGGAGAAGGTGGGGCACACGGGGTGTGCGTCTAGGGTGAGAGAGAGAGACTCCTGGGCCCAGGAGAGGAGCGCTCAATGGTCTTGGGTCTAAAGAGAATCCTTTGCTTGTGCAGTGATATGTGGATGGCTTGGTGACAGGCGAAACCTCAGGCTGGGTCCTTCCCGTTTCTTTGTGTGGTAACCTCAGAGTAGTGTGAGGGAGCTTTCCTCACTTTCCTAGGTATGGTACCCGACAGCCCGGATGGGCCTGTTCACTTCACCTGAGTCAGCCCTGCCAGGGGATATGCTCTGGCCCTTTCTTATTTCAGTATATTGAAAATCATACGGTGGTGAGGCAGCATCATGGAATGAGTGGGACTACAGGCCTTTAAAAAAAGGTAACTCATTTTGGTGATAGTCCAACGTGTGTAGTGAAGGACATTATTTTTCAGGTCATAGGCAAGGATGGTACCCCATTACAGCCATTGACATTCTCTTGGTTTTCAGAGGAGGATACTTAGAGTTATGCACATGCTGAACACTTGTACCACTGAGGTACATTCTCAGTTTTCTCTTGGATTGGGGAGTTGGGGAAGGAGAGAGATACTAAGAGATAAGAAATTGAGATTAGGGCTGGAGAGATGGCTCAGTGGTGAAGAGCACTGTCTGCTCTTCCAAAGGACCTGGGTTCAATTCCTAGCACCCACATGGCAGCTGACAACTGTCTGCAACTCCAGTTCCAGGGGAACCGACACTGTCACACAGATATGCATTCAGGCAAAACACATATGCACATAAAATAAAAATAAATTATTAAAAAAAGAAATTGAGACTAGGTAAAGAGGACATGATCTGGTTACTTGATGGAATACATAAAATAATTCAAGTTATGAGTCATGGTGGTGCATGCCTTTCATCTTTGTGACTGGAAGGCAGAGATAGGCAGATCTATGTGAGTTCAGGGCCAGCCTGGGCTTCATAGAGGAAGGCAGATCTATTTGAGTTTAGGGCTAGCCTGGTCTACATAGAGGAAGGTAGAGCTATGGTAGTTCAGGGCCAGCCTGGTCTACATAGACCTAGTTTAAACACACATACACCACATAATTAAAGTTTTTGCAACGTGCTCCCCCACAAAACCCGGTATGGCTTTAGTTACGTTGGAACCTATCTGTTTAATTTATATCTCTTCCTCTTTGGGCCTCCCCAGTGACGTTGGTACTGATCTGCTTGCCTGAGTAACTTCCTCATTTCTGCTGACTCATGTCAAATCAGCATGTGTACTTGAGCTCATGTATCTAAATAGGTGTGTGCTCTAATCTCGCTTACGTCGACCCAACCCACAGGATCTCTCAGCATCAGTGTGTGGTGCTGGCAGGCTTTCAAGTCATCTGATGCCCAGTTAGCTTTCTATGCAATGAACACAGGTCCATTACCTCCTTTAGTCAAGCTTGATTTAAATTTTGAAACTTTGAAATAATATTTCAAGATTGATATGACCTTTGTAAAAGACAGTGTCTTAGTCTGTAGTGATGGCTGAATGGTTAAGATTTAAGGTTTGGGGTATGTGGGGAGCTGGACCTCCTCTTTCCAGCCCATGCCCAGTGCATACTCTCCATCCTTCACTTTGCCTAGGATGGTTTCTCATCGATTAGTTTTTCCTGTTTTGGAAATCTGTGTAAGTGGAGTCATGCTGTACACTTCTCTGTGTGTCTTCCTTTCCTGTTCAGCAGACTGTCTGGAGGCTTCCTTCTGTTGTATGAAGTGGATTTTTTAAAACTGGTATATTTCTTTACACAGACACTGAGGGTTTGTTTATTTGTGGTTATATTGTTTGATATTTGGTTTATTTTTAGTTTTTAACCATTAGGAACAGAGCTGCTGAGAACATTGTTGTAATAGATATTCAGGTGAATCCTTTGACTGTAGGATAAACAACTAACTGTTCAGCTTTATTAGAAAGTGCCAATGGTATCCTAAAATATTTGCACATGCTCACTAGCAGCAAGTACTAATCACTCATGAAAGGACTCAGTACTACCAGGTGCTCCCCTCTGGATCCCAGATTAGGCACAGACCACACCCAAACTCCAATTTCCAAGCACAAACCGAATGCAAAGAGATCTCTTATATTAAGCAAGGCAAAGAGTAGCTGAATCTGAATCGGGCAGAAACAGCAGCAAATAGCTTTGCAAGGGTTAATGTTAGAGAAGAAAGAGGGGAGGCCTGTTTCAGAATGAGCTGGGACGTGTTGGTAAGTTTTGATTGGATATTTTAATTAGTTTAGTCAAAACAATGAATTCCGATTCCTGGACTTTGGTGTTTTGGTAGCTGGACCTTGCTAATCAGTCTCAGGAATGATCAGTGTCCAAATAAGGGACTAGACTTTGATGGCTAGCTTTAGGAATGTCATCTAAGGGCTTGTTAGCAAGGGGAGGAAGGTAAAAGGTAGAATTTGTCAGCACGTGGTGTTTGCCAATCTCCAGCCTACCTTTAATTTATATAAACCATTTATCAAGAATTTGATACATTTGTTTCATCTGTCTGTTTTTTTGGGATTCTTTTGTGGAAGTATTTGTGTTTTGACTTGGTACAGGACCTCAATCTTCCTGCCTCAGCCTCCAGGTGCTGAGATTATAGGTGTGACCTATAAACCATCATACCTGGTTTGTTGAACTATTTTTAAAACTCAGATGAATTGTAGATTAAGCATATAAATGACATAGAAAGTTTAGAATTTACAAATAAGTAACAGTGTATTCTGGGGCTGGAGAGATACTCAGCGTTTCAGACATAGAAAAAAAGAATCTAAAATTACAGTTCAGCTGCTTTTCCGGAGGTCAGAGTTCAGTTCTTAGCACCCACTTCAGACAACTCACAATAGTCTGTGACTTGAGTTTTAGGGGACTGGACATCTTTTGCCTGCACAGGTACCTACACTCACATGGCCTAGCATGCACAAACACTTGGTTCAGTTCCCAGCTCTGCAGAAGCTGGATGTGGTGGTTCATGTCTGTGATCCCAGATGTGGAGATCTGGAGGTAGGAGCATCAGAAGTTCCTGGTCATCCTCAGCTACACAGCGACTTCATTCAAGGCCAGCTTGGGATATGAGATGCTATCTCAAACAAAATCAAGTAACAACAATCATAAATTGACTAAATTTACAGCAACAAAATATATTACAAAAAAAAGTATTTGGCAAAGAATGAAGTGATCACCAGAAACTCCAAGAGTCACTGTGAAGCAGGCAGAGCCGGGTTGCCTAGTGTAAGCCCTGAAGCTGTGACTTGACCAGTGGCCCAGGGGATGCTTTGGACTCGGTGAATCTGGGGCCTAGCTTGCCTAGTTACGGCCGAATCATTGTGAAACAGAACGGCAGAAGGTGGACCCAGGAACCTGTGATTACACTGTGTGTAGTTGGTTCAATGATTCACATATCAATGTCCATAGCAATTAACAACCAGGAGAACGAGATGGGGTCAACGTTCATATCTTGACAGCTAAGTCACTAGACATCAGCCTGGCCGCTCCCTTGGCATTAAGTATTCCTGTTCTTAAATCCCAACAGGATTTCTTCAGCTCTCTGCACACCTTTAACATACACTTATCTGTTGTAGTTGTTCTCTCTCCGTCTGTTTAAGATCAGGCTGATCATATCTATGGCTCAGAAGGAAGCTGGGTTTTTGTAGGGAGGGACCTTTACTCAGGCCACAAGCCAGAGTATCCCCTCACACCAGGAAAAGGCTCTGCGACCTGTAAACTCCTCCCTGCCCCACTTTCTTAGTAACTGGGGATGAAATAGGAGAACAGTGTGTGTGGGAAGGAGGCTGTCTTAGAGTTTCTGTTGCTGTGAAGAGACGCCATGACCATGGCAACTCCTATAAATGGAGAAAACATTTAACTGGGGTGGCTCACTTACAGTTCAGAGGTTCAGGCCATTATCATCATGATGGGGAGCATGGCAATGTGCAGGCAGATGTGGTGCTGGCTACTTCTTGATCAGAAGGCAACAGGAAGTAGACTGTCACACTGAGTGAAGCTTGAGCAAAAGAGACCTCAAAGCCTGCCCCCACAGTGACACACTTCCTCCAACAAGGCCACACTTCCTAATAGTGCCACTCCCTTTGGGCCTGTGGGAGCTATTTTCGTTCAAACTACCACAGAGTATAAAATTATAAATACATTATTTTGTATTTTCCAAAGGGCACTTAATTATCTTCCATCCAAAGTGTGGTTCTCAACCTTTTAATCCTGTGACCCTTTAATATAGTTCCTCAACCATATAGTGACCCCCAACCATAAAATTATTTTTGTTGCTACTTCATAACTGTAGTTTTTGCTACTGTTAAGAATTATAATATAAATATCTGCGTTTTCTGAAGGTCTTAGGTGACGCCCATGAAAGGACCATTCAGGTGTCGAGATCCACAGGTTGAAAAATACTGGTCTAGATCAAGAAATGGAACTTACCAGTTCCCAGAATGTTCTTAAGCTCCAGCCTTCTCCTGAAAGGTGCACACTTGTTAAATCCCTACCGGATTTAATTTTAGGTGTTTCCATAAACAATGTTAGGATAGATGATTGCCTTTTTTTTTTTCTTCGAGACAGCTCTGTGTAGCCCTGGCTGTTCCGGAATTCACTTTGTAGATCATGTTGGCTCCGAACTCACAGAGATTCACCAGCCTCTGTCTCCCAAGTGCTGGGATTAAAGGTGTGCACCACCACCGCCCGGCTGATTGCCTACTTTTTAAAATGTTTTTTGAGACAGGGTGTCAGGTAACCCAGCTTTTTCTCTAAAGCTGAGTATGCTGTTGAACTTCCCCGGTCTCCCCCTCCTGAGTCACTGGAATTACTGGTGTGTGCAGCCCACTTCCACTCTTTAAAAATGAGTTCTAATTAGAATTTTAACTCTATGTGTGTTCATGTTTTGCCTGCATGCATGCTGATGTACCATTTATGCCTGGTACCCAAGGAGGCAAGAAGATAGGATTGATTCCTGAGCCTGGAGCTAAGATGTGAGCCACCAAGTGGGTGCTGGGTGTCAATATGGGTCCTGTGGAGGAACAGCCACCTCTTTATCCCTCACTTCCGCTTTTGTGTGATGCTGAGGATCGAACCCACAGTTTTTTGAATGCCAGGCGAGCACTCTGCTAGCTGAGCCATGCCCTCAGTTCTGCCTGTTCTCTTGATAAAGGTTTATGACCGAGTTGGCTTCTTGATCAACCAGGTTTCAATGAGAGAGTGTGTTTGGAATAATGAACTTCTGACCTTTGGAATGTTGGTAGGTTAAGGTTCTACTGATGTGTGTAATTACCCTGTCCTCTTTGGGTCTGCAGTAGGCCTGGTTTTCTTAATCGGTGGCTTAGAAAGCTCCCTTTATAACCAGAGCACAGAACACTAGTGTGATTTATAACCAGGCAGTTATTCCAAAAGTTCACTCAGCTAATTTAGAGTTAATTATGGTTGAGATGGTTTTAACTTCTGCCTCCCTTTCTACAGGCCTTTCACATGTGGCGTTATTTATGTACCAACGACTTGCTAAAGGCAGAGGGCCACAGGCCAGCTTGTGCAATTAATCTCTTGCATTAGACCGAGAGCTAGCTCTAATTTTCTTTTTATCCAAGCGTGGTCTGTGTTGGCTCAGCCTGAGCATTTTGAATAAGGACAAAGTTCAAATATTCACAGCTTTATTTCCTTAAACTGAGTTGTAAAATTAAAGGAAAAATTTTCTAGAATCAGTGTTGGCCAATTTAAGAAGTGTGGGCTCTGAAGGATCAGGACTGATCTGTTAGAAATAACCAGACTTTCTTTAAAAATTATTATTATTTTATTTTATGTGTATGGGTGTTTTCACTGTGTGTATGTCTGTGCACCATGTATATATCTTGTGCCCTTGAAGGCCAGAAGAGTGTGTCAGATCCCCTGGAACTGGAGTTATGTATAGATGTTTGTAAGCTGTCTGTGGGAATGAAACCTGGGTCCTCTGATAGAGCAGCTGGTGTTCTTAGCCACTGAGCCATCTCTCCACCAACTCCTGCTCTTTTCTGTTTTGTTTTGTTTTTGGAGACTATTTCTCTGTGTAGTTTTGGTGCCTGTCCTGGATCTCATTCTGTAGACCAGGCTGGCCTCGAACTCACAGAGATCCACCTGGCTCTGCCTCCTGAGTGCTGGGATTAATTAAAAGCGTGCGCCACTGCTGCCCGGCACTCCTGATCTCTTTAATGATAGTGTAAAAATTGTATTTCTATTCCTTTGATGTGTGTGTGTGGTAAGTTTTGGTCTCCTTCTAGACATTTTTTAGTGCCCAAAGAAATATTTCCATTTTTTCTAACCTCCAATTTGATGCTGACTCATAGTTTTCACTGTATATTGATTACATTAGTTTTCTTTTTCTGTCAGAAGTTTGTAATTTGGCAAATTGGATGCATAAGTTTGACCTGCATAGTGACTGTATCTCAGGAGGAAAGTGACATGTTTGGAATGGTGCCTCCCCATAGCATCTAGTTCATAGTAGAATTCATCTTCAGATACTATGTGTCTGTTGATATCAGATATTTTTTATTTTCCTGTTGTGGTTTTATCATATTTATGCTCAGCACCCTGTTTAATAAATAAATTTATTGTAATTTAAATAAATTTTATTGTAAATAATTTATTTAAGTAAATTTTATTTAATAAATAAATAAAACAATATCTTGAGATGTCGGAAGCTTAGTATATTTAAGGCAGCTAAAAGATTTGACATGTAAATGTGATGTAGGAACTTGGTTTGAATATTGGATCAGAAAAAAATTGGTTTAAAGGATATTATCGGGATTTTTCCACGGCGAAAAAGTTGAATGAGGCAGATTAGGCACCAGCATTGCATTAGTGCCAGCCTCTTTGATTTTGAAGCTTTTGTTCTGGTTAAGCATCACGAGGAAATGTCTGTTGAGAGATAAAGAACATGGTGTGCACAATTACTTTAAGTGGGCCAGAAAAAACTTATTTTTAGACATAGAATAACAAAGTGAATGTGGTAAATCTGGGTGGGATGACACATCCTTGTAGCCTTTCTATGCATTTGGTAATTTATAAAAATCTCTGAGTGGAATTCCTGAGTCATACTCTCTGAATGTTTGATTCTACTCCACAGTGCTGAATTGCTTTCCAGTACAGTTTTACTAATTATATCCCTGTTGGTTCCCATTTCCAGAGCACTTGATATGACTGTATTGCTGTGGCATAGTGTATGTCTCTCGGGCTATAGTGAAGCTGCACGTCTTTTCAGAGTATTGAGTCATAAAGGCTACTCTTGCTGTGTTCTTAGCTGCTTTTACTGAGCTTTGAAGTTCATGTTTCCTGCTGACTTTTTGTATGTCTTAGTATATGCTAGACATCTTCTTTGTTGATCTCGTGGTGTTGCAACTGTCCACACAGTTTTGAAAGACTCTTAAGTAAAAATACAGAACTGCATTACATTTTATTGGAGTTGCAAGGAACAGACTAGATGGGGGTAGAGAAAATCCTGCATATCAGGTGGGTGGGGCTGGCAAGCTGCCCTGTAGGCAGACTCTTCTCCCTTAGCTCGGTGACATAATCAACCCACAGTTGCGTTCTCTCATCTCTGGCCTTTCTCAGAAAGGATCTTTTTAGGAGGTATAGCGACTGTCCCTGGTGTATTTTATTCAGAGATTTACTGACTAGCTTTGCTTTCTCCCCTGGTAGATATTTAAGAAATATATAGGTTGCTAAATACCGAAACTGTTGCACTGCTAAGTATTGGCCAGTACTTGGACAGAGTGTTCTGCCTTAGAGGCTTTGCAGAGCCTGTGGAGCAAGAGGGTAACTCAGTAGGGACACAACCTTGGACCATCCACTGGCACTAATGAAAAGCAAGAAAGATTTGGCTTAACTTAAAAAAATAAAGAACATGCTTTATTGTTCTAATTATTTTGATAATAAACTTCTTTTATTGTTATAATGAGTTATAATCAAGTTATTAGATAAAACAATTAGGCAAAACCACACACACATTCTCTCTCTCTCTCTCTCTCTCTCTCTCTCTCTCTCTCTCTCTCTCTCCCCATGTTAGTAGTCCTACAAGGAAACTAAAAATGTCCAACTTCTTCATTATACAAAAGACACACCCCATGGAGCTGGTGACTGTTCTAAACACAACCTGGCTTTTAATTTCAAGTCACTTTTCCTTTCTCTCCTGCTGTGTCCTGAACCCAGAACAGATGGGACTTGACATGACGGGGGTCGTGAGGGCATGAAGAAAGGACAGACACACAGACAAATGTACAGAAAGCTCGCTGTGCTTGCTCTAATGGAGTGAGCCTACTTGGCAACAACAACTCAGACCCTCAGGGCGCTCATTCTGAACAACCCAGGGAGGAGTCAGCTGGTCCCCGTAGGAGGTGTCTGCAGGTGGGCAGTCTCAGGTTGCAGTCATCTGGGAGGGAGCTATGTTGCCAGTTTTTACACACACCGGCCAATCACTTGGCTAGATCAGTGGTTCACAACTTTCCTAACGCTGCGACCCTTTAGCACAGTTCTTCATATTGGTGACCGCCAACCATAAAATTATTTCATTGCTACTTCACAACTGTAATTTTGCTACTGCTATGAATTGTAATGTAAATGCAGACATCCTGCATATCAGATATTTACATTACAATTCATGATGTCTGATCTGTGACCTCCTAAAGGGGTTGTGACCCACAGGTTGAGAACCATTGGGCTAGAGGACTGCTTTGCCATCCTCTGAGCCTCACTCCAGGAAGGCTTCGCCAGTATCCGTGGGTGTGAGGTACTGGTGTCCTTGACATGGCTGTGCCCATGCCAGCAGGACACATCCACCCAGGACTCCATCCACTCCTTACACATCCACCCAGGACTCCATCCACTCCTTACACACTCACTCAGGACTTCATCCCCTCCTTACACACTCACTCAGGATTTCATCCACTCCTTACACATCCACTCAGGACTTCTTGGGCTCCCTACACTCCCCTCCCCCCCATGCACCTGCTGTTATTCCTTCAGAACATTAAAAAGAAAAAGAAAGAAACATCCCATTCTGGCAAACATCCCATTCTGGTAAACTTGGCTTTGAAAATCCTTTGAATTACTTTCTTTAAGGAACATAGTCTCAGTGGAGAAGAAAATCTAATGTTGTTGCCCCAAGAGAAGCATATTTTCTACTTGGTGTTTTTCTACGTAAATATATTTCCTGACTTAGCTATGTTTAAGATCTGGTCTCTTTTCCCTTGATACTGGAGCCATATTAACTGTGGTGCTATGTATCCCTGGGTAGAGTGCTGCAGGGAATGTCTTCCCTGCATCTCTTAGGGAACATTTTAGGAGCAGGATTACCAATCCTCAGCAGAACTCTTTTAGTGTTTTCTGGTAAGTCACTTTTAAAACCGGCCGCAGGTTGTTCCACTTCACACAGGGGGGATATGAGGGTACCATTTCAGTCACTAGGCTCTATCATGACATGAAATTACTATTTACTAACACGGGTTGGGTTGCTCCTATCAATCTAGTTGCGCTTTGCTTATTTTTCTGAAATATCTGTGGTTTCCTTTTGTTTTGAGACAGGATCTCATTATGTAGCTCTGGCTGACCTGGAATTCTCTATGTAGACCAGGGTAGCTTCAAACTCATAGAGATCTGTCTGCTTCTGCTTCCTGTGTGCCTATGTAAAAGGTGTGTGCCACCATGCCTGGCTGTAGTTTTCTTATGAAATATTTTTGGCAGTACTGAGGATTGAACTCAGGGCCTTATACACACTAGGCCAGCATTCTATCACTGAACATACACCCCAGCCTCTTATTAAGTAATTTTTATGAAGTTGCTGGGTAGAGGTTGTTCTGTGGAGATGCTGTGGCCTCACATCTCACCACCGTGACCGCTGCTCTAACATCTTCACGTTGCTTATGTTGAAACTTGTTTTCTGTGTTCTGTGCAGTTAACATTGCCCTTTGAGGCAATTGCTTATCACTCCTATGGCATTTTCTCATGTCCCGATGCTTTCTTTTAAGGTATTATCCAAAGAGATGAGTCACCCATGGAAAAAGGGCTCTCTGGTCTTCGAGGAAGGGACTTCGAGCTCTCTGATGTGTTTTATTTCTCCAAGAAGGGCTTGGAAGCCATTGTGGAAGATGAAGTGACCCAGAGGTTCTCCTCCGAGGAGCTCGTATCATGGAACCTCCTCACAAGAACCAACGTCAACTTTCAGTACATCAGTCCGAAGCTCACGATGGTGTGGGTGCTGGGTGTCCTAATACGTTATTGCTTTCTGCTCCCTCTGAGGTAAGCCACTCCTGGTTGGGTGATGCCACCAGCTTCCCTCTTCATTATGTGTGGAATGGCTGCTTAAGAGTATGTGGAATGGATTCCACCTCTTCCCGGTTGGAAGACGCCACCAGGTGTGACCTGCAGCCATGTGTTTTTTACCTGTACACTTCTTTTACAGTTTTTTCTTCCAAGTGAAGAGTGCGTTCAACGCCCTCCCCACCTGTGTGTGTGTGTGTGTGTGTGTGTGTGTGTGTGTTTTCCTTTGTGTCCTAACACTGGCTTAGACTGTCTTTTGGGAATTGTTGTGGCTGTGATAAACAGTGAAATTCAGGACGGCATATATACTATTGCTAGGACCTTAACTCAGTGCTTTCAAAGTGGGGTTCAAGTATTCTGGGGGTGCACTAAACTATGTGTTGACATTTGGGAAGGAAATACTAGAGCTTTTTTTTTTTTTTGGAGGGGGGTTGGCTTTTTTCAAGACAAGATTTCTCTGTATAACAGTCCTGGCTGTCCTGGAACTCGCTTTGTAGACTAGACTGGCCTCGAACTCACTGAAATCGGCCTGCCTCTGCCTCCTAAGAGCTGGGATTAAAGGCGTGCGCCACCACCACCCGGCAATACTAGAACTTCTAATTTTTGTTTGCTTGATACCTTTTGAGACAGGGTCTCATGAAGCCCAGGATGGTCCTGAACTTGCTATGCAGTAGTGAATTCTTTAGGCTGTGTTCCCACTGTCCGGCAGATGTTTGCAGTAGTGAATTCTTTAGGCTGTGTCCCCACTGTCTGGCAGATGTTTACAGTAGCCTTCTTTTCTTTTTCAGGGTTACTCTGGCTTTCATTGGGATCAGTTTGCTGATCATAGGAACTACACTGGTTGGACAGCTCCCGGACAGCAGGTGATGTGTCTCCCTCCATCCAGCCTCACCTTATGTAGGACTGTCCTCTTCCCCTCCCCTGTGTCTACAAAGCTAGAGTCTGGCTAGTTTGTAGGTTCATTAATTTTATGGTCTCAAGCCATTTATGAGAATTCTTACTGAATTTGTCTTCATAGTCTTTATTTGTTTTTGTTTTTTTTCTGTTCAAATTGAAAAGTAGCTTTTTCAAAGGAGAAGTGAAAGGAAGAAAGAAAGTGGACTGAGGGAACCATAGGAAAAATAGAGTCTTTGACTGGCAGCCTGGGAGGTCTAGACCAAAGAAACCTCAGCTGGTGTTTCAGGACTTTATTAGAATCTAGCGGGGTGGGGGCTCCTTCCTGCTACGATTGTGTCTAATTCTCCTGGTACATGTTGGGCCTCGCAAATGCATAGATGAGCTGGCAAGAACCACTCTGCTGTAGCAGAACACAGGATGCTGCTGTGAGCCGCACATTGAAGCTTTCATTGTGTTTCTTATGAGTACCCAGAACAAAATAACAGAACGGTTTCTTTTCCTTTCAGCCTCAAAAGCTGGCTGAGTGAACTGGTGCATCTGACCTGCTGTAGGATCTGCGTCCGGTCCCTGTCCGGCACCATTCATTATCATAACAAGTGAGTGTCTGCTGTGGCTGTCCTGACCTGGGAACGTCTGTGTTCATCATTGCTTGGGTTTTCATAAGGAAGACAAAAATTAACACTGAGCAGTGTTCATAGATGGGCAGTTATGGTGTGCTGTGGGGGTGAACTTCTCATAGGTTACTCCTGGGGGGTGGACACTGCTATCCCATGGGATAGACAGATGAATGATGGGAACTCTGGATCTGGTTGCTAAGGGTGGTACAGTTTCAAAGTCAGGTTTTGAACTGGGCTCAATTTGAAGATGCTGTGTGGGGGACCAGCCCCCACCTTTTACAGGGTTCCTATGAGGAGGAGAGAGGGATAAGAGACATTTGGTAGAAAGAGACCTAGTTGACAAGAGGAAAAACAGAAACACAGGAGAGCTTCGGGAGGACCTGGATCCTTATTCACTGGCCCAGAACTTTATTCAAAAGGGCTTTTTATAACAATGCTATGGAGTGAGGCAAAAGACCTCCCCCTTGCTAGATACAGCCAAGTGTAGACCCTTCCAAACACCTGGTACCCAGGCCCGTGGTCCAATCATCCTCTTATGCAGCCCTGCTGGGTAAAGCAAGCTCAGATCTCACTAGGAAACCTCTGTGGGCTCCCACAATGCTGCTGCTGGCAGTCCTGGGGTACGGCTGAGGCAGAGGCCTGTTTTCCACATTTAGTCTCTCCATGTCTAAAATTCTCTACCTAGTTCCTAAGATGAAATACTTTATTCTGTTCTCTTTACCCACAGTCAGATAATACAAGTAGCTAGGGAAAATAATCAACTAAATTAAAATGATTGTGATTGATTTTGAAATACTTTTCTCTTAATTCAATGTTGTTTTTTTTTAAAATTTGTTATTATTTTAAGTTGGTTGAGTGTGGTGGCCCACACAGTAATCTTAGCATCTGGGAGGCTGAGGCAAGAGAACCAGATGTTTGAGGCCAGCCTGGGCTATAAGAGACCCTGTCTCAACAAAGTAGCATACTATACTTAGAGCAATCAACATTAATCGAAATAGTTGTGACTAAAGAAGCAAAATATGAGTTATAAAGAGAATGTCATGGTTCCTCACAGAACTCATCATACTACATGGGGATGATGTTTTAAAGATGGGACCTATGTACCTAAAAACTTTAAAAAAAATCCTAAGTAAGATAAGTCTTTACATGCTGTTCTGTAAAATATCGACTGTTTTCTGAGGTGTAGTACTTACGGTTTTTTTAATTGCAGGCAGTACAGACCCCAGAAGGGAGGCATTTGTGTTGCCAACCATACATCTCCCATCGATGTCTTAATCTTGACAACGGATGGCTGTTATGCCATGGTAAGAGCAACTCAATGATATTTCACGTATGTGTATTTGCTGGATTGCAAACTCAGAAGCTGGCTTCGTATTAGGAATTTGGCTGGGACTTAGCAGCATAGGCTGTGCAGTAATTTACACAAGGAACAGTTAGTGCAAGGAAACAGCTGTAACAGAGAAGGTGGGAAACACCTCGACGGAACTTTGTGAAGTTGATTTGAACATGCCGGCCGGTGTTCAATTTTACTGTATGAAATTAAAGCCATCCTCTTTAGAGTTTTACAGATCCCAGTCAGCCAATTAGCTCTCTCTTCAGGGAGATAAGTACAGTTAAAAAAAAATCTGTTTCTTTAATGAGGATCTGGCAAAGAAGGCAGAATACTTGTGTCTCAGTCCAGTTCTCAGACTGTGACCACAGCCTCCAAAGAAAGCAAAGGAAAGAGCAGAAAATCCAGTAACCATGGAGTCCACAGCACAACCAAGTCCCCAGTGCCCTAACCACGGAGTCCACAGCACAACCAAGACCTCAGTGCCCTAACCACGGAGTCCACAGCACAACCAAGTCCCCAGTGCCCTAACCACGGAGTCCACAGCACAACCAAGTCCCCAGTGCCGTAACTACCGAGTCCACAGCACAAACAAATCCCCAGTGCCCTAACCACGGAGTCCACAGCACAACCAAGTCCCCAGCGCCCTAACCACGGAGTCCACAGCACAACCAAGTCCCCAGTGCCCTAACCACAGAGTCCACAGCACAACCAAGTCCCCAGCGCCCTAACCACAGAGTCTACAGCACAACCAAGGCCCCCAGTACCCTTTCTTGGGCCTGAAGAGGAGCCCCACTCTGGGGTTCCCCCCGCATCTTCTGTTGCTCTGACAGATCGTCTTGACATTTCCTCTGGGTGAATCCCGGAGGCTGACTCAAGCTCCCCTTCTGCTCACGGGTTAAATGTGTCCTAAGGAGGTGTGGAGAACAGGATGACTAGATACTAGATGAGTGTCCTGGGCTGTCTCCTCTTCTCACAGCTGTGGGTTATGGATGGTGGGTCAGGCTGTGAGGCTGAAGTCAGGTTTGGTTCACCTGTCAGTTCTGCAGATTGATATTGGTGGCCTAGGGTGCTTTTCTGGGAAAGCCTTACCGGTCTGTGTATTACTGTGTGTGCTGTGAGTGAGTGAGTGGGGAGTGCCAGCATGCACACTGGTTTTCACTATCCGTGGGTTCTGTGATCAACAAGGCCTTTGCAAAAATTCCCACTTACTGCTACATGTTTACTTAAGTCAGTGGCTTCAGACGTGGCTCAGTGGTAGAATACTTGTCTAGCACATGTCAAGCCCCGGATCTATCTCCAGCACTGCCAGAAAAGGTGGAAAAAAAGTCTAAATAAAAAAGTACAACCTGAGGCCGAGCAGTAGTGGCACACACCTTTAATCTCAGCACTTGAGAGGCAGAGGCAGGCAGATCTCTGTGAGTTCGAGGCCAGCCTGGTCTACAGAGCGAGATCCAGGACAGGCACCAAAACTACACAGAGAAACTCAGTCTCGAAAAAACCAGAAAAAAAAAAAAGTACAACTTGGACATGGTGGCATATTCCTATAATCGTAGCACTCAGGAGGAAGAGAGGCAGGAGGATAGCTGTAAGTTTGAGGCCAGCCTGGACTACATGGCAAGTTCCAGGCCAGTCAGGACTACACAGTGAGACCCTGACACACATACTCATTTCCCTACCAAAGTAAATAAATAAGTGAAATAAAATATTGAGAATAGATAACTCTTAGACAAGTCCTTTTTTAATACATCATTAATTAAAGTGAGCTTTTCTTGAACCTAAAGAATCTTTTGTCATCTTTGGGAAAAGAGATAAGAATTGATTGTTTATCTTTTGGTAGATTGGGAATCAATTGATAGTTATATACTTTGAAAAAAAACTGGAAAAAACATACATGTGTGTCATACAAACACAATTTTGTATATAATCTCAATATTTAGGTACTCTCCCTAAAGCCCACCCAATGCAGCCCTCAGTAGAGCCCCCGAACGGGCCTGGACATCCACATCAGCATTTTGTGTGTGTGGACATGCACTTTTGTGTATGTGGACATTCACATTCCACCCACTGTATTTGATTTTCTCTGTGATGCAGTTAAGTCAGGCCTGAGATTTCGTTGTAGGTAGGGGAGGCAGAGACCAGGCAGCTGATCTGCCTATCTCAGGTCCATCTGGTGCTGACCTAACAGAGTACTGCCGATGGGGTAATTTGTGGGGAACGGAAGTTATTGGCTCACCATGCAGGCTGAAGATCTAAAGTCAAGATGTCTAGTGAAGATCTGATTGTCCTGTCTTCACATGTCAGAAGGCCTGGAATTACAAAAGGAGGTCCGCTCCCAAGAGCATCGCACTTTGTAGAGATATTTATTTTCATTTTATGTGTGAATGTCTTGCCTGTATGCACATCTGTGCATCAGAGGCATGCAACTCCCTAGGAGGACAGAAAAGGCAGTGGGGTTCACTGTACCTAGACAGTGGTTAGCTGCTGTGTGGGTGTTGGGAACCAAACCCAGGTCCTCTGCAAGAGCAGCAAGTGCTCTTAACTGCTGAGCCATCTCTCCAGCCTCAGCAAGAGCCCTTTTGATAATGACTTTAACTGTTCATTGAGCAGAGCTGTTGTGATCCAGACTGCTCACATTAGGTCATTTCTCTAGTATGGTTGCACGGGGACTCAGCTTCTAGTCCATGGATTCCGGGGCATGTGCTCAAACCGTAGCAACTGTTTAACTAGGATTTTGTGTTTCTGAGACCACCCCCTATTTCTCCTGTGCTCTGGCCAACAAAGAATTGATGGTAATACATTTGAAACCGAAGACCTCAGAATATCGTTGGTCTCTTTGTAGGTTCCTGACGTTGTTGCTTGGTTATCCCTTCTTATTTCTTCTTGAGGGTTAAAAAAAATGCAAACGTGTAGCATGAATCTTAAATGGTCTTATTAATAAAATCAAACCTGAGGCCAGTTATTGGAGTGAATGCTGGAAGATCAGAGAAGCAGAACAAGCCACAGCTACCTCACCTTGCCAATTCCTCAGCTGGTCCTGTTTCCTCAGACTGGAAGCCTCTGTGTCCTCATCCGAATGGGTCTCAGCTGAACTGTGCTGCTCAAAAGCCTGAAAGCTTAACCAGCCAAATGCTTAACCAGTCAAATGCTTCTAGTTTCTGGTCTCCACGCCTTATATATCTTTCTGTTTTTGCCATCACTCCCTGGGATTAAAGGCTTACTTCTTGGGATTAAAGGCGTGTGTCACCATGCCTGGCTGTATCCTTAAACACATGGATTTTTGCCTCTGGAATGCTAGGATTAAAGGCATGTGTTACCACTGCCCATCCTCTATGTTTAATATTGTGGCTGTCCTGTTCTCTGACCCCAGGCAAGTTTATTAGCGTGCACAATATTTTGGTGCACAATATTTTGGGGAACACAATACCATCACACTGGAAGCTTCTGAGTCCTCATCCAAATGGATCTCAGCTGAACTGTGCTGTTCAAAGCCTAAAAGCTTAACCAGCTCTAGTTCCTCATCCTCACGCCTTAAATACCTTTCTGCTTCTGCCATCACTTCCTGGGATTAAAGGCGTGTGTCATCATGCCTGGCTGTTTCCAGTGTGTCCTTGAACTCACAGAGATCTGGATGGATCTCTGGCCTCCCAAGTGATAGGATTAAAGGCGTGTGTGCCACCATTTTCTGGCCTTTATACCTAGTGGCTGTTCTGTTCTCTGACCCCAGATAAGTTTATTAGAGTGCACAATATTTTGGGGGAACACAATATCACCACACAAACGTATCATTTCATTTTAAAAAATGCAAACGTATCATTTCATTTTCCTCTTGCCCCAAAGATGACACACTTTTCTGTTCGTTTGCCTTTGTCACTTAACACCATCGTCTGGAGGTCATCACTCCTTATCTGTCCTGTAGGTCAACCTTATCCTTTGTTCAGCTGCAAAGTATTCTACTGTGTATATGCATGTGTATGCACACACACACACAGTCACACACACTCACACACTCACACACATTCACACTCACACACACACACACACACACACACACACACACACACATCCCACCACCACCTCATTGACACTATTGGTTATTTAGACATTTAGTTAGTTTTCAATATTTTGCAATAATAAACAATACTATAGCTAATAATCTTTGAGTATGTATTTTCATTTTGCTGATGTGTTTTCAGGGAGAATTTCTAGAAGAGAAATGATTGAAATGGAGGGTAAATGAATATGTAGTCTTGACAGCTGTTAATGTCCTCATTCCTTCCCCCAAAGCCTTGCAGCAGAGTATGGTATCAAGGCTAAATCCTGGTCATTTGGGTGCACTTGAAATCATAGTCCACCGTAGCTCTGATTTTCATTTCCATAATCTTTTTTTTTTTAAAGATTTATTATGTGTCAGTGTTCTGTCTGCATGTATCCTTGCAGGTGAAGAGGGCACCAGATCTCATTACAGATGGTTGAGAGCTACTATGTGGTTGCTGGGAATTGAACTCAGGACCTCTAAAAGAGCAGCCAGTGCTCTTAACCTCTGAGCCATCTCTCCAGCCCAACATTTCCATGATCCTGATGAAGTTGAGGCATCTCTGTTTTTCAGAGTTCTAGGACAGCTGGTGGAGCAAAGTGACTTTAGTGTCCAGCTAGAATTTAGCTGCTGAAGAGCACGTTTTGGCTTGCATTGGGCTTTACAGATACTTTGACTAGATTTAGACTTATCTGTCAGTAAAAGGCAGCCAGTCTTCTCTCTGAGTGGAGAATAGGGTTCCCTCTCTTGACAAGACCCCTAGCAGTTTTTCGGTGGCTATACCTTTATGTTTTTCTGTCTCTCCTGATTCTTCTAGGTTGGACAGGTTCATGGTGGATTGATGGGGGTCATTCAGAGAGCCATGGTTAAGGCTTGTCCACACGTCTGGTTTGAGCGCTCAGAAATGAAGGACCGACACCTGGTTACTAAGAGGTAAACAGTGCAGTTCCTTGGCCTTTATTGGAGTAACAGAGAAGCTGATTGACTTGGATCATTTGGCCAAAGGGCAAAACAAAACAAAACACAAAACAAACAAACAAAAAACAAACTTAAAATGAAAACAAAATCATGCAAACCTCTTTTTCTGGAGTCATCAATAGGACTGAAGTAATAGTTCTGTAGTCAGGGGGATATGTGGCTGCATATAAACAGACTGGAAAGCTCAGATGTCTGTTTTGCTGTGACTCGAGTACAATCACTGAACTTTTAAAAGTTTAAAATTACCACCTGGAGAACTTACAGAAAAATACCGATAATTTATTTGCTGAATAACTTTCTTTTTCTTTTTGCTGAATGGCCACTGCCACTCCGAATCTAGTTATCAGAGAGCTGATAACCACAGCTGTGCCTTTCTTTACCATCACAAGACACAATCAGCTTAGTAGGGGAGGGTTGATTTTGGCTCCTAGTTTTGGGGTAAGCTGTGCGTGGTCCCTCGGCTCTTGTGCTTATGCTCATGACTATACAATAAACTCCAAGTTTGTGGCAGAGGAGATCTGTTCACTTCATGGCGACAGGGAAGCAAGAGAGAGTGGAGGGACCAGGGTCTCAGTCTTCCCACCAAGAGCATGCACCGCATCTCCTAAAGGCACTGTTACTCCTTAGTGCTGCAAGTGGCATCTGAACCGTGAACATAGGGTTGTAGGGAGTACATCCAAACTACAGCAGGTCTTCACGGAAAGGGAGGGAGGGAGTGTCTTTCTGGGGCTCCATAGAGATGAACTCACTAGGAACAAAGCTGAGGAAAAGCTTTCCCTGAAGAGCCTGTGCTCACATGCAGGTGTTCCTCATGAAAAGCCTTTCCTTCTCTGTGGAGCCTAGGCTAGACTTACTTGTGCTAGCCTCCTGCCTCATCCTCCTGAGCACCGGGATTACTATACCTGGCTACGGTGTTTGATTTCATAGGAAAGTTCATCATCCTGATTCATTAGAGGAGTTTCTTACTTAATAACCATAATGCAGACAGATCAAGCATGATCAGAATCTCCCCCCCCCCTTTTTTTTTTTCCCAAGACAGTTTCTCTGGCTGTCCTGGAACTCATTTGTGGACCAGGCTGGCCTCGAACTCACTGAGATCTGCCTGCCTCTGCCTCCCAAGTGCTGGGATTAAAGGCGTGCGTCACCAGGACTCCCATGTTTTTTCACACAAGGAATTATCAACACAGAGAAGAAGGGCGGAGTGCTAATGGCACCTGGCTATCTAGAAATCAAAGAGTAGCCAGAAGAGCTGGACTTGGTAGTGCATACCTGTACTCCTAGGAGTTGGAGAATAGAAACGGGAGGTCAGGAGTAAACATTTGTGGCTGTGTAGTGAGTTCAAGGCCAGCCTGAGCTAATGAGACCCTGTCACCTGTCACAGACAGAGTAGGCTGAAGTGACCCAAACCCACTCACTCCAGAGGAAATGAAAGCATGCCGATCTCCTTATCCCCTTGCCCTTCATCACTTTCTCTTTGTCCCTTATTTCTCTTACGACTTTTTCTTCCTGCTAGAGGGATGCGACAAACAAAAACTCTGTCTCTTTGTTTCTCAAGATCGACTCACAGATCCTTTATTTTCCCTTACAGATTGAAAGAACATGTCGCTGATAAGAAAAAGTTGCCCATATTAATCTTCCCTGAAGGTAAGAGACTGCCTGCCAAGCTACGGCTGATGGCCGCCAACCATCTGAGGAGCACTCTAGGTTTGGCACTCCGAGAGGAAGGGATGGGTGCCTTTTCTTTTCCTGCTTTTTGATGACAGGGCTTCTCTGTGTAACAGCTCTGGCTGTCCTAGAACTCTCTCTATAGACCAGGCTGGCTTCAGACTCACAGAGATTCACCTGCCTCTGCCTCCTGAGTGCTGGGATGAAAGGTGTGCACCACCACCACCACCACCTGGCACTTATTTGATTTATAAGCCATTTTTCCATAGTGGTATTAAGCAGCATGGTTTATGACTTTGTAGGTATTATTCTTTAAATGTATTAAAATCATCAATTGCTGTGATGGGGTTATTGCTGAGCCTTTAGTGGCAAAGTGAAAATTTGCTGTTAAATATGCTCCAAACTTACTTGTAAATTATTTTTAAAGCAAGGGTTGACTTGTGGAGCGGCACTAAGGTATCTGCAGCTTTGATGATGTTTTAGATTATAGAAAATTATTTCCTGGGCCAGCGAGATAATTTAGTAGGTAGGGGAGCTTGCCTGTAAGCCTGATGGCCTGAGTTCAATTTCCGGGACCCACTGGTATAAGAGGCATGACTCCCTTATGTTGTTCTGACCTCCGAACACATGCACCCACATAAAAAAATATAATAATCCTTAGAGCAGTTCCCTCTAAAATTTGTTTTTAAAAAGAGACTCACTTCCACATCTCTGCCAGGTACCTGCATCAACAATACTTCAGTCATGATGTTTAAAAAGGGAAGCTTTGAAATTGGAGGGACCATATATCCAGTGGCAATAAAGGTAAAGTCTGAGTTTAAAAGGGGGAACATTTGATTGTTAACTTTATTTGATATTGTTACAAATTTAAAACGTGCAAGAGTGAAGAACATTTGTGTATTTAGCTTCTTTGGGTTCTTACATTGTACATTTGTGCTCATTCTGTCTAGACAGGTGATAGATACATGCATGGAGAGCTGGTAGATGATACGTACACAGGAGACACTTAGATACAGAGATAGGTAGATGCATAGATATAGGAAGATGGACAGACGGACTATGCAGCAGAGGTTGTATTAATACTCAGGATATAGTGGTGGGCAAACCTGATTGATCTTTGCTTTTATTGACTTTCTAATTAAGTGCAGAGTCATATCAACAGCTTTCGTAGTTAGCACTCTGGACTCTACTGGCTTAGTTCTTGTGAAAAATTCTATCAAGTGAAGTAAATTCTCTTGGGGTCTGATAGGCTCATTTATCTTACCACCTGAAAAACACTGATTTGGATGAGAGAAGCCGGCATGGAATTCATGGCTGGAATGTCTTGTCTTTCTTTTTTTCTCAGTATAACCCCCAGTTTGGTGATGCATTCTGGAACAGTAGTAAATACAACATGGTGAGCTACTTGCTTCGAATAATGACCAGCTGGGCCATCGTCTGCGATGTGTGGTACATGCCTCCCATGACCAGAGAGGTATTACTGAGATAACTTCCAGTCTTTGATGCTTTATTTAATTAGATAAAGGCAAGAAAACCTTTGCCTAAAGCCTTGGGTCTTTCCATTCCTCCCATCATGCTTTTCTTCGTTCCTAATGAAAGGGTTGTTTCTTAGTAATGTATTTAGTTCTATAAAAACAAATAAAAAACGATTACGAGACATTTTAAGGTGTTTAAAAACTTCATACTCAAGATGTGTATCTTTTTCATTTACCCAGGAAGGAGAAGATGCTGTGCAGTTTGCAAACAGGGTTAAATCCGCCATCGCTGTCCAAGGGGGGCTGACTGAACTTCCCTGGTAAGAGTCCTCCCAGAAGCACTCTCTGTATATTCAACAAAACCACACTGGTTAGCTATAGATTTAGCAAGAAGTACGTAACAAAGACTTAAAAGGGTAAAGGCTTTACTCTCCCACTTAAGCACCAGAGTCCAGGCTGGCTAACGGCTTCTCCTTTATTCCTATACCAACCTCAATAGGCGCTTCTAACTCATGGCCCAGGTGCACACAGCAAATGGCTGGCTGGGGGCCTTTTAAAAGGGACACACCCATCTCCATAGGCGCACACGCTAGAAATTGCACACGTAACTTAAACTTGTATCTATCTGCTGCAAGTCTTGGGGTAGCAGTTAGCTGCAAAGGAAACTGGGTGATGCAATGTTTGCTCTGGATGACCATGTTCTTAGGTAAAATGAGAGTTCTTTTACTGAAGAAGAAGGGAGAGAAAGGGAGCTTGGTTTGGGGGGCAGGCTGTTTGTGTTTCACTGTAACTGTATCAGAACACTTAAGAACTGAAAGAAAGGAAGTGAAGTATTTTGGTGATAGATAACTATAGATTTCTTTCACTTTTTTTTTTCTGAGGTGGGTTAATGTAGGTGTGTGCATTAGTCAGCTTGGGCTGCCATAACACAATACCACAGAATGGTGTCTTCACAGAATTTGTTTTCTCTAAGTTCTGAAGGCTAGAGGTTTGAGCTTCGGATGCTGCACAGCCCGTTTCTGGCGAGGGTTCTTCCCTGTGTTTCAGAAGGCTGCTTTCTCCATTTCTCGCATGACCTTCTCTTTGTTCAAGCCCGTAGAGAGCAAGTTCTCTAGTGCCTGTTGCTATGAGGGCGCTAACCTCACTCTAAGGGCCCCATCCTTTTGAGCTCACCTGACCCTAATGATGCCCTAAAGTCCTCATTGTCAAATATTGTCACCCTGGGAGTTTGGCTTCAATCTATAAATTGTGAGGATAGAAATATTCGGAGTAAAGCCGTGAACAGTGAGGGTTAACTAGACCCACTGTGTAGTAGGAGGTCGATCCTTGTATGAGTGGGCTGTCATCAAATGGTCTGTGTGTCAAGTTCAGCAAGTTCAGTGAAGTCTCTATGACCTTTTTGGATGTTTCAAAACACTTTATATGATGAGTTCAATTGAGGCAATTGTAGTGTTGTTCTAGGATTTGATTTCCGTGTTAATAGCAACCAAGAACATCCTCAGCGTAGAGGCCCAGGATTATTTAGGGGCTACATCTTTAAAGATGGGCTGGCTAGCATTTTATATTCCTTTATCCAATAGGAGGGCATATCACTAAAATATATTTTGCCCATTCACCTCTCTTGAAACCAGTTAATTTATACCACCCCAGCCTATTTCTGGCAAACACTGCTTTTTTGACACTAATTTTTATAGGAAAAAAAGTCATTTAGAAGTATGCTAATTAGCCAAACTTTGGAAATTGATGGGAGGTGAAAGTCGATGCCAGATGAGTCCCTGGAAGTATGAATTCTTGACTGACAGCAGCTGATTTGTTCTAAGCTGCAGGCTAAGATAAGCATTTTACATCATGCAATCTAATCTGGAAATGTTAAACTGGCAAACAGGGTAACATCACAAAACTCTAGGCCTGAGGCGAAACGTGTCTTAGTGACTCTTCAAGTTCATGTGTGTAGCTGTCTTCCTCTTTTTCTCTTCTTAAAACCTCTTTCCAGCACTTCCTCTTACCCGGCATGCTAGCCCTGTCTGAAGCTGTCACGAAAAGCTTGTGACTGGTTCTGTGTTCTCAGAGGCAGGGAGAGAAGCAAGCAGAGAGAGAGAGAGAGAGAGAGAGAGAGAGAGAGAGAGAGAGAGAGAGAGAGAGACAGAGAGAGAGAGAGAGAGAGAGAGAGAGAGAGAGAGAGACAGAGAGAGAGAGACAGAGAGAGAGAGAGAGAGCAAGCACAGGCAGTCAGCCACAGGGAAGACTCACTGTCAGATTCTGTCTACAATGATCTTCACCTCTAGTCCTAGTATTAGGAGACAGAGGCAGGAGGATTCCCATGAGTTCCAGGCCTACCTGTGCTGACTAGTGAATTTCAGGCCATCCTGGCAACAGAGTAAGACCTTGTCTCACAGAAACAAAACACACCAAAACAAATCCTTTGAACTTTTCCATTTCCTTTTACTGAATCATGTGCCATTGTATAAACAATATTCCTTTTAACTACCTGGCCTGTTTTTCCAAAAGGGAAAAGCCTTCCTGCCTTTCCAGGTATATTTTCACTCACCTGCTGAGTATGAGTGAGCACGTCTAGACTGATTTCTTTGCAGATGAATGAGAACTGCTATGATTTTTTTTTTGGGGGGGGGGAAGGTGGTATTTTTAATTTTAATTTTTTGGTTTTTTTGAGACAGGGTTTCTCCATGTAGCCCTGGCTGTTCTAGAACTCACTTTGTAGACCAGGCTGGCCTCAAACTCAGATCTACCTGCTTCAGCCTCCCGAGTGCTGGAACGAAAGACATACACCACCACGCCTGGCTTTTTTGCTGTAGGATCTTAAGCTGGCTATTATGTGGCTACGCCTTCCTAAAGAACTAAGATCTGCGTGAAGTGGGGAGTTTGATAGAACTTTGAAGGCTCTAGAGGCAAGAGATCATAGTTGGGGTGGTTCCCTGGGGGTGATGCCAGGAGATTTAGGAACAGGCATTATTAACATCAGAAGCAGTGCGTCTGTGTTACTGTCCAGTTTAGTTCAGGCCTTAGAAAAAGAAAAAGGTCCTTCTTCTCTCTCCTCCTTTAGTTCTCACTACTCAAAATCCGTGTAAATGCTACAGATAGAGGTGGTTCATTTGGAGAAAAGAGGCTTGTGTACAATTCTTAGGACCCGACCACAACCTACAGTTTTATCTCATGGGAACTTCCCGTACCCAACCCTCTGAAAAAGCCTGTGAACGGTGGTCCATTCTCAGAGAACATTGCACTGGCGTCAGGCAGGTGTCTGTCTGAAGGTCAAGTCCTGTCCCGGTGGCATTGAGTTCACTGTGTAACCCATGATCATTCGGCACTGTTAGAACTTGCCTAACTGGGCTAAAGTTCAATAGTCCGCATAGAAAGTAAGCAAGTTCTCAGCCCCCTCCCCCTAGGAGTTAGAATCTACTGTATTATAATGGGGGAGGAGCAATCCCTGGTAGCCCGGTCTCCTTCCAGCCCTTCCAGTTTGCTGTTCCTTGTGTCCAAAGAAGGAAAGACGCTCAGAGCCCTTACCTTATAACACAGAGAGGTCTGTGGTTCACAGTCCTGGAGAAAGATCAAAGCCTTGAGTGGAGGAAGGCTGTTTCTACTGTGCCAACTTCTGGTCAAATGCAGCTTACAGTTTTGTTGTTTGTTTTATCTTGAATCTGCTTTGGAGTGTAAAAGTATACATACGTTTTGAATAAAAATAAAATTGTTAAACATAGGGTTAGATTTGAATAATTATTAAATAATTTATTTTAAAGAAAATTGCCTGTGTTTATAACTCATGCATGGATAACAACACTCTCGTCATTTCATGTGTGTGTGTTTACAACTTTTCACGGGGTTTCTCGGCAAGCCACAGCCAATGAAAAACCAATGTTTGGTTTTCCAAGGAAAGAATCTGAAGAAACATCTTGGCTTTAATAATCCTTGTTTCTGTTTAAATATTGCATACAACAGCTCTAACTTCTGAAACAACGGAATGAAGGCTAGGGGTGTGGCTCAGTGGTAGAGCGCTTGCTTAGCATGCGCAAAGCCCCGGGTTCAAGTCCCAGCACCAGAAAACGTCTGCCTCTTTAGGCAGAAATGGCATGCAGGCAGTATTCCGCTCCATTTTTACCAAGCTCAGAGAGCGTGTCCATTGCTCAAAGGAACACACACTTGGTCATTTGTAGAGAGAGGCCAGAACCTGCTCTTCCTGCGTCTATGAAGCGTCCTGGTACCATGAGGCACGTGTCACCCACCACATGGCCCCATTTCTCCCCTGGCAGAGTATCTTTGCTATGTGTGCCTTTCTGTTTGCAGGGACGGAGGTCTGAAGAGGGCAAAGGTGAAGGATACCTTCAAGGAAGAACAGCAGAAGAATTACAGCAAGATGATTGTAGGCAACGGCTCTCCCAACCTGGAGCTGGACTGAGGCGCCATGGATGAACTGGCTTCCCAGAGCTGGCCTTCAGACGGGAAATTTTATAACATCGTTTGTTGTACTGTTTTTTGCTCGTTTATTGTTAATCTTTTCTACCGGCTGAATGTCTCTCTACCTCTTCACACGAGAGGCAGAACCCACAGGTGCCCCCCCCCGCCCCCTTTTTGACATTTTTGTTATAGTATTGGTTCAATGAATTGTAAGGCGGATTCTTGAGTGGAAGCAGATTCTGCCTTTTGTAAAAATGGTGTGTCATTGATGATTGAATGAATCTTTGTCTGCAAACCAGTGCTTCTAGAGAGTGTTTGGAGCTTGTTAATAAAGTAATTCTCAAAAACAGCTCCACACTTGCTAATTTGATTTCCTCTCCCTTTCATTTCTTTTATTTTTATTTTTTATTTTTTTGAGATAGGGTCTTATTTATGTAGCCCAGGCTGGCTTCAAACTCACCCAAGATTGGCCGGGAACTCTTCACTATTCCTGGATCCACTTCCCAAGTGCTAGGATTCCAGGCATGTGCTGCCATCCCTAGCTGTTGGCGTCAAAGTTGTAAGTGGTGGGATCACACCACAGCGTGTTCCCATTATGGCCACAACTATGGTTACATTCTGCTCTAAGGCTGAAAGAAAAATGGAGGGTTATTTTTAGGGGAAAGGACAAATTTGTGATCACCTGATCTGAAAGGAATGGAATGGAGATGATTTTTTCCTCGAGTGTTACGAGAGAGATGTTGATTGGTTAGACTCGTTTAAGAACCGTGTAGGAATGATGTTTGTTCCCACAACACAGTTCATCCAGCCACCGTGGGAAAAGCACCGTTAGTTTTTCTTGTGTTTATGCTAGAGATCTCCTTTGTCTTTTTTTTTTTTTGTAGCAAAACATGTTTTGCAAAGGGAAGGAGCCTTTAAAGAAACAATCACACTATCTCCAGTATGAAGGAACTTGCCTCCCGCCCCACCAACCTCACTGTAGTGATTTAGTCCCAAACGTTCCCAGCCTTTTAAGCAGAAAACTAAGTGGTTTAATTACCTTTTGGAAACTGAGCCTTAACCTTTTTAAAGGGAAAACAAGCATTCTCTGAGTCCAATAGCATGAGCAATATTTGATAGCAATATATCACGCTGTGAGCTCTCGAGGCTGTTAGCTCAGGAGTAAAACCCTGTACAGGAAGTGAACTGTCTTACTGACTATGAATAAATTTTATATTTTTAAATGAGTGTTGTATTAGTCTTCCCTTGCTTCCCCCCCTTTTCCTGTAACAAACAAGGGTTTTTGTTTCAGTGACAAATTTTATTGGATCATGCGCTGGCTAGTTTTATATCAACTGGACACAAGCTGGAGTCATCAGAGAGGAGGGAGCCTCAGCTGAGAAAATGTCTCCATAAGGTTGGGCTGTAGGCAAGCCTGTGGGGCATTTTCTTAATTAGTGATCAATGGGGGAGGGCCCAGCCCATGGTGGGCGGTGCCATCCCTGGGCTGTGGGCCTGGGTTCTATTAGAAAGCAGGCCGAGCAAGCCACGAGGAGCAAGTCAGCAAGCAGCTCCCTCCATGGCCTCTGCGTCAGCGCCGGGCTCCAGGTTTGTACCCTCACTGCTTTGGATGATGAACTGTCATATGGAGCTGAGTGAAATAAGCCCTTTCCTCCCCAAGTTGCTTTTGGTCCTGGTGTTTCATCACAGCAATAGTCACCCTAGCTAAGACAGCCCAGAACATCGGCCACCACTTTCTTTTTTACCTTGGTCTGTGGCCTTGCCATTTGGAATCTGGCCTTTGAATCCCACCTTAAACAAAGCCCCAGGCCGGGGGTATTTTGCAGGTGAACCCAGGCAATTACATGTAATTGACTAGATAGGCAGGCCTGGAACACACTACCAGTACTCCTCTGGATGATTAGATCCAAAGGAAACCGAGCATGGGTGTCCCTCACGGCCAGTGGGTGGCCCTCATGTCCAGTGGGTGTCCCTCAGGCCAGTGGGTGTCCCTCATGGTCAGTGGGTGTCCCTCAGGCCAGTGGGTGTCCCTCATGGTCAGTGGGTGTCCCACATGTGCAGTGAGTGTCCCTCATGGTCAGTGGGTGTCCCTCATGGTCAGTGGGTGTCCCTCACGGTCAGTGGGTGTCCCTCACGGTCAGTGGGTGTCCCTCAGGTCAGTGGGTGCCCCTCACGGTCAGTGGGTGTCCCTCACGGTCAGTGGGTGTCCCTCACGGTCAGTGGGTGTCCCTCACGGTCAGTGGGTGTCCCTCAGGCCAGTGGGTGCCCCTCACGGTCAGTGGGTGTCCCTCACAGTCGGTGGGTGTCCCTCAGGCCAGTGGGTGCCCCTCACGGTCAGTGGGTGTCCCTCTGGGTCTGTTGCTTAGGTTTTTATCTCTCCCTAAAGCCGGACCAGGGTGATTGTGATGGAGAATCAGCACGTACAACTGTGCTGAAGTGATCCTTTGTTTGATTTATTTGTTTTTGTTTTTGTTTTTTTTTTCTCAGAAAGAGAGGTTCCTGTTTCTTTTTACTTTTAGTATTCAGTAAGGCCTGAATTACTAAATCCATTTCATGTTCCAGTTCTCAGAAAGACTGCTGTGTTTGGACACAGATAAAATGTGTCTTTCATAGAGCGTGTGAGGGACAGTAATAATGCTGGCACTTATGCTAGTTAATGGCACGCTACCTCAGTCAGAACGCCGCTCATTCTCTAGGACTTCCATCTACATTAGTTTCTGAGTTCTTGCAGGATGGCTTTGCTGCTCAGTGTGTTTTTGGAACGCTAATGCTGTTGAGATTTGGATCACGAACCTTAGAACTCTCCTGTTGTTAAGCTTTTTGTTTGTTTGTTTTTTGAGGCGGGGTCTCTGTAGCCCTAGCAGGTCTGGAATTCACTGTACAAACCAGGCTGGCTTTGAACTTAGAGAGATCAGTGTGCCTCTGCTTCCAGAGTGTTGCGATTAAAGGTGTGCAGCACCATGTCTGGTCCTAATATTACTTTGATGAAAAAAAATTTCTTTGAGACAGGGTCTCAAGTAGTCCAGGCCGACCTCAAACTTGCTCTGTGGCCATGGCTGACCTTGTACTTCTTATCTTACCTCTATCTCCCAACCTCCTAGTTCGGGATTCCAGGCTTGCACCCCCATATCTATTTATATTATTGTTATTGTTATTATTATTTTTATTATTACTATTATCATATGCAGTGCTGGGGACCCAGTCTGGGGCATGGTGCATGCTAGGTATGCACTCTAAACTGAGCCGTATCCCTAGCTCTAACATTGTTTTAGAAATACTGTGCTCTGTGGGGTATTTCTGGAGACAGGATCAGAAGATCAAGGTTGGGGCTGAAGAGATGGCTCAGCAGCATGTATCAGACAGTTCACATCCATCTGTACTGCTCCAGGGGATCCGATGCACACACCCACATGTAGGTACACAGACATAATCGAAAATAAAAAAGAAGTTTAGGGTCATCTCTGGCTACAAAGTAAGTTTTTTTTTTTTTTTTTCGAGACAGGGTTTCTCTGTGTAGCTTTGCGCCTTTCCTGGGACTCACTTGGTAGCCCAGGCTGGCCTCGAACTCACAGAGATCCGCCTGGCTCTGCCTCCCGAGTGCTGGGATTAAAGGCGTGCGCCACCACCGCCCGGCACAAAGTAAGTTTGAAGCCAGCCTGGACTATAGGAGACCTTTTAGAAGAACTACTACTACTTCTACTGTTTTCAAAGCTTCGTGGGTCATGCTTGTTATCCCAGCACTCGGAAGGCTGAGGCAGGATGATTGTGGTGAGTTTGAGGCTGACTTTGTCTACATAGTAAGTTCTGGGCCAACTTGGGCTGTAGTGTGAGATTTCATCTCAAACATAACCGCACATGCAGAGAGAGAGGTTGGGGAGGAGGAGGATTCAGTGTCTGGCGTTTCTGAATCTTCATTACCGTAAATGAGGTATCAAGGGCTCAGTAGAAAAACTCCATCAGATATGACCTTGCACCTGAGCCTCCTGTAGACTCATTATCTGAGCTCTGAGGTTGCCCGTTTTTTCATTCTAGCACTTTGTCTGGGCTGTGTTTGCAGACAGTAGGTTTGAGGAACACTAAGAGTTCTTGACCTACCATGACATACCCTGGACTTGAATGAGAAGTCCTGTATGGAGAAGTGGACACAGGAAGTAGTGTGACAGCCTGTGCAGAGAGCCATCTTCAGGAAGGTTTCTGTGTGATCAGACTGTCCTCGGCTTACTCACACAATCCTGGTGACTGTCATTCCGTGTGTGTGTGTGTGTGTGTGTGTGTGTGTGTGTGTGTGTGTGTGTGACTTAAGGAATCCTATAGACGTCTTCAAGTCAAAGATGGGGCTTGTTGGTTTCTTGTGAGAACACCTGTCTTCTGTTTTGTTTCTGAAGTATGGCGTTACCAACCTAAAGCTCCTGATGGATAGAAGGATGTGGTAAGAGATGGGCGAGGCAAGGCTACAGTCTGGGATTGGCACCTTAGGTTAGGTGCCCTCTCAACGTTAGTCTCTACCTCTCACATTGTGGATTACAACGGTCTGATGTAACATTATGTGTTTAAAAAAGAAAACATTTGTTCTTGATGGATTTGTTACTGTTTGGTGGGTTTGGGGATTTTGGTGGGGAGGGGGTGTGATGGTGAAGGTGTATCCAGGATGCATTTCTGTTACCCAGTGGCTGGGCATCTGGCTCTACATCTGTGGATCAATGTTTTCAAGTTAGGGAAGTTCTCGCAGCTCCAATGAACCCTTTGTCCCATCTTATGGTTTTGAATTCTTTGCCTTATATTTTTGAAATGAATCCATGTGGTGCTCTAAGCCTTTCATTCATTTTAATTGCCGAGTAGTTTTAAATCCTCGGTGGGGGTGCTATTTTTTATTTATTTATTTATTGCTGTTACTTAGCACTAAAGTTTGACACAAGCCACTTGTCTTGCTCACGTTTGGAAGTGGGGGAATGGATGGTTTCTATCTCAATCCTGTCTTTTAATCTGGTTTTGGCTACTATTTTAAGAGCAAAAGTACTCCTTTAGAGTCATTGCTGGTTTTATTGTGTTTGCTTTTCTTTTTACAAATTATTATTGTTTTGAGAAAGAGGGTCTCCTACAGTCTATAGTCCAAGCTGGCCCCAAATTTGCCAGGTAGCTGAGGTTGGCCTTGAACCAATGCTCTTCCTATTTCCACCCCCCAAGGGCTGGGATTATAGTTGTGCACCACCACACCTGACTTTATGCAGTGCTGGGGATCAAACCAGAGCTTCAGGCATGGGAGACAAGTACTGTGTCAACTGAGCTACATCTCCACTCTGTTTTCAAATTAATAGTTTGCTGAAGAACAGTTTTTTTTTAACAAGGTAAGTGAGGTACAGGAAGACGTGAACTACCACATGGAACTCAGGAGGTTTCCACACAGTGGACAAAGAGACCCTGTGGCAGGAAGCAGCTGAAGGAAGCTGCAAGGTCTGTGGTTTTCTCCTTACAGTGTTCATGGCCCAGCCTCTGACCATGAGCAGGGAGCCCGGCAGTCTGTGAAGATACTCCTGTGCTGTGAGTCTCCTGTGGTTCTGACTGTGGTGGGAGCCTGATTATTGTGGGAACCATCTTTGGTACACACAGCCCTGGCTCCTGTCTGTTGCTAAAACCAAGCACCAATTGAGCTCTGTCCGACCTTTATCAGAATCCTCAGTGCTGGTGTATGTAGCTTCAGGGATTGTTCCTTCAGAACCACAATTTTGCTCAGGACATGAGGAGAAATGACTCCAGGAATCCATCCCTATTTAGAAAGTTCTGCGGAAATTTGGCTGACCAATGGTGCCAAATGTTTGAGAAAATGCAGCTTCACCTAGTTCCTGTGGAGGAAGAGCTCATGTGAGGTGACATGTTAGCTATTACATGGATTTTAGGCAAGGCGTACCTGGGGTCAGCCTGTTAGTCCTAGGCTCCAGGATGGACTGTAGCTTGACCACTATTTTGCTTAAACAATGGGTAAATGCATCATCATTCCTCCGTCCTTCATCGGCTGGTCCACATGACTGATAATTTTGAAAATGATAGTCTGGTTAATTTGTGTATATTTTCCTTGACTTGGGTGCCTCTGGTATGTTCTCACGGTTTGGAAGAAGTAACAAGACATGTGCATCCTTCCCACCGCATCTTCTTAGGTGGTCCATACTTCCATTTGTTCCTTCAGGAGGGTGTTCACTCCTGGCATTTGATTAATATGTATTGGTTGTCTAGTACTACTATAACAAGATGCCAGGAATGAATTTCTCATAGTTCTGAAGGCCAGAAGTCAGAGGTAAAAGTTTGAACATGACTGCCTTCTTATTCACGTGGCTTTTCTCTGTTCTCTGTGTTCTGTGTGTCATCTCCCTTCTTATAAGCCCAAATTGTGGGGAGGAGGGGCTTCCAGTGCTGGGCCTGAGTTGACCTCAGCCTGAGTTGTGGGGAGGAGGGACTTCCTGTGCTGGGTTAGGACCTCAGCCTGAGTTGTGGGAAGGAGGGACATAATCTGGTCTGTAGCAGGAAATGTCTGCTGAGCTTTCATACTGCAAACTTTATACTTCCTCTAATAAGAGTCATTTGGGAGGAGATATTGGTTTCCTTGCAGACTTGGTTTCCTTCAGTGGAAAATGGTATATAGAACCCAAAGTTTGTACTGGTGTATGTACTGCTCCTGGGGTGTTGCTGTTCTCATAACCCTGTCAGTGGACAGAGCTAGGAAGTGTATGTACACACACACACACACACACACACACACACACACACCTTGCATCTGAATTTTTGTCTCTCTACCTAGCTATCAATCATCTATGATCTATACCTATAATCTATGCCAATATTATTTCTATCTTAGCTATTGATCATCTATACATATCATTTGTCATCAGCATCATCTCTGGGCAACTTATTTTTCTATCCTCTGTATTTAACATTTCTCTATATTCTATCTTTCTTTCTTTCTACATCTATTATCATCTATCCATCTATCTATCATCTACCTACATCTATATACCATTTATCTATCTATCTATCTATCTATCTATCTATCTATCTATCTATCTATCTATCCTCTATCTACCTATCTATCATCTTTATCATCTACCTATATCTAAATACTATCTATCTATCTATCTATCTATCTATCTATCTATCTATCAATCATCTATCTATCCATCCATCCATCCATCCATCATCTCTATCTATCATCTATCTACCTATCTATCATCTGTCTCTTAATCATCAGTCTTCTTTTCTTTCCTCCCCCTTTTTTTCTATCTCTTTTAAAAGTACGGTAACTATTTCCAGTCCAACACTTCAGGGTACTGTAACATGAATCTTAAAAGGTCTTATAACAAAAAACCCAGAGCCAAATATTGAGGTGAAAGCTGAAAGATCAGAGAAGCAGAACAAGCCAGCTACAAGTTCTTACCTCTAGGAAGTCCTCAGTCTCAAGAGAGTGAGTTCCTGTTTCCTCATGACTTATATACCTTTCTGTGTCCTGCCACATTACTTCCTGGGATTAAAGGCATGTGTCACCACTTTCTGATTCTGTTTCTCTCATGTAACCCAGTGTGGCCTTGAACTCAGAGATCCAGATGGATTGATCTGCCTCCCGGGTGATAGGATTAAGGGTGTGTCCCACCACTGCCTGACCTCTATGTCTAGTTTAGTGGCTGGCTCTGTCCTCTGATCTCCAGACAAGCTTTATTGGGGTGCACAATATATCACCACATGGTACACTTGAGTTTTTCTATCTTCTGTATTGTAAGTCTCTTTCTTCTAATGAGGAATCTGTCTTCTACCCCTGATATCCTGATATTTACTCATTACTAATCCATCTCATAGTCCTTGCCACCCTACCCCACTTGGGCATCTTTCTCCCTTCACTCTGTGTCTGCTTGTACAAGTCAGGAGAGGCAGATCGTATCTTAGGTGAACCTGCCATGCAACCAGCAAGCTTGCACTTCTATCCCAGTGCAAGATCCTTCACCTCACCTGTTTTAGCTCTGGTGCCCCGGGAAGTCTTTCTCTATGGAGCTTCTCTGCCTGGGCCCTGACAACTTCGCTGGTCCACCACAACCTTCCTACCACCAGTGTGGAGGTCCTTTGCTCTGTCCATTTATGGCTTTAGGACTGTGTTGCTCAAGGAAGGAGGCTTAAGGGTGGAAACCCAACCTGCGAGCCTCAAGTGGAGACTTGGTTCTTCTGTATCTCTGGGTGACAGCTCAGAGGTCCTCAGAGTGATCTTTGCTGCCATCAGGAGAATTATTCTGGAACCGAGTCCAATACAGGTTGAGCGGATAGTAAAAGACATTTCTCCTAATGACATGGTCTGATATTCAACAATACTGGAAACCAGAGAATCCTCAGATTTTCCAAGCATACTAAAACCCCCTCCCTTATTTGAGCCAGAGTAAACTGGGATGCACTTAGACAGAAGAGGGCGCTCCCTGTAGGGAGCCACAAATGAAACAGTCCTAAAACAGGGCTTTGTCAATACGCACCGTTAGTGCACATTGTGCACATGCTTGTGTAGCACACATCCGGTGTCAGTCACTGTTCTCACAGCATTGAAGAGAAATACCCTACGAAAGCAGTGTAAGGGGGGAAGGGTTGATTTTGGCTCACAGTTCGAAGAGATTCAGTCCATCATGGTGGAGAAGTCAGTGGCTGCTGGAATGTGAGGCAGCTGTTCACATTGTGTACGCAGCCAGGAAGCAGAGGGCGATGAGGGCCGGTGTTCAGTCTGCTTTCTCCTTTTCGTTGAGTATGGGGACCACAGACCAAATAAATGAAGTAGTTCTCACAGTTAGAGTGGTACTCCCATCTCAGCTAACCACGTGTAGGAACTCCTTCTCGGACATGCCCAGAGACCCTGTTAATATCAACTGTCACCCTCCTGTACCCAAAGTGCCCTGACTCTTCTCCTGCTCCACATTTTCCTTTCTCTTTGCTGTAGAGGTTTTAAAACTCTAAAACATAGTTAAACCCCGCCCCCAACACCTTTGGATACGTTCTTATGCATCCTAGGCTGGTCTCCAGCTCAATACGAAGTCGAGCAAGACCCGAGCTCTCCTGCTGCCTCCTTTGCCAGCACTGGGGTTTCGGGGGTGCACCACCAGACCCGGTTTAGACAAGATGGTACTTCTGATGGATGGGGGATGGGGCTCAGAACGCCCTGCACCCACCCCCTCCCTCTCTAACGCCTTTGATTCTCTGCTGCGCTGTAGAAAGCCCGAGAGCTCTACAAAACAAAAATGAAACACAGCCTTAGAGGAGGAATATGTAATTTGTAGGATTCCCCCATCCCCCAAACCTCACTGTGGGACCCAATTTTAGCTTTGGAAACACAAAACACTCACCACAGACTTTGTTGAATATTTACAGAATCTAAATATCTCCCCTGGAATAACTTTTGGGATATAAAACTATTAAGCTAGTCTTAATCCCACTGGGCCAGAATAAGACCACTACCACAATTTTTTTGAGCCAAATTTGAAGGACATTTTATTAAATACTGGCCAGGATGATGAACACTGGCTATGTCTATACCTGAGATTCCCAGAGAATAGCCAAAAATTACGCTAGTCTTGTGCTTATAAAGGCAAAACCCACAAGGCTACGTAGTTTTCACCCTCATCCAATCAGGGGCATCCTGACATAACTCCTGCCTACATGTGACCAAGCACATCCTGTGTAGTTGGGGTGGCCAACCTTATTTACAGATGTGAAAGCACATGACTTGTTATCTGACATGAACAACAGCCTCCAGCATGCTAGAAAGTTATCTGCCCTTGGGCAAGTGGGGCTTACAGGTTAGAGGCATTTTTATTTTTTAGATCTCTTAAGCACGGTGATTAAAACTTAAAACATAATGTTAGCCCTCATCCTAGATTAAATATTAACTAAATCAAACTAGACTCTAGACGGGCAATTGTGCCCAGGAGCTTCTGGAAATTTCTTCGCTGCTGCAGAGAAGGCAGTGTGGGTATCATCTGGGACAATGAGCACTACTGTGGTGCCCAGATTCTCTGGCAGCTGTTCAGAACATGTCCACTGCTCAGTGCAGGGCAGACAGCCAGGGAGAGTCACTGAAAACTCATAAGGACTGGAGCAAGCCTTTTCAGAAGTCGACTTCCCCGTTTATGAGAGACAACAGAGAGAAATAAACTTATTGAGGCCCTGAATATCTCACTGGTGAGTCAACTCCTGGTAGGCAGAGGGAAACTGCCCCTTCAGCACCAAACCCACATTTGTGTGAGCTGCAGAGTGATTATCCTGGCGTGGGACACTTCACTCTCATATCTGGACCTAAAAGGGGATAATTCACTTGAACAGGAACTTTAAGGGACGTTTTTGTCCTGGGAATTGGAGGTTCCACAATGCTGCTGTTTCCCTTTCGGGAGTATAAGAAGGCAGACAGGTTAGCAGCTCATGCTTCAGGAGACCTATGCCTGTTATCAGGAGGGAATTCGACTTTACAGAACCACTCAGAATCCAACAGGAATAAATAAAATGATGTAAGAAGCAGGAGTCTGGAGAGATAGCTCAGTGGATAAAACTGCTTGCTGCTCTGTCATGAGGAGGAGCGTCTGAGTCTGCACCCCCACAGCAAAGCAGTTTCCCCACACTCTGGACTCTGTGCACACGTGTCCATTCATACCCAGATGTATAAACACATAAAATGAGTATTTCAAAGCGGTGAAAGAAAGAATCCATTTCCTCACCGTGCCCTGGGAATCGGTCTAGATTATTAAAAGCATTTTGCCTGTGCCTTCAACCTTTCCCCTCCATTCTCTTTTCTTCTATTTATAGCCTGACTCCTCTGGCACATGTCTGGCTCCGCTTCTTCGTGCTCTGTTCATTCTGGCTTGCTATTTTAAACACTGTGCGGAGGTCGTCTTGAGCTACAGTCATGTGTCCCGGCAGCAAAAGTCACTCTGCTAAGAAAGGCACAATGCTCACTGAAGCGGTGTCCAAATTAGAATTTTTTTTTTAAGAGTACATTTTTTTTTCCCAAGTAGCTCTGTGAATGCTCCTCAGCTTTGCTTTAGAGCAAGTCACATTTACTTCCTAGTACTGAACTCATTTCTTTCTGACGTGGTCTTGTCAACTAGTTGGTTCCATCATGAAAAGAAAATCCAGTTTCATAGACTATGAGTAAGTCAAAATCCTAAGCCAAACCTTAACTTCTACCAAGAAGGTAAATAGTGTCATAATAGAAGTTTCGAGGATTGCTACACGCCCACACCTTTAAATTTGTTATCTTCTCTGCAATTTCTTCTATTTTTAAATGATGTTTTAAAGAAATATTTTACTAAAAAATTTATTACATATATATAATATATTATATATAATATATTCTGACATGCCCCCCCATTACCTCCCTCCCACCACTGCCAACCTTTCTACACCCCTACTACAAATCTCTTTCCCATATTCCTGGCTTTTGTTTCATCTCCATGAAGTTAACTCTACCTGTGTGACTATGGATTTGGAACTGTCCAGCGGTACCTGGTGGGTGCACAAATTGAATACTATGCCTTTCCTCTCCCACAATCTGTTAACTGCTCACAGTTCAGTAGTATGTGTAAGGTCCCATGAGCCCCTCTCCCATCTCTAGCTGACAGTTGGCTGGGACAGTCTTGTGTAGGCCCACTGCCAGTAACCGAAGTGGTGTGGGTTCATGATTGCCATGGACATGTGGTGCTTATCTTACAGCAGTTACATTCTTTCTGCTCCCTCTTAGACAGTGATCCCTGAGACTTAAGGGGTTGTATGAACATCTTGTTTAGGGCTGAACTGTCAGCTGTCAGTCACCATCAGCTGTCACTCATTCTCAGGATCCTGTGAGTCATGGGTCTCTATTCACCTCTGTTCAGTGTAAAGGGAGACTTCTCTGGTTAAGAGTGGCCTTTGTCTGTGGGTGTATATAGATAATTAGAAGGCAGTTTGATGCGCTAAGGTCTCCCCTAGGACCCAAGCCTTTGTGAGGTTTTGACTGGGTTTATAGTACCAGGCATGAGTTCCCTCTTGTGGAATGGGCCTCAGATAAGTTAGTCTTCTTGTAAGTTGTACATTCTGGTACAGGAGATTTTGTTCTGCAATTCATGATGAACTTAAGAGTGGATCCCCATAAACTGATCAAGAGGACATAGTTACTACAACATAAAGTCCAGGAAGGAAGTCTGAAAAGGAAGCAGATCAAGTCTGAGAAAGATTTGAAGTGCATCTGGCTGAGGCAGGCCTGAAGGAAGCAACCGAGAGCTGGCAGACCCCAAAGGTCTACATGAAGGACAAATAAGTCTGGGTTCCCATCCCCTTGGCCCTCTTACTGATGCTGACCCATTATAATAAATGATGGAAGGACTCAGTTATTCTAGGCTGGCCTAGGGGGGAAAACAGAGTGGATCATATGGCAACAAACCAAAATAGCTTTTGGATCAATCACCTATAGTGTACCTTTCTGAGCAAAAACTTGGCAACTATTCATTCATTCATTTATGCGTACATCCTTTGGTCATTTGCAGAAAAATATTTTCTGGGCAATACAGCAATATCTTCCTACTTGAGTGCTTTGACCCTCTCTCTGTCCCATCGTAGGCCACCTCCACTTGTCTGCTGGTGATCTTGTATTCTTTCTTTAGTCTTGGGTTAGATGTCTCCAGCTGTTGAAGTAGAAGACCAGACCAGGCCCCAAATGGGTGACTGTGGGTTTCAAGCCCTGGCTCCTTCTCATGAAGGGTTGGCTGCAGCCCCTGTGCTGTGCATGAAGGGGGCAGAACCGTAGATGTGCAGGAAGATGGTTTTAAGAGTTCTGACTTCAAATACGAGTGACTGAGTCTCTTTACTTAGTCCTCTGTAATGGACTTCCTACTAAAGCCAAGAGAGTCCATGCTTTCCTGGAAGGGAAAGCTTCACCTGCCGCTGCCTTCACAGAATCTGTTCAGCCAAGTCCTGGGCATGCGGCCAACTGCATTAGCCGCCTCTCAGCTTTTCTAAGTACAAAATTCATTGTAATCACTGCTTTTCATTCAGCACACCAGGAATTCTAATCTTACAAGGAAATCATTATCCTCCTTTTTTAAA
Source organism: Peromyscus eremicus (assembly GCF_949786415.1). Lineage (NCBI taxonomy): Eukaryota > Metazoa > Chordata > Mammalia > Rodentia > Cricetidae > Peromyscus > Peromyscus eremicus. Next base: position 89,266,462 of record NC_081426.1, read on the forward strand.
TGAAAAAGTGGAGTTCACAGAGCCTGGATGAGAGATGGAGTCGCAACTGCTGTGCTTCGGTTACTTTCCTTCTGTTTCACTGCTCCCTTTTCACATCCGCCGCTGCTGCCTCTGCCGCCGCTGCCTTTCTTCATCATCACGGCCCCTTAACAGCGCCTCCTACTGGAGTGACTCTCACCTCCTAAGTTCTCCATTTCCCTTCTCTGTTGGTTTCTCTGGCCGCATCTGAAACTTGGTTGCCCCTTCCTCTTCCCCCTACACACAGCAGCTCAGTGGTTAAGAATGCTCGCTGTCTACACATGAAGACCTGAGTCAGGACGAGGCATTACATTCTGCACCATTCCTTCTTGCTAGCTGACTCACTCTAGAGCATTGGTTTTCTCTCAACCTGTGGGTCGAGACCCCATCAGCAAACCTCTATCTCCAGAAATATTTACATAACAGTAAAAATTCATAGTAACAGTAGCAAAGTTACAGTTATGAAGTAGCAATGAAAATAATTATGTTGGTGTGTGTGTGTGTGTGTGTGTGTGTGTGTGTGTGTGTGTGTGTCACCACGACATGAGGAACTGCATTAATGGGTTGTAGCATTAGAAGGAAAGTTGAGAGCCACTGAACTAGAGTCTCTGTCTGTCTTTCCTGCTGCTTCTCTGTCTATTCCTTCCTCCTGTGCTGGTGTTGAGGAAGGAGGCTGCCGTGAATCCAAAGCTGCGAGGGTCCTGGGACCCCCAACAGCCGTGTGAGTAGGAACATGGCTTCTTTCCTGATTGAGCCTCTGGTTAAACCTAAAGCTGGCCAGCATCTGGATTGCAGCTTCGGACTCTGCACCAGAGAACCCAGCTAAACCACATTTAGACACCTGACCTGGTGCATCTATAAAAAACAATTCTGTGTTATTTTCAGTGGCTGTGCCTGTGGTAACTGGTTGCTCAGAAGTAGGTGGCTGACCCTTACCTCTCCTGGTCTCTAGCCTTGAAGCGGTGGCACAGCTGCTACGTGGAGCAGGGCTCAGATTGCTCACCAGGGCTCAGATTGCTCACCACAGTCCCCTTCTTCTTCCAGGGAACTGTATTGTCCCTGGGAAGCAGTTCCTAGCCAGCTGCTACATTTCCCAATGTCCCTTTTCATCTGAATGGAGCCATTGACAGGTTCTCAACATCAGAAGAGACTGGCAGCCATCTGGGTCGTTTCCAGCAGGAGGAAGTGAAGAAGTGGGCGTGTTTCCTCCACCCTCTTGGCCTGTCTGCCTGGTGGACGAAGACAGGCCAAGGTCCAAGAGTCTGGAGGAGCCGCACAACCAAGGAGCCTGGGCACTTCATTTTACCTCATAAAGAGACTTGAACGCCTGGATTACACAAGACTGAGGAGAAATAAACAACTCTCATGATGTTAAGCCTCAGACTTCTTGGGTTTTGTTTATTGTAGCAACTTATTTGTTTATTTTTTTATTGTTTATCCATTTACCTATTTCAGAAATGGAGATAAAGTTGTTATGATCGAATGCAACAACTTATTTGAAACGTTCGTCAAAGTTTAAACTGTCGTAAATTGCTGACAGTGTCTTCACAGTGACGCTGAGGTAACCGGAGAAGGAGTGGTTGTTATTTGAGTTGAGGTCAGTGTGTAGGTTAGTGACGGGGCTCAGCCTAAATTTTTCTATCTCCTGCCCAGCTCTCTTCCAGAGCATCCTGTCAAGGCATCTAGGAGTGGGCTGAGCTGAGGGTGACATTTGCTGGAGGACATTCCTTTTGAACTAGAGAGTGATTCAAGGCTGCCCTTGTGCAGTTGAGCCAAATGCCTCTCTCTGCACTGGTCTGACATTTAACTGTCAGCTCCTGCAAAAGACACATCGCTATATTGCACACATATTTAGTGAGGAGATTAATGGGTACATATTTTGAAGTGATTCTTAAAATACCTTCCTTTTGTATAATGGAGTCTTTTTTCCCCCTTGACAATGGCAAAGATAGGTCGATATGTTGTCAGTGAGATTTCCCACATGCTTCTGGGAGACATTTGTCTTCTCTAGATGGCCCCTGTAAGCCCAGTGGCTCTTCCAAAGCAGTGTACAGATGGGACACACGTGCTGTGACCTCCCCAGACTAGACAAGAGCTCTTTCTCAGAAAAAGAAATGGCCTCCTATCCCAGAAGGCATAGACTTTTTGATAGAAAGTGTGTGCTGAACCTGGTGTGTGACTACAGAGCCAGTACTCAAGATGACGCAGGACTGAGACCAATGTGGGCCGTGTAGTGAGAGAGAGCCTGTCTCAACCAGAACAGCCAACCAAAACCCAAAACAATATTCTCTAAGGCTTAAGTTTAGTAGCATCTTTACTAGGTAGAAAAGTACCTGGTGGTACAAAATACAGTTCCTCCCTCGTAGAGACAGATAGCCATAGGGAAAGAGAGAAAAAATTAAATAGAAGTGTATGTAAAATGGTCAAAAGCAAAATTATAAACGATAGTCAGAACATAACATGTGATGGTGGCATTTTATTACCAAAGGAAGCCTACTGGGGCTAAAGTTATGTTTTAAGTTTTAATTACTGTGCTTAGGAGAGCTAGAAAACAAAAATGACTTTATTTAACCTTTTAGCCCCACTTGTCCAAGGGCAGATGACTTCCTGGAATACTGGGGGCTGTTGTTCATGTAAGATGACACGCCACATATTTTCCCATCTGTCAACAAGGTTGGTTGCCCCGACTGCACAGGAGGTGCTTGATCACACGTAAGCAGGAGGTACATAGGCAGGAAGTATGTCAGGATGTATGCTTGCCCCCGATTGGACTAAGGCAGGAAGTAAGTAGCCTTGTGGGTTTGCCTTTATAAGCACTGGACTAACATAATTCACGACCATTCTCTGGAAATCCCGGGTATGAAGGTGGTCAGTGTCCATGTCCTGGCTAAATTTCCTTCAAATTTGGCTAAAAATGTGGTAGTGGTCTTATTCTCACCCAGTGGGATCAACAAGCCAAGAAGGAAAGTCTTTCTCTGTAGAGTATACAAACCTTTTATTGTGGTGGTAGGAGCCTTGTGTTTATCCAAGAGGTCAAGAACTTCCGTTCTCATAGACTCCCATCAAACCTCATGCAATAACAGCATCTGATAGTTGGTGTTTATGTGCAGTTGTCTTAACTGAAAACTATAGATGAGCATTAAGAGGACTTCTCAGGCTCTGGTGCTCTAAATCTAGGCTGGAGACGGGGACACGGACTTGTGATATACCAATAGGTAACAAATGTAAAAGAAAGATCTCTTTGGGAGGCTAATAGGGTGGGTGGACAGGTGAGTAGTAGGGGCTCTGTGACCTCCCCTGTCACAGAGCGTTTTGATATACAAAGTCTAAACACACTGCAGGCCGATGCTGTCCTGAAAGAAAGGACCACATTGCACCTTTGCACATCTGTTTGTTTTAAACCATTACGTGCAGGATGCCCCAGGAGACACAATGTAACTACTGGAGTGCATTCAGAATCATCTAGATTTTTTTTTTTTTTTTAAAAAATCCTATTATGATTTTTTTGGCCTGAGTAAGAAGAATGTGGCTATCAGGGTGAACATCTGGTTGGGAAGCTATGGAAAGAATGCTTTTGGCGCCATCTTGTGGACTCTATTCAGCATTGTGACTACACCGAGTTCAATTTAACTTGCCAGGATAAAGTTTAAAACTTGGAAGGGGAACCTATTCCAACTGGATTCAATAGATTCAACAGAACTTATGGAATTGCTGTGGGAACCGAATCCTTGGAAAGTAGATCCAGGACTCAGGGTCAAGTAGAACCTGCCATTTTCATTATTCTAACCTGGTTTTAGTCACACTTCAGGAAGATAGATTGTTGCCAAAAAAAAAAAAAAAATCCAATTTCGAATCAAATAGCTTCCACATTGTGATTCATCTGTACAGAGAAAAAAAAAACTTAAGACTCTGGCCTCATTGGGTCACATGTTAGTCATGCAGTTAGGTAAGTAGGACACCATGGTCAGCCAGCTTGAATCCAATGGCTATCCCCTGCAGTTAGGGGCAGAGGAAACAGGATGGACTATGTTACCCCAGGAGGCATGACTGTGGTGGAAATGTTTGTTGCAAAAATGGGAAAACTTCAAAGAGTAAACTCATCCCACGTTGTCCCACTGCAAACGCCCAGCCCTAGCCTTCTCCCCGGGCATGCTGCTTTGAAAGGTCCCAGCTTTCATGAGGACAACACAAGAGCTCATCTCTCCCAGAGGAGACATATTAGGTAAGTGCATCACATTGTACTCAATCTAAGAATTAAAGCTGCTTGGGTTTTGAATCACAAGTGATGGGGGGGGGGCAAGGGGATGCTGTGGAAACACGGCCTATCCATTATATTTAAGGGGGACATGCCAGCTTCCTGGGGTTGGATTCCCAGCACCCACGTGGTAGCTCTCAACAGTCTGTAACCAGTTCCAGAGCATCAGACGCACTCTTCTCTCCTCTTCAAGCAATAGGCAGCCATGCGGTGCACATCCATATATGCAGGTAAAACACTCACATGCAGAAAATAAAATAAATCTTTAAAAAAATTGATGATTAAAGTCAGTTTGTTTATATTAATCTGTTTTGAGTTCATGTAGCTTATCTTTGAAAGTCCCCAAAAGGTTCTGGAAGGAGTCTTACTTTAGGGTTTAGTCAAACACTCCCAAGAATCACTGAGTTGAGCCCAAATATTTGTTAGGGTCACTTTAGGGTGAAGGACTGTGTCCTGGACTTCTCTGCACTTAAAGGCATGTATGTAAAGGACATATCATCGCAGTACTAAGAAGGAAGGAACTATACCAGCACCGCGAGTCACACACGTGCTCTGCTTACGGCATTTGGAGAAAAGTGTATGTATTTCATAGCTGGGGCTTTCAACTCTGAAGCCTCTGAAGAAACAGCCTTGCTGATGCAGAGAAGAGGGATAAATGGGGCCTCAAGACTTAGGGGAATGATGGTGATTGATTTCAGATCAAAGGATGTTTAGCAACAGCTTGTTCAAATATATGGGGACATTTTCTTCCTCTTCCCTATCTCTTTTCTGGTCTTTTGTACCAAGCAGAGTCCGGTGGATGCACCTGAAGGCAGAATTATCACAAAGGAGAACATTGAAATCAATTTGCATTATTCACTGCTGGTTTGGAAGCTCATTGTCCTGTTGGCAATTTTCAAGCAATTTAAAGCAAACCAAAGGACTCATCTTTAAAACATATGTTCAGTTTAATGATTGGGAGGGATGGATTGGTAGTGCATAGAGCATGGGTTTCGACATGAGATTGACCAGGCCCGAGTTCTAATGTCTCTTTTATTACTGGAATGACCTCTAGCAAATTCCTTGACCTCTAGAGTCCTCTGTTTCCTCATTTGAGTAGAGAGAATACAGTACCTTGTGAGCATTAAATAAATATGCAATAGTTTGTCACATAGTAGGGATTCAATAAACACTTAAAATAAAAATCAGAACAAAACACTTTCTCTCTGTTTTATAGGCAGGTACTATGTGGTTAAAATCTATTTATTAATGTCAAACAGAATATTGATTTAATGATCGTTGCTCATGCCATTGATTACTGTGGTCTTCACTGGGGACCAATGTCACCTGGGATAAGCATTGAGAACACAGAAATTAAAATTTTAAAAACAATTTATTATGTCAAGTGTGGTGGTGGAGAGTCACTGACCTAGTGAAACTCAGCATGTTGACTCAGGGTGAACTGGTGGTAGAGGGGGAGGGGGGGTGCTTCTTCCTGCTGTGGCAGGTTTAGCCTAACTGTAGGGAGCATGTGACACTCCCCTTTCTGGTCCCTTATGACCTACTCTTTGGAGGAGTATCACTCACAGCAGGGGTCACCTAGACAGTGTGGCTCAGTCTCTGCTCCTCCCCCCAGGGAGCCTGGCTTCAGGAAACTGGCATGTCCCCCTTAAATATAATGGATAGGCCTTGTTTCCACAGCATCCCCCTGCCCCCCCCCCCCATCACTTGTGATTCAAAATCCAAGCAGCTTTTATTCTTAGATTGAGTACAATGTGATGCACTTACCCAATATGAAAATCACATTCTTCTGGTGGGGGTGAATGTTACCAAATACATTGCATACATGTATAAAGTTTCTGAAGAACTAATAAATTATATTAAGATAATATCCCTCAATATTACAATATGGTGTCTACTCTCCTATATGCTTTGTTCCGTGTTCTTGATCAACAATTGTCTCACAACATTTGTGGGAAAGATGGATGTCATTTTATTAAACCCTTTGCAATCACAAAGTTCTGTTACATACCTTAGGGAACATTCCGAAAGTCTGACTAGAAAATACCTCAGGATCATTTATTGGTGGCAGGGTGTATGTGGGTGTGTGTGTCAATAAAGTAAAGTCATTTATCCACCAGTTTCCATGCCTCACTGAATGAAGGCTGCTTGGGGACTATAGACACTGACACTGGGTCTGGGAAAATGGATCGGGGGTGAGACTGCTTGCTTTGCACCTAGAGGACTGGGTTTGAATCCCCAGCATCCCATAAATAGCCAGGCATGACTGTTCATGCTTGTAACCATGGCATTAGGGGGCAGGGATGGGTGGATGCTGAGAGCTCCCTATCCTGCTGAAATGGATAAATAAAAGTCTCCAGCTAGAAATGTGGGTCTTCGGTGTGGGAACCACGTGTGTGGCTGAAAGTATTTATTCAGGCTTCTAACTGCTGAGGGTGACTTACCAATAGTGATTGTCCTCACACCTCCATGGTTGTCCTCAACTGGCTCTGAGCGACGTTAGGAGCCTCCACTCTGTAGCTCCACAGCTGTTTTTCTACTGTAAAATGGACCTCCTTGTTTGGGTTGTATCTCCTTTTTCCTGAGCTATAATCCATGTTGGCAAGGCAAGGTCAGCTGGTCCACTGTGATATAAGTAAACTAGCTGGCCAGCTAATATTTGTCGAACGAATGTTCTTACCAGGGGTGAGTAAATATTCATACTAGAAAAAACCCTTAGTTTCATGATTATTATGAAAGCTAGTTTGAGTATTTGGTAAGGAAAACACATTTACAGAACATGGAATGATATTTCCGAGTCCATTTAACTCAGGGGTGAAATGCTTCAGCGAACCCCATCTGGAGCTGGTGTCAGGCTTGAAGGAAACTGTTGCTTTTTACAACTTTGTGGTCCAAAAAAAAAAGATGGAGATGACACACTTTTTTAAAGCAGATATTGTGAATGGGCAGTAGTTGTCCTTAAGGTAACGAAGAAAGTCTTTGTAAGGACCGGGGATATGGCTAGTGGCAGAGGAAAAACAGCCTTGATTGAGCAAGGTCTTGGGATCAATTCCCTATGACACAAAAGGGCATTTATATCTGAAGTCTCTCCAATCCGTTCTGTTTGTGTGCCTACTTATGAAACTTTCTCAGCAGGAGAGAGTTCAGCCGCTCATGAATTTCCAGGCAGAGGACATGATGGTATGTAATGTGACAATCTTGCCAGTAGGTGGCATCAGAAGCTTTTTGAATTTCAAAAGCATTCACAACATTATTCTCAATATATTAGACTAATTTCGGAGCCTTTGATAGGATTTTTTAGTATTTGATAAGCGGAAACGAAGGAAAAAAGATCAGCAACCTCCACATAAGCAAAAAACAGTTGGAAATACCGTTGCCATTTCAGCGGACAGCGTAGTGGGAAAGAAGCACAGGATGGTGGGGAATTCCAAGGTGCTTGTCTGCCTGGTGTGGACTGCCTGGATGGCTCCCTTTCGAAAGATATTCTGAAAGGACCCGGATGGTGCGAAGTTCTGATATAATGGATAGTGGGTGTGTTTTGCTAAAAAGTCAAGCTGCTTAAATGTATAGCTTTAAGGTAAACTACGATGCTTGCAAATTGCTCGATTGCTATGTCGAAAAGTGGAAAACAAAGTGATTCCTAGTAATCTATGTGTAACTCAACACATGGCGGATCTCTTTTCCTTTCCTTTCTTTCATTCTTTCTTTCTTTTCTTTTTTTTTTTTTGGAGGGGTCATGTAGCCTAGGCTGGCCTTGACTTTGAACTCACTACATGGTGAAGGATGACTTTGAGTTTTTGATCCTTCTGTCTCCTTTTCCCTAGTTCAGGGATTATAGGTGCTTAATGTGGTGTTGAGGGTTGAACACAGGGCTCTGTGTGTTCTAGGCAAGTACCCTGCCAACCGAGCTACATCCCAGTCTGGCTGAGTCTCTTACTATTTCAGCTGAATCTAACGAACAGTTATTGTGAGTCTATGTACAGCAGGCAGGCAATCAGCCCCCCCTTTTTTCTTTAAGGAGACCCTGCTTTTTCTCTATCACAGCCAGGGAACTTAGTCCAAGGGGTGTAGTACAAAGAGAGAGTCAATATGCTCTCCAACTGTGGCCATTTCTGCCAGCCCTCCCCAGTTTGGAGACTTCGTTCAGCCTGGAGGTGACCAGAAAAAAGAGCGGCCAACACAGTTGTGCACTGTTCGCCCTTCCACACACAACCATTGTCATTGCAGATGTTTATCGAAATCTAATCTGGGGAGCCTTTGGGAAGGTGACTTAGCCAGTACAGTACTTGCTGCAGAAGCACGGGGATCTGAATTAGGATTGCCAGCATGCACACAGAAAGCTGGGTGTGGTAGCGTGCATCTGTGACCCTAGTGTGGGTTGGGGGTGGGGTGGGAGGATGCTACAGCAAGAGGAAGGTGGGTCCTTGGAGCTGCTTGGTCAGCCAGCGTCATCAAATTTGTGAACTCTAGGTTCAGTGAGAGGCTCTGTCCTAGAAAATAGACTGGAGAGTGACTGAGGAATACATTCCATGTGGACCTCTGGTCTACACACACACACACACACACACACACACACACACACACACACACACACGTATATGCACCTGCATGAACAACACATACGTACACAAACATGTATGCCTACATGGAATACACATATACATATCTAGGCTTAGCTTAAAACACCTCATCATTTATCATACCCGAATTTGATAATCGTACCCCGAAGCAGGTTCAAGTGAAGAGTTTGAAATGTCACCTCTGGTGCCTGTTTACCCAGAAACGCTTGAGGTGGTGGATGTTTGCCCAGACAGTGGCCAAGAAGGATGCCCAGTTACCTTCTGAAGAGTCAGATGAGAAGAGATGAGCAGCAGTAACCTGGGGCCACCGAACAGTGTGTCTTTGGACATACAGCATCCTGGTATACACTGAGGGAAGAAGCATCAATCACCAGCCTGCGATTTGGATAGAATGGCTTCCCTGTGCTACATCTTGGTGTCCTCACTGAGAAGCAGGAGCCAGAGTTCCTAGCTCTTAAAGTTGTTTCAAAGCTGGTGACAGAACATATGGCAAAGTGCCTGTAATCACTTCCTGCATGCCAGACATCCTACAAAATGTGAGGGCTGGCCTTTATGTTTGGAGGGAGGGTTGTCAGACAGTTCATGGCCACCAAACCATGTTAGGAATGTTTAGTATTGAAAATACACCATCGATACCAGCCTGGTGTCATTCGGTAGCAAAGTCAATAGGCTATCTTATGGTGCAGTGATGAGCAGCTGAGGCACTGGCTGTAGTCGTGGAAGCATCCGCAGCCCGATCCCTACAGCAACAGCTGTGTGTGTTTCTCATGCATTTTCTTCTGCGGGGTGAGCTGTCTCTGCACGCCGCCGTGACTCTAAAAGGAACGAATTAAATGACACATTCTGCTGCTCCCACAGCCTTCTCCTGCCTGCCAGGCGATTCTCAGCCTGCTGGCTTGAGGCACTGTGTCTCTTCACATGCCATGGGCAATATGGGAGCATGACTGCTTTTGTTGCTGATGAAAATATTATGGCCTCAGTTCCCTGTAATCAATTTACTGCTTTATGGACCCAAAGTCCTCCAGAGAATTTAATAAATTCACATAATGTTTCTAAGTGCTGCATTGTGCATTTGGAGCGCTGATTTAGCTGACAAATGTGAAAAATTCGTGTAGCTAGACAACTCCCTGGCGATCACACGTGTGTGGAGGCTAGAGAGAGCATGTTGCTCGAGAGAAGGTCAGCATTAACATACACCGAGTCTCCGCTCTTGATTGGCTTTGTGTCTTTGCTGCTCTGATGGATGGGACCATCTGACTAGACATTTGGGGGGCTCTACCCATCTCCAATGGGGATGCACTCTTGGTTCTGTAACAGTTTGCGACTTACGGTCTGGGCAGAGAGAAGAACAGAGATGACAGAGACAGCGGAATCAATGACTGGGACTGACCGCCGGACTGAGATAAAGAAATGGTCACTGAATTATGGATGGTCAGTTCTGAGGGTGCCAGGGGCCTCCAAGGGAGCATTTTATGGTATAATATCACAGAGTCATTTGCTTAAAATGGGTTCACTTTAGCTTATATTGAATTTTCAGGTGTCTCTCTCCCACCCCAATTTCTTTCCAAAAGTAAGCAGGTTTACCAAAAATAATATATGTTAAGACATCTTTATTATTCAAAATAATGTTTTGTCTCTGTTAATATACACATAAGCATCATGCAGAATCAATACCAGTTAGTATTTTTTTTTCCTCTTTAATGTTATTTCACAGAAGTGATGATGGTATTGATATCTATTGAGATGGGGCTCAAGTTGTCCACTTGTATTGAGTTTCACAAAGTTACCTTTAGGATGACAGATGCATCGTTGTGCCAGACACTACTGTTTTCAGAGCTACTGTGAGTTTTACCTTTGAATTTGTTTTGATTTTTAGCTCAAGTGAGGATTTTACTCAAAATGGGACAAATCATTCACAGGTAAACCAGGCCTGGGGATTTTATAACAGCTGGTATGGAAAGCAACTTCACACCTCCCCACCTAGGTCTAGTGACTGGTGGACCAGGTCTGGCCTCTGTGCTGGCAAGCTCTAAGTGTCCAATGAGTGACGGGCTGTGGACTCTCTTCCGCTGGGCCCCTGGGGTTAGAGCTCCCTATGCTGTGGATCTGGCTGGTTACGGAGGCCCAGCTGCCTTGCCGATCAGAGGGAGAACAGCTGTATGGATCTGGATGCTGTGAGCAGTGGTGGTTGACCTTTTACTGTTCCAGCACCGCGGGGTGGTGACAGAGCTGTGGGAACACAGGACAGTCAAGCACTGACCACTGGAGACAGGACTGGAATGAAACCCCTCATTAGTGACTTGGGATTCCAGGTATGATACTTACTTGAGACGTGAGTATCATTAACATGGGGTACCAGGTCATGGTTTGTAGCTATGTAGCAGGGGAGGGACTGGTAGGTTGTGAAACACATTTTATTTTTTTTCACATTTCTGAATAAGCTTCTACCTACCTGTTCTAACCCATCCAAAGCCGAGCTGGATGTAGAGAGAAGGCAAGTGACTTTCCTGTAACTCAAAAGCAAGGCAGCCTCCGTGGTACAACAATTCTGGGTCCCTGTGGTAGGATGAATTCTGGGTTCTGTGTCCTCCACCTGTACTGTCTCTAATTGGCAGGTGGTTCTTTATTTTTTAGAGTATAGGGACTCTCTTTTTCAACTACAAAGTTTAAGAACACTTATACAACAGTAAGTTTGGTAATTAAAAGAAATGTACTCGTGACCAAATCCAGAGTCCTCATCATGACCATGATACTCCCCATATATAGTCACTAAAAGAATGTAGAGTAGTAACACAGCTCCTTTTCAAAGAGGCCTTAGTTCTTGGGGTGCACAGGTTTAAAATCATTACACACAAGATTTTATGTATTTTTTTAAAAATAAACTATGTCCTAGAGGGTAGAACAATGCAATGATATTGTCTACTACATGTGTAACAGTGAAACTCTCTCACCCAAGAATTACCAGGGGATGATGAGAAATGAAAGCGTTGGGGCCTTAGTGATGGTCTCTTGGAAAAAGTGGGGGACTCCTAATGAACTTTCTAGGGTCCAGTTTTCTCCAAGGGTGATGTCACACGGTGCCTAATCCACCTGTGTTGTCTTCCCATCACCCATCCTGAGTGGGGAGAGCTGAGATACCTATGCAGGCAGGCGGGAATCTGTATTATTACTCAAATGACAACCAAGGAGGCCACCCATCCTGTGAGCTTGTCATTTTATTTTACCACTACCTTGTCGCTGTCCTTCCCGATAAGTGCATCTCCACACTTGTCGGGTCAAAGTTGCCTTTGATTGGAATGCAGAATCAGCCCATCTCCATATGTATGCATTCCTTTTCATTTTCTAAAATGAACATCATAAAAGGACAGAAATGTGACCTCCAAAGGCTGGATACAGACTTCAGATATTGTACAGCCGCTTCATCTTTTTATTAGATTTTCTGTGTTTTTTCCCCCCTAGTTGCTGGATAAAATCCATACAAATGAAATACTGGCTCACTCAGTAAATAATAATGAAAAGGTAAATTCATTTTGCAGACGAGACAGTCCATGTAAGACATCATTTTGAATGACTGTGATGTCTTGAACTGATCCCTAAGCTATGATGGTTTCTCAAAAAGAATGCCTGGCTTTCAGGTTCTCCAACTGTGCCTGTGACCTTTTCTTAACCCTTTGGCTCTCAAGAAAAATTGATTTTTTAAAAAACATGTGCACAGTGTGCTGCTAAAACCACATAGGTACGGTTTAGTGCCTATCCCTTGGTGGTCCACAGTGGATGCACACAGGGAGGGTCTGACTTCCTTCTTCCTCCCTCAGCCTGCCTCTCCTTGTCTCTTGAGCACTCAGGAAGTAATGATGAGGGTTTTGAAAAGCAAATGGAAAAGTAATATCTTTAGGCCATTTTTAAATTTTGTTTTGCTGTTGTTGTTCCTTTTGAGACAAGATGTCATATTGTATCTGGGTTGGCCTGGAAACTGCTGTGTACCCCAGGGTGCCCTTGAATTTAGTAATCTTGCTGTTTTAGCTTCTCAAATTCTAGGATTACAGGAGTGAGCCACCCTGCTGGATCTGGAATTAAGACATTTATTTATTTATTTATTTATTTATTTATTTATTTATTTATTTATTTATTATTATATGTTTATGCGTGCATATGTGTGTGGAAGTCAACGTTGGGTGTCTTTATCAATCACTCTCTATCTTCTTCTTCTTCTTCTTCTTTTTTTTTTTTTTTCCAGACAGGGTTTCTCTGTGTAGTTTTGTGCCTTTCCTGGAACTTGCTTTGTAGACCAGGCTGGCCTCGAACTCACAAAGATCCACCTACCTCTGCCTCCCGAGTGCTGGGATTAAAGGCGTGTGACACCACCGCCCGACCTATCTTATTTTCTTGAGCAGGGTCTCTCATTGAGCCTAGAGCTTGCTGATCCTGCTAGACTGATTGGCCTGCAAATCTCTCTTTCTTTTAACTAAAAGTAGACTACTCAAAGTTCAGAAATTCCAGGTCATGTACTGCTTTAATAAAGGGATATGCTCTGAGGATTGTGTTCCCAGGATTTCACCATTATAGGAATGTCTTGGACTGATTTTACACACACTGAATAGCTATGATGTCACCAGGTGAGGCAATCTTATGGGACCACCGTCATATCTGCTGTGCATCTGTGACCTAATGCCTGGATGCATGGCTGTAAATACACACATATTTACTGTGTGTCTCAGAAGACACAATTGTGTAAGGAAGGCTTTAGGAGAGTTTGTGCTCAGCCTTCCAGGTAAGTCTTGGGGTTGACTGAGAGCTTTGAAGATGAAAGTGAGTTGGGGCTTTCCACATACCAGTCTTTGCTGTGATGGCTGGTTAGAAGGCTGGAAATATTGTAACTTCTGACAAGGCCAGGCTCATGGGCCTTTGGATGTGAGAAAAGAGACTAATGGCTGTTTCTATTGCTGTGAAGAGACACTATGACCATGACAACTCTTATAAAGGGAAACAATAATTGATGTGGTGGCTTACAGTTCAGAGGTTCAGTCCGTCATGGTGGGGAGCATGGCAGCGTGCAGACAAACCTGGTGCTGGCTACATCTTGATCAGAAGGCAGCAGGAGTGGACTGTGACATAGGAAACCTCCAAGCCCACCCCCACAGTGTCACACTTCCTCCAGCAAAGCCACACCTCCTCATAATGTCTCTCCCTTTGGGATTATGGGGGCCAATCACATTCAAACTACCACAGGCTGTGACTGGATGCGCATCCTATCTATAGAGAAGCCAGGCTGGTATGATGTCCCAGGTGCTCAGGTGTGTCATCCTCTGACTTAACCAGGAAGCCACTGGATCAGATAGGGCCACTGAAAGAAGAAGGAGTGGGCTTGTGTTATGAAGGTGTGGAAGGCACCAACGGCCGGAGAGTGGATGGGAAAGGAGTCAGATGGGACTCTTTTCTGGAGAGTCTGCTTAAACCTCTGTGTTCTCAGCTGTAACCAAGGCTTGATTCCTTCGCTATCCTTTTTTTTTTTTTTTTTTCCTTCGCTATCCTTTGGTCATCAGAATGAAATGAGCAAACACGAACAATGTAGCACAAGGCCTGGCACACAGCAGTCATGGATAATGTTACTATGTAACATTTTCATTCAGGGAGAACATGAACAATGTAGCACAAGGCCTGGCACACAATAGTCATGGATAATGTTACCATGTAACGTTTTCATTCAGCGAGAATAGGAACAATGTAGCACAAGGCCCGGCACATAGTAGTCTGGATAATGATACTATGTAACATTTTCATTCATTTGTGGGATGGATTGTCACAGTGTGGTTCTTTTCTTTGGGTTGATAGGATTTTTCTCCCCTAACTCACACTATCCTTAGATGTGTACCCTTTCTATAAGAACTATAAGAACCTCTTTCTAGTTGATGCACAGATGTAAAGCACAGCACATCCATATGATGCCTCTCTGAGGCTTAAAATTTGATCCATATTAACAAAGGATGATCTTGGAATTTTTTGGAAGTAATAAGCTTCCTGGGAGAGGGACTGAGTGCCCTTTGGGATATAGTTTGTCTTCTCCCCCATTAGTGTATACACACACATGCACATGTGCACAAATAAGACACACACATGCACACACATATGCACATACACATGTACACACATATACACACATAAGCACACATATTTGTACACATACATGCACACAATCACATGTACACACACATGCTCCTGAACATGTGTACACATGTAAGCATATATGAACACACACAGATGCACATAGACACACATACAATCCTGTGTGTTCTCACAGGCTGAGAAGCAGAATGGAAAGCAGGGGCCTTGCTCATTCCTCCTGGGGCAGAAACTATAGTGGCTTTTAGCAGAGCACAGAGGAGGGACCTGTGGTGGGAAGAGCTAAACATAGCAAGTCCACAGAGCCACGCCCACAGAGCCATGCCACAGAGCCACGCCACAGAGCCATGCCACCTACTGCTTTGCCATTCCCTCCTGCCTGAGCCCCACCCACTGGCTTTCCTGCACCTGGAAGTCTCCAGAGCTGGAGGCTGATTTTCCCCAAGAGCTCTGGGGATGATGGAGCAGGCACCACTGCTCAGGGGAGAAGAGAGACACTTGAAGTGCCTGCTCTGGTCACAGGGCAAATCTGTCATGTCTTCCTTACTGGGAAGCTGTGAGTTATGTGCAGGCCAGAGAGCAGATGGATTGAGTTTACCCTCACGTGGGTGGGTTCTGTAGCTAAAACTATTCTTTTGACTATTTATGTGTGTGTGTGTGCATGATGTGTACTTATGTGTGGGTGTCAGAGGACAACTTTAGGGAGTCGATTCTATACTTCTACTATGGAATCTAGGAGCAGACTCAGGTATCTGGGTTTCGTGGCAACTGCTTTTACCTGTTGAACGACCTCATTGGCCGCTCTTTTGACTTTAAAGAGAATGAAGAGTTGTCTAATATTTTAGAAATTATTATTATTATTATTATTATTATTATTATTATTTTTTGGTTTTTCAAGACAGGGTTTCTCTGTGTAGCTTTGCATCTTTCAAGGAACTCACTCTATAGACCAGGCTGGCCTTGAACTCACAGAGATCCGCCTGGCTCTGCCTCCTGAGTGCTGGGATTAAAGGCGTTTGCTACCACTGCCCAGCCAGAAATTATTATTTTTTTAATTTACAATTTTATTTACTATTTTATATGTGTGGGTGTTTTGCATGCATGCGTGTCTGTGTACTGCATGTGTGCCAGAAGGGTGTTAGATCCCCTGAAGCTGGAGTTACAGATATTTGTGTGAGCTGGGAATCAAACTCAGGTCCTCTGGAAGAGCAAGCAGTGCTTTTAACCACGGAGCCATCTCAGCTCCTAGAAATTATTCAGACTTGTCAGAATGAGACACTTCTTGACTCAAATGGCAAGTACTTATACTCTCTTCCTACCAGAAAATGACACTAAAAAGTACAGGTAAATCAAGTGGACTGGCCAAGCTGTGTGAGCACACGAGCGTGTCTGCAGCTGGGTTAGAGAAAGCCTGGCAGATTTCTGTCTGCATAAGGGACTGGGAGGTCTCCTGAGAAAGGATCCAACTATGCAAGGCAGGAGCCAGGCTTCGTAAGAACAATCCCAAACCAAAGCCCGAGGACCTCGAGGGGTGAACAACTTCCAACCTAAACATTTGCAAACCCAAAGCTACTGAGTAGATTAGACCAAACAAGAGGAGAAAGTACTGGTGAGCTTGTGGGGCGCTCTCCAGTCGGGACTCAACACAGACCATGCTGCTGAATGGGGAGGGCAGGGGCTCTGGAGCAGCTTTGAAGACAGACGTAGCAAATTAGAAGCTTGCGTCTACAAAATGGATTCTGTGGCATCTATCTTAGTTGCCATTTCTACTTGTGGATGAAATTTCAGAGACTGGGTAATTTCCAAAGAAACTAAATTTATTTGTTTCAGAGTTCTGCAGGCTGTAAAGCCCAAGACAGAACTATGGGGAAGGGTCAGAAAAGGTGTACCCAGAGAGAAGGTGCCACATTCATCCTTTATGAGGACACTGTGTTCATGGTATCTAATCTATGCCTGGGATTGTGGCACTAGCTCATCCAATGTCCTCTCATAGGACCTACCTCTCAGCACTGTTACATTAGGAACTGAGTGCCTAACATGTCCATTCTGGGGAGACACAGTCAACCCACAGCACATATGGTGATATATTGTTTGTAATCTAGGAAATAAAGCTTGCTTGAATATCAGAGGACAGAGCTAGCCACAGAGTTAGCCATAGAGGTCAGGCAATGGTGGCACACACCTTTAATCCTAGCACTCGGGAGGCAGAGGCAGAGATCTGTCTGTATCTCTGTGAGTTCAAGGCCACACTGGGCTACATGAGATTAATCCAGTCTAAAACAGAAACAGAGCTGGGCAGTGGTGGAACACACCTTTAAGGCCAGCACTAGGAAGGTTGAGACAGGAACTGATATGGCTGGGCAGAGAAGGGACTATAAGGTGGGTGGAGACAGGAACTCACTCACTTTCAGGCTGAGGAGTTGGTGAGGTAAGAGGTGGTGGCTGTGGCTTGCTCTGCTTCTCTGATCTTTCAGTTTTCACCCTGTTATCTGGTTCAGGGTTTTTATTAAGACCAATTAGGATTTGAGCAACAAGCACCCTAGAGTCTAAACTTAGCAGGGTAGGGGTTGCTAGAGCATGCTTTGGGTTTTGGCAACTGATGGAGAGAGGTTGGGAAGATGTGGTGTGGTGACCCAGGGAACTTGGAACTTTGCAGCGAGGATGTCCCTGTGGTGTTATCTCCAGTTGGAGATCTGAGACTAGACCTTACACCCTTACACTAAGTACTCAATAAATCCCAGGCTATGTGAGAAGAGGGCAAAGCTTTGGTCATGTGGATGTTGTGAGGTATAGGAGGCAGTTCCAAGGGGCTCGAGCCGAGGCTTGTGGGTGAGTGGCATCCTCAGGCCACAGGAATGAATCCTCTGGTCCTGAACTTGGGATGTGGGCGGTGTGGCACAGTTTGTTACAAAGGGACTTATTTTTTGAGAGACCAGTGGAATGCACCGAACCTTCTAACTTGGGGGAGCTAGAAGTCAGTGTGGACTATCAAAGCAAACTCTGCTGTCCCCAGGTTTGGGGAGTCAGGGGTGGGCTTAAAGCTGACACCAAGCCAGACCAAAATGAATGAGCTACATTTTTGGCGAGGTACTGATACTTGAACTCAAGCTGGTCCACGTTAAATGCTTCACTACTGAGCAGCTCCCAGACCTTTGGTTTGTAGAATTTTGAGGTCTGGTCTAGCTAGGTTGGTGAGCAGAACCAACTTGTGATCCTCATGCTTCTGCCTCCAAAGTAGCTGAGATGACAGGCATATGTCACCACCCTGGCGACAATCTGTTTTTAGGATGGGAAGGGTATACCTTAAGAGTCTCGTCCTACTCTTGGAAATAGTAACTCGTATATTTTTCCCTCCAAGATTTGTTACTTTTATTTTTATTTACGTGCATGTGCCTGTCTGAGTGAATGGATGCCGCATGTGTGCATTGCCCGTGGAAAGCAGAAGAAGGCATTAGATCCCTCGGAGTTAGAGTTACCAGTAGGTGTGAACTGCCCTATGTGGGTGCTGGGATCTGAACTCCCATGCTCTGCAAGAGCAGGAAGCACTGTGAAGGGCTGAGCCATCTCTCTAGTGCCCTGTATGCTTTACATGTGATGTGATACTAGAGTCATAATGTGACAACCACAACCCAAATAACACACACTGAGTGCTAACCGCAGGTCAGCAGCCATCCACAGCCTTTCTTTATGGTCTCCTCTTCGACCCTGAGATCATTTCAGCTCCTTTGAAAGATGATCAAACTGCTAGGCAATGGTGGCGCACACCTTTAATCCCAGCACACGGCAGGCAGAGGCAGTGGATCTCTGT